>NC_045790.1:77732234-78045359 GCF_009873245.2 Balaenoptera musculus
ACTTGCTGCACATAATTTGAAACAGCTTTTATGTGAGGTTGCTGCGGCTCCGGTTTCCGAGGTCTAGTTCTAATTCCAAATCAAATGGAAGCAGCTGAATTAGAAAATGACAAGTTATGCACTGACATTGCCTGCCCAGGCTACCAAGATAATTTTTTCATCATTGCTATTGATATGAAAGTTAATTCCCCTCAATATTAAAATATTTAATGGATGACAGCTGTCTGAAATATGAAGCCTGCAGCCCTTTATTTACCGAAGGAGCGTTCTCAATAACTGTGTGGCAGCTCTAACACACTTACAAATTATTTAAAGATGTATTACCTTTGCTGGTAAGGAAGCAGATGTTAAAAAGATTCAGGGCCTCCTTAAAAGTTGATCTGAATCTCAAGAGTTTTAATCAATGTAGCTTTTTATTTCACTGGCTTGGAATTAAATGGGATTCCTTGGTTGAAATGCACTGGAAAAGAGCATGCTGTAGTCCAAATACCTTTCAGTGCCTAAAATTTAAAACTTTTCATTTGTAACTCCGATAGGCTGTAGAGAATTAAATCTAGGTGGGAGAGAAATAGGAGAAGGCATATTTTCGCTAGAGTTTCTGCCTACTTAAACACGGGCTGGGCACAACTGTAGTGGTGAGGTTTCAGACCCTGTGTGAACAAAGAATGAGGATTCAGCTCCTAAATTCACATTCATCATGCTGAACTAAGTTCTTCTTAAAGGCCAAGTGCACTGCTGACACCCTCACTAATAGGATTTCAAATGCTATAGCTGTA
Organism: Balaenoptera musculus; assembly: GCF_009873245.2. Classification (NCBI taxonomy): domain Eukaryota; kingdom Metazoa; phylum Chordata; class Mammalia; order Artiodactyla; family Balaenopteridae; genus Balaenoptera; species Balaenoptera musculus. Next base: position 77,733,011 of record NC_045790.1, read on the forward strand.
GCTATCCTAAAAAATACTAATGAAGGACATTAAGGTCCAAAGAAGGCCTTGAAGAAATCTCAGAGGTCAAAAGTTCTTCGGAGAGTGTATATACTTGAAGAAAAATGAGAGAATTTTGGCTAAAGTAAATTAAATAGCAGAATTTTATTCAGAAGAAGCTTGGGAACCCTATCTTTCATCTACATTGTACCATTAACACCTGGGGATGGAAAATTATATACTTGTTTTGCCTGCATAAAGTCAAATATGGGCTTCACTGGGTTCATTTTCTTTTAGGGAGGATGTAAATTAACCACATATTTAGTATTTATAAACATTTATTTATCTCTAGTTGAACTGCAGTGAACCAGAAAGTAGGAATTAGGGTAGAAAAAGTGTGGGTTGGACCTCTTAACACACAGGAAAAACGAGCAGCTGCTTATTTGGTAAAGAGCTGTGTGTGGTTGTGTAGGTTGTACACTGCATAACTGAGGGGGATACTGACTGTTCAGATTGCAGTCTGTGTGAATGGTATCAAAGAGTTATGTAGTGTATAGTTTGTATGGCTACCTATGGTTATACCTGAATTGGTGTGATTTTAAGGCACATGGGCAAACTCATCTGTCTAAATCTTCCCGTGTGGATAATCACAGTACCTGATTATCTTGTACAAGTAACTTTATAAGGGATAAGATTTAAATAGTTTATATCAGGGATAGTAGAAGTGAAGAATCATACTTTAGTAAGCTAACACATTAACTTCCCCATACATTTTCGGTAAAAGAGACATTGTCATTGTCTCTATTAGGAATCAGAATGCTAAAAGAAAGGAATACAGGAAAGATCAGTTTTAATGGTGAAATAGGAAAGTATTAGAAGCATAAGGAGCTATTTGGTTTAGGAAGAAGCATAATATGGTATATCTTTGGCAGCAAAGAAACAGTTTGAGAGCATTGAGGACCTGGGTTGAAAAGGTACAGAAAGAAGGAATAAAAGCTTGGTGTATTTCAAAATTTTTCAAAGGGCTATCCTAATTGAAGGAACAAGTATTTATTTAAAATTTTCAATTATTTCTACCCCCAGATTAGTAGGAAAAGTCTTGAAGAAATATTTTAAAACAATTTCTCTTTTTATCCATTTTCTACAGAGGCTAATTGGTCTTCCCAAGATTCAGCATTTCAACAAATACTTATTGGGCACCTCTTATTGGAGAGAGGTGGTGGAACATGCAATGGTACATGTTGTAGTTCCTGACCTCAGCTTGCTAACATTTAAGTAAGAGACATAATGTAAGCTAAACACATTAACATCAGCATGAAGAGTTCTGAGGATTTAAAGAAGGTAGAGATCTTGTATGGTCAGGAAGAAGATCAAGAAAATTTTTCTGGTGAAGGTGCTGTATTAGATGGGCCTCAGTGGACAGCACAGCTAGTCACTGGGACTAGAGCTGAATTCCGGGGCCCTAAAAGTCCTGAGAATTGTAAGAATTTAGGTGGGCTGAAAATTTTTCTAACATCTTAAAATTAAGTTTGGTTAGAATTCCATTTAATTTGCTCATGTTTTTATGCTAGCTATTTCTGTTACATTTAGGAGAGAAGTAGGTTAAAAAATAAGATATTTGTAATGACAAGGGGTAAGGGTAATATTGGCATAAGAGATATTTTGTGATACAACCTGAATTGTCCATGTCCTCTCAGGAAAATACAGTTATATCTTTAACAACCACTTTCACGTTGAATGTTTAGCCACCTAAATTTCATCAGCAGCATCATTCTGAACAAACAGCACACAAGCTATCTTTAGTCCCTTTTGCTTTATTTTGTTTTGCTCAATCCTGTTGAGACCCTTTGAGATACTGTGTGGTACATAGCTCAGAATTATCCTACCGAAGGGTGAAGGAGTTGGAGTAGCTATTTACCAACTCCTGTCTCTTTTGGGTTACTACAGAGAGTAACTTCCTGGGACTTCCTGAACTGATGGGTCATGCTTCAGTGGCCAGATAATGCCTTCAGGCAGAGAGATGTAGGAAGCAAGTGGCTTGTAAGGGAAGGATCCACAGGTGATCTCTAGGAGGGCTCCTGGTATATAGGAGAGGCAATAAATGTGTCTGCTATGGTATAATCCTTATAAAAAAAGAAAAAGGAAGAAATGAAGAGTAGGACTCTGTGGTCAATGAGGAGTTGAATGGAATGAAATAAATTTCTTTACCATTAGACTTCTCAGTAATTTTAATATTCATTATGAATATTCTGAAAGGGATTATGTAGGTTTTAATCAAGTATGCTTGAACATTTTTTTGAGAAGCAACTTGCAAGGCTAATGCGTGGAAGATATTTTCTAAATATTTATAAATATTTTGTAAGTATCTTACGCCTACATTTACATAGTATCTCTATGTTCAAGTTACCCTCCAAGACCCTAGATGGGAATAGGGAGATGTAGAAGTAAATATGATTTAAATCTTGCCTTTAGGTTGCTTATGATCCATTAGGGAAGATATGATATGTATCACAATTATAATGTAAATTAATACAGGTTGGATGGGATATCAGAGATTAAAGGAAAGAAGGATTATTTCTAGCTGGGACACAAGGAGCCTTCCTGAATGAAGCAGCATTGACCTGAACCTTAAAATTAAGGTGGGATTGGGGAATTTTAAGAGGGAGGATGGTAGCAAATTATTCTAGGCTAAGGAAGCAGCATAAGCAAAGATCATGGAGGGTGGAATTATTGGAGAATAGTGTTGAAAAAGTCCTTTTATAGATGCTGTTAAAGTCTACAAAAATTTGACTAGAAGTCATGAACAAAACATTATCTAAAAAAAAAACAACAAAAAAACATTATCTAAAAGTTCTCTCAGTAGTAAACTATGAGTGTGTATGTATGTGTATACAGTGTACACACACAACAGTTATTAAGTTTCTGAAGAACCTTTCCATATTGACATACAACCTTATGCTCTTGGTTGGTGAATCTAGAAAATAGTTCAAAATGTCATGGAACTGCCTGGCATTCTCTAGGCATCTCCCATGGGATCTCTTACCATTCTCATTACGTCTGGATCTGTTATAGCTGCTGTCTCAACCCTGCAGAGGGCTTCCTTCCACAGAAAACTACCAGTTCCAGGAGCTACTATACTCTAGAATCTATCCATTTAACACTAAAATTCAAAAACATTGCTTCTACCCCTTTAACTTAAAACAAGTTCTTACAAGTGCTTAGGTGACTACTTGTAATGAAAGACCAAGGTGATTAGTTCAGCTCTCATGCCAGCCAGAGTATGAATGATTGATTGCAGTGAAGCTCTGCTCCTGGTAAAACAATTCAAAACACATATAATTATATCGTTAAAAAGATACCAAAAGATTCAAGGAAAAACTTCAATAAGACTACTTTTCATTTTTTAAATGTTGCCTTCTAATCCTTATCCAGATGTGTACATATTTTTCTTATTGCCATAGTGATTCCAATTTTATATTCTTATTTATTAAAATGCCTTATTCTTATGTTTCTCCATATTCTTTTTAACTTTAGTTGAAGCATCTATTTTTAAAGAATAATTTGATTGAGTTTGCAAAAATTATAAGTGCTCATTATAAAAATGTCAATCAAAACTCAAAACTACAAAAAGAAAGTTAAAAAAAACCCTCTCAAAATTCCACATCCAAAAATAACTATCATTAACATTTATTATACATCATTCTAGACATACTGGCATTATGTTTCAGCAGGAAAGGCTAAAACTGAGGTAACTGCTGATCTTTAGATAAACCTTTTTAACACAAATATGGGGCTTCCTAAAGTGTCCCTTTAAAGTTTCTCATCAAAGCAGTATTGATAAACTATAAAAGATTGGAGTCTTTTTCTTTTTTTTTAGCTATGTGTTTCAACTTTGACTCTGCCTTTAAAGATGAAAAAATTAGGGACTTCCCTGGTGGTGCAGTGGTTAAGAATCCATCTGCCAATGCAGGGAACATGGGTTTGAGCCCTGGTCCGGGAAGATCCCACGTACTGTGGAGCAAATAAACAGCCAAAAATAAATAAATTTAAAAAAAAAAATGAGAAAATTAGACTTTCCATTTCCTCCTCCCATTTGTATCTTTGTATTATTATATTATTTTTTAATATCATCAAGTTATATTTGCATTCTGTTCTGTAACCATAATTTTCATAGTCCTGAGTTATTTCTTTTGATTGACCTTTTTGTTAATCAGATAAAAGCCTCCTGAGTTTTATATTACCTGAGCTCTTTCATACTGTCTTATACAGTAACTACTAGCCATATGTGGCTGTTGAATACTTGAAATGTGGCTAGTGTGACTAAGGAACTGAATTTTAAATTTTATTTAATCTTAATTAAATTAATTTAAATTTGAATAGCTACATGTGGCTAATGGCTACCATATTGGATAACAACTCTGTCTTTAATGCTTTAGCATATTTTCACATCTTTTATGTCTTTATATCAAATGTGTAAAATCTGGGAACACAGTTTTCCTTAGAATTTCGTAGGCATCGAGTGTCACTATGAAAAATTCTGAGGCTATTCTGAATTTTTCTTATTTATTTGATAATATTTTACATTTTGAGAGACCCCAGGGGCAGGCGGAGGAAGCTGCCTAGAGCTATTATAGTGGGCAGGATCCATGATATTTTGAACTATTGTCCATATTTACCAACCATTACTAATAAAAAGGTTGCATGTCCTCATGGATATGTCAACATAGAAAGGTTACTATATTGCAAGTTATTGGTTATTATCCCAGTTTCACAAAAGAGAAGTTAAATAATTTTTCTAATGTTACACTGACAGTAAGTGGCAGAAATAGGATATGAATCCAAGTGTGTTACTGTTTTTTCCACCTCTGTAGTGATTTAATTTTTTTAGCAGCAAAAACTCTTTCCTAAAAGTGAAATTTTGTGTAGAATTCTAAAATACAACTATTTAAAATTGCTTATAATTCTATATTTTAAATTCCAAATTTAAAACATTAACTATTAAAAAGCCAATCTATGAGAATAATGAGGCTGTATTAATCAACACCAAAATTTGAAATTCGAGCTCATGACTAACGTTTATAGCCTTATATTACGCAGCATCCAACTTATTTCTATCTGGTTTGGTTTACCCTGTCATGGAATTCATGACTCGTGGAGATACATAGTTGTAATGGTCATTCTTTTCTTAGTGGCGTGCATTCAGCTCAGGGCATTCCTCAATTAAACTGATCCAGAAACTTAAAAGAGAAGCAATACAAAAAGTTTGGTTTTAAAATTGAGTGTAACCACATCTAATAAGTGCTTGCTTTTCTAAACTTCAATAGAAAGGTCAGCCCCAAACTTACAGCAAACGTCAAAGCTATCTGTAGAATGCTACGTGTCACTGGTTTAATTATAATTGAACAAGTGACTACTGAGTTATGTCAAGGTCTTGAGCCAAATAGACATGTGTGAGTCTTTCCTGGTACATGACTGAGCAGACATCCCATGATGTAGTGGATATTCACTTGGGTGCTTTTATATGAGTGAATTTTTAAAAATGATGGGTATTGACCTATAACTTTTCTGATTAATGGTATATTTATAAGTTTACAAAATGCATAAAGGTAGTCAGGGAGGCTCTCTTCTGATATATGTAAAGAATAAAAAATAGACTAACCTGGCAACATGAGTAAATTTTTGTAATCTTCAGTGTCATATAACTTGATGATTACATATTAAATTCTGTATCTTATTTTTCTAAACACAGTTTAAATTATTAAAATGTGATTGAAAATCTGTTTGAACCAAATAGCCCATGGCACACTGTTGAATACAGTTGACATAGTTTTGTAGCCTCACTATCAAGACTCATAGGACTTCACAGTTGCACATATTTATGTCTGGGTAGCATCTGTCAAAAACATTGCCACAAACTTTCATGATTTTGTTCCTAAACTCATTATTCATGTTCTTTCTTTTGCGGCCAAGGTAAAAAAGGTAGTCCACTTGGACCTGCTTGCTCTGACTTGGCAAAGTTAAAAAGGATCACTTTTCCTAGTGTAGAGCTTGTAGACCTTGAAGCAAGGGGTGTGTGTGTGAGTGTGTGTGTGTGTGTGTGTGTGTGTGTGTGTGTGTTATGAAAAGCTGGTATAAATTACTGGGGCCAGTGGCCCAGAAAATGGTTTAGGCTGATTATATTGCATATTAACAAAAATATTGTATGGAGATCCTTAGCTGGTCAGCTCTTGCTGGGAGGGGTGCCCTTTTTTTTTTTTTTTTCTATCATGAATCAACTTTTGGCAGCTCTAGAAAGGAATCCCAGAAGTGGACATTCCTCTCCTCTGGTTTCTTCTTTAGTTGAAATTCCAGGCTTCTGAGGTTCCTTATCTGATTTCTAGTCTGTGGCTATTTCTTGTCTCCTTTACTAAAGTAAGACAGGTCTATGCAACTGGAGGGAACAGAGATCAGATGTGTGCAGACAATAAAGTTTGAAGGATACAGAAGACGAATCACACACCTTAGCTTTATGTGTGTGTGTGTGTGTGTGTGTGTGTGTGTGTGTGAGCAGGCTTGCTCTTCTGAATTTAGAACAGCTCAAGTATTGGTCCAGATTATGAAGTCCTTTTTCAAAATATGGGAAGAGTAAGTTATTGAGGTGGGGTACCCAAAGAGAGTTAATATCCGTTAAAGATGTCTCCCATGTGAAATCTGGATATGGGTTAGATTCATTCATTGAATGAATGAAGGTAGGGACCTTGGAGGAACTGTAGTTCACCACCTTCGTGGGTAGATGGAGAGAGTGAAGCCCAGGGAGGTGCGATGGATTCTCTAAGGCCAAAGGCCAAGTGAGTACCAGCTCAACTTTCACTTACATACTTATATTCAGGCAGACATTATCCTTGACTCTGCAAAGTAGATATGGCCCCTATCCCCAAGATGCTGATTATATAGTGTGGGAGCAGACACTTGAAGAGAAATTTTAGTACAGAGTGCTAAGGGTGGAATAGATTTACCTAACGTTATTTTTTTTCACTTTGTTTAATCTCCTAAGGACCTACTTCTGTAACTGGCTCTGCATCTTTAATTACCAGCCAACATTTATATGTATGATTATCTTAATACTCAGAAAGCCCCTTTAAGGTAGATACTATTATTTGACCCATTTAATGGATAAGTAAACTAAGGCTATGGAAAACAAGCTGCTTGTCTGCAACTGTTTTGTTGTATAGCATCCTAAAATAAAAGCATGTGACTGCTTCAAATCCAAAACAAAAAAACCCCCCAAACCAAAAAACTGTAAAGAGAATGCGAAGACAAGCCACAGACTTGGAGAAAATATTTGCAAAACACACATCTGACAATAGACTGTTGCTCCAAATATACAAAGAACTCTTCAAATAAGAGTTCAACAATAAGAAAATGAACAACCCAATTAAAAAATAGACAAAAGACCTGAACAGACACCTCACCAGAAGATGGCAGATGAGCATGTGAAGACGTGCTCAATATCATATGTCATTAGAGAATTACAAATTAGAGCAGTGACATACCACTACAGAGCTATTAGAATGGCCCAAATGCAAAAGCACTGACAACACCAAGTGCTGGGAAGCATGTGGAACAACAAGAACTCTCATTCATTGCTACTGGGAATGCAGAATGGTACAGCCACTGTGGAAGACAGTTTGGCAGTTTCTTATGAAATTATGATCTAGAAATCACACTCCTTGGTAGTTACCTAAAGACATCGAAAACTTGTATCCATGGAAAAACCTTCCCATGGATGTTTAAAGCAGCTTTATTCATAATTGCCCAGACTTGGAAGCAACCAAGATGTCCTTCAGTAGGTGAATTGAATAAATAAACTATGGTACATCCAGATAATGGAATATTATTCAGCACTAAAAAACACACACCAATCTTTCATGAAGAGATGTGGAAAAAACTATCCCATATGATACTAAAACGGTGGATGAATGCCATTGTACATTTGCCAAAACCCATAGAATGTACAAGAGCAAGAGTGAACCCTAATATAAACTATGGACTATGGGTGATAATGATGTCCCAATGTAGGTTCATCAACTGTAACAAACATACCACTGTAGTGGGAGATGCTGGTAGTGGGGAGGCTGTGCACGTGTGTGGGTAGGGTGTATGTGGGAAGTCAGTACATTTCACTCAGTTTTGCTGTGAACCTAAAACTGCCCTGAAAAATAGTCTATTAGAAAAATACTATTAAGCTCCTTTGCCCAGATTCAAGATTAACTGAGAAGGTTGGCTTAGCAAGTGACTGGCCCCAGATCCAGTGTTTTCTTTTGATCCACGTTGGTGGGTAATGTTTTATTTATTAGAGCTCTAGGTAACCTTGAACCTTCTTTTTATCAGGAGAAGAAACTAAGGAAAAAAACCCTCAACCAAGAAGAAAAAGCTTATGTACCTTACACTTTTTTTTTTTTTACTTCATAAACTCTCACTGTAGTAAACTTCCTCATTTGAAATGTATTGTTAATGGCCTTTTCCCTCCCACAGTTGAGGGTGGGCAGATTATTGCTAGGTCACACTGACTTTGAATGGGGCATACATTATGGGAAGGCCCCACTGAGTTTATTATTAATCCCTGTATATAATAGGAAACAAAAACCAAAACAAAACAAAATCCTCTACACAGCCCTGACCCTTTGTTTCCCGTTTGCATTATTGTTTGTTGTGGTGTGCCACAGCCTGACCTGATGTAAATGCCAAGTTCACAGCCCATTCTTTGAATTCAACACTGCAACCATAAATTGTTTGTCCATTTATAAATAAAATAAAATGTGGGAGATGATGGAGCTTGAGAGAACATGTTGTCTGAAACTCTTGGATCTCATTCTCACACAGATGTGCCAAGTCTGTTTGGCAAATTATAAGTTGAACTGGATGTTAGGGCTGTTCACAGCCTTCTGGGGGCAGGTGGGCTGGGTACTTGGCTGTGATTGCCTCAGAGCATTACAAAATGGCAGTTGCCTGAGACTTTTCATGTTTTCTACTGAAACATTTCTCTCTTCCCAGTTCTCTAGTATAACCACTAGGTTTGATTAGGAATAGCTAGGAGTATTACTGATTGAAAAAAAAACTTAGAAGTAGTCATATTCAAACAGTGCATAAAGGGGTGACTTCTATCTTCTCTGCAGGGACAGATATAAAGAGAAAGCAAATTTTATTTCTCATTAAAGTTTACTCTTCCAATTTTATTCAGTTTTGAAATGCTAAGAGGCTTTTGAACATTTAGTATCACATTGGATGTGCTACTTCTTTCTATGCTAGTGGTTTTTCCATGGAATTAGAGCAGGACATGCAACTTTATGAGTGAGTGCTAATTGGTCATTGAACAAGAATGGTGTGGAAGTGACTTGAGAGATAATCTTGTGTCATGGAAAGTGTGGTAGTGTCTGAAGACCTGGGTGCCGCCTCCAGTTCTGCTACTAATTAGTTTTCTGAACTGAGTGGGACGCTTAAATTTCACAGCCTCTGATGCCTCTTCTGTGAAATCTAGGCAGAGAGGAAGGTTGAGTAGTGTTAGCATATGGTTACCAAGGTTCTTCCTCGTTCTAACTTTTTATAGTTCTGTGAATATGAGCTGGGACATGATGGGGTCAGCTTTGGACGTTCTTTGAACAATTTTCCCTACAATTTTCTGTCCACTTCATGGAGGAGGTCTACAAGAGATATTGACCTTCCTCTCTCTGCCCTCTACTACAGAACAGACAGACCGCACAGGAATTCTGACTCTCCAGCCCTTCATTGATATTCTGTAGTTTAAAAAGCACTTGTGCATATATGATCCTCTCAAATATTCTCTGAGATGGGTACTGTTATTGTCCAGAGCTTACAAGTGAGGAAACTATCTTGGAGACAACGTGTGCTTGCCCAAACGGTACAGAATCATCCCAGGCTGTCATGAACTGGTAGTTAAGTGTAGCCTTAGGAATAGAAAAGACTGGTTTTGAATCCTGACTCTGCCACTTATTCTTTCTGTAATCCTGGGCAAATTACTTTATCAGTTTCTGCATTTATACAAAGGAGATCTTAATACTCAAAAGAATGTTTTTATGTAATGTGTGTGGGGGCGGGCAAAGGAATGTTCTTATGTATGAACAATGCTTTGCACAAAACCATCCATGGAGTAAATTCTTAAAAATGATAGCTCTGATTATTATTTTATTATTAAGTAGTATTATTAGGAAGGCTTTAGGCCTTCTGATTCATGATCTTTCTACTAAACCCAGCATCAGTTGGGAGCAGAGACATTTTTATGATCTTGACCACATTAATGTCTGGGGGTCAATTTCTCTAAAGAATGTCAGTTTATGGCCAAAAAGGTCCTGTGTGAATTGGGACCTGCTGGGAGGGCTGTATTTGCCTGCTACTTAATGGAGTGAAAATGGGCCGTAGGTCAACCTAAAAGAACTGGAACCATCTTTTCTACGCTTCTCAAGGAAAACAAAAGCAAAAAATATCAACACCCAGTTTTTTTTAAGTTATTCTGATAAAAATAATATAGCTTATTTTAAATATTTTTGGAACAACAGTGTAAGTAAGGACGAAGTAAAAACATATTGCATATGCTTCTATCTCTTATAAACAAATACTTCTCACCTAATGGTATAATTTATTTGTTTTCTTTGTAGGGTATTATTGTTATTATCATTCTTATTGGTTACAGTTACTATCAGCTGTAGGTATAATAAGTATCCTAAAAATATGGTCTTTAGTTCCTGCTAATCCTAATTATTAGTGACATTTTCATAGGCTTGAGGGTATGAAGGAAAGTGGGAAACAGTACTGGATGGCTATCTTGGCAGTTTTTTTAAAAGGTTTAAATTTTCTTTCAAAAGGGAAAACCGTAGGCTTCCCTGGTGGCGCAGTGGTTGAGAGTCTGCCTGCCAATGCAGGGGACACGGGTTCGAGCCCTGGTCTGGGAAGATCCCACGTGCCGCGGAGCAACTGGGCCCATGAGCCACAATTGCTGAGCCTGCGCGTCTGGAGCCTGTGCTCCGCAACAAGAGAGGCCGCGATAGTGAGAGGCCCGCGCCCCGCGATGAAGAGTGGCCCCCACTTGCCACAACTAGAGAAGGCCCTTGCACAGAAACGAAGACCCAACACAGCCATAAATAAATAAATAAAACAAATACTTTAAAAAAAAGGAAAAGGGAAAACCGTAAAGTCTGAAAACGAAGCTCAGGTCTTAGAAACCTGGTTCCAACCTGTTATTGATACTCTTACCATATTTTCTTTTAGCCTCAGTTTTTCAATCTAAAATATCAGAATTGGGTCTAGGACCTCCTTAAGATTGATTCTTAATTCCTGAAGTCTCCTGAGGTGTGACTCCAAGAAGTAGTGCCTAGCAACTTCACAGGTCTGTTCGGATTTCACTTCTGTATGGCTGTAGATGCCTCCTGCTGTTCTCCAAGTCCTAGTCACCAAAGGCAACCTCACGGACACTACATCAGTTTGAAGTTGTCACAAAATATGCTGCATGAAAACCAAGTAAAACTCAGTGGCTAGTACTACAAGTATTTATTCATACAGATGTGTCATCGGTCAATTGAGGGTTGACTGAAGAAGCTGATCTTAGCCGGGTAGCTCTGTTGCTCTCGGCTGAACTCACTCAGATGTCAGTTGGCTTATGTAAGCTAGGCTCAGCTGGGCAGTTAGACCTTGCTCCCAAAGTCTCTCACCCTCTTGCTGGAGCCAGCCAGCTAGCAGGGGCATGTGACAAGAGCCACAAGAGAGAAGGCCAGCCAGGCAAGGGCTTTACAAGCCTTTGGTCACAACACACCTGCTAACATTTCATTGGCTAAAGCAAGTCACACCGTCAAACCCAAAGGCAAAGGATAGGGAAATATACTTTGCCTCTCTAGTAGGATGAATTGAAAAATCGTATGGTATGAAGGAGGTAGATACAGGGAGGGCTGCACAATTGGGCCACTGATGCAATCTACTAGATATCTTTTTTTTGGAAACCTGAAGCTACACTATTGCCTTTCAGACACACTTGCAGTGGTTGGTCACAGGAAGAGATTTTCTGTACCTGATACCTGTCTCTTGGGAGATGGAAAAATCTGGATCTACCTTCCTTGAGACTCATTTTTCCTGCTAATGAGGTATCTAGCTAGGACTGCACAGATCAGTGCTGCTCAGAGTGTGGTTTGAGGGCTGGCAGAATCAGCAACACGTGAGATCTTATTGGAGCAAATTCTTGAGCCCCATCTCAGACCTATTGAATCAGAAACTCTTGGGGTGGGGCCCAGGAATCTACAGTGTGACATGCTCCCCGAGCAATTCTTATGCTTACTAAAGTTCGAGAACCTCTAGAATAGATCAAATCAAATCTTTGCCGTGGTGTTCCTGGTAGCCTCATCCCTTGTAACCGTGCCTTCTCTTCTTGCTTTATAGAACTGCCATCATTCATTACCCGACCCTGCTATTGGGGATTTCAGGATAATAGTTAATATCCCAAATTGGTATCAGCCTTCTTTACTGGGCCTGAGGCCAAAACAGGCTTCCCGATACTTCTATCCCACCCTGAGACTGGACTTCTACACCAGTATGTGTTGAAAAATACAGACCAGACCACACTGAGGCTTCATGTCAAACATAGAAAACACAGGAATAGGAAGTCATAGGCATATGCAAATCTTAACTTTTAACTGTGTCCAACTGATACATACGTGCCAGTAGGCATCACATCTGTGCTATCTCATTAATTACATGAGTCGTTCAACTTTAGAGGTGAAGAAGATAAAAGACTGCTTCTTAATACTTATAAGGGAGTGAAAGTCATATTTTATGTGGTTGCAGAATTATTGGAGAGGTAGAAAAGTGTTGTTCCCCTTTGTCAGAGAAGCTTCTGACTGGGACTTTGTCAATCTTCTTAGCAGTTTATGACCCTTCTAAGATGAAAAGTTTCACATCTTGTTTCCATTTAGCAATTAATATAATTATATTATCTATTGAAAATGTAATGTAAAATGATGTATGTGATAATATAATACCTAAAGAAAGATACTGCTTTCTCTTTCTCATCTCACTTTGAGATAGCAGAACTGAGTTTGCAAGGTTTAATATCAGCACTTAACGTCCCTAAGATGAAAATATCTAGTCATTGCTAACAGTGAATAACATTATTGGGATGACAGCAGTTTAAGTGCAAAAGAAATTTGAGTTAACAAACTAGGCATACACACACAACATGAAAAATGTAATGCATCACCATGGCCGGTTGTGTCTGTGGTGGTTAAGATACTGATACTGACTGAGTGGCTCATCTGTTCATTTGATGATGTCTCATGGTTTAAATCTCTCTAAAGAGTGGAGGGTGGTGGAAAGAGCTAATTTGCTCTGATTGATGGTGCAAAGAGGGGGGTTTCGTCTGCTTCTCATATGTATGTAAGGAATAAACTCCTCTGAGTTTGCACTGACTTTATTATCAGAGATAATAAATGGATGGATTCTAAAAAATAAGAGGGAATGTAAAAGCCTTGAAAGCTTTGAAAGTTGCTGTGTTAACACAAAGCCAGTTACCGATACTTTTGCCAGTGTTGCTGTCACTGTTTATTTGATAATTTGTTTTCTTCCATAAAGATATGGAAGAAAACATGGAGCCATAATTGATTCTTCACTTTTCTCTCACACCCAAATTCATGGGACCTGCCATCTTTTCATTCTCAGTATTTCTAGAATACTCCCTTTTCTCTTTATTCTTGCTGTCACTGACTTGTTCATCCTTAGTCTAATCCTTGCTCACTTTGTCCTTTGCCAGAGCTATCTAGTTGGTTTCCCACCTCCAGTATTGGATGTCCTTCTTTGCAGTTGCCATCAGTGATCTTTTTACTCTTTGAATCATGAACTCTTCCATGGTGCACCATCCATCACTACGGCAGTGTTCTTCAGAGTGTTCAAGGTGACTGGATGGGTTATAGGAATAAATGCTAGGATATACACACGCACACACACACACACACACACACAGTTCAAAAGAATTAAGAAATAAAGAGGTATTACCATTTAATATAGAGTGACACTGTCACCCATACTCTGTCTCTGTGTTGTGTTTGGAGTTGAGGTAACCAAAGGAAAGAGAGGGAATTCCACAACACAGAGTGGTAGAAAACAATGCCCTTGTGAATCTGCTTAACTGGATTTATAGGTTATGCCATCCAATCTTAACCAAATGAACTCCCCCTAGAATGGGCAAGTGACTTACAAAGAAATGATAAGACAATTGCGGAACTGGAAGTTTGCTTTTTCTTAGTACAAGCTCTTTATCAGCTACATTATGGGCAAGTGCAATCATCACCTAATTAGATCTGACAAGTAGCCAAAAAGAAACAGAAGTTATCAAGAAGGCTATTTGAATTAACAAAGAATGTCTCCCACAGGGTAATCTATGCCTTGGGATATTAGCTAGTGAGAGTGATAGGTATATGTAGTAAGTACAAATTAAGTTTATATATGTAATTTTTAAAAGCCAGCTTACAGGGTAAATTTCAGGCTTCTCAATGTAGCGTGCCGAACTATCACACCCCAGCCTCTAGCTCCAGTCTAATTTATCTTCTGTCCACTCCTTCACCTCACTGGACTCCCTAGATGCCCTGAATTACCTGTAGTTTCCTAGACACTCCATGATGTCTCATGTCTCCATGTCTGGGCTTTCTGCCTGCCTGAATAACCCTTTCCTCATTCATCTCTTGTCCAAATATGTTGTCTCTTAAGACCCATAGCCCAGAGGGCTGTTCTGGTAGGACATTTTGCATGTTGCAGTGGTTCTCAAAGCTTGGCCTGAAGAGCTTTGAAAAATACCCACTGCTCAGGCACCACCCCTAAAGATTCTGATTATTTCAAAAGGTCCCCTAGTGATTCCAGTGTGCTTAACTTGATTCTAGCATCTATCATATTGATTGACGATTATCGGTTCATATGCTTATCTGCTAGGTGTAAGCATCCAGAGGGCAAGTGCTATGTTATTCTTTCCTCTATCCCCAATGCTTAAGACATTACATGGCTCTTAGTAGATGCACCATAAATTATTATTCATCAGTGGTTCTCAATCTTGGCTACACATCAGAATCACTTGGGGAGCTTTAAAAATATTAAAGTCTGGTGTGGCTTAAGCATCAGGATTTTTGAAAGCTCCCCATAATTTCAAAGTTGAGATCCAAACTGATCTTAACCAGTTGATCAAACAGTAAGCATTTTCAGAAACAATTCAAAGCTCAAGTCCCAGCTCTGGTACTGATTAACTAAGTGACGCTGGGCAAGTCAACCTTTCTGAGTCTTTGTTTCCTTACCTTCAAAATATAGGAGTGGGGGCCAGAGGATTTTTAAAGACATTGCAAACCTATAATTTGATTGTTACTCTGTGTACCACCATCTAAAAAATAAGACTTTTTTATGTATAAGTGGAGCTTATTCCTTTAATTACCATAAATTTTAGAAATTTCTCTATTTTTGATAGGAAATTTTATTTAAAATATTTCACACTTCCCTCACTTCTTAAACAGAAAACTGAACATATTTTGACTTTCACTTGATGTTTTAGGATCATTAATATACAATTCCCTATTGGACTGTTTTTGTATTTTATTTTCTATTTATTTTTTAAATGTATTTTATTTTATTTTATTTTTTTAAATAAATTTATTTAGTTATTTTTATTTTTGGCTGCATTGGTTCTTCGTTGCTGCATGCAGGCTTTCTCTAGTTGCCACGAGCAGGGGCTACTCTTCATTGCAGTGCGCGGGCTTCTCAATGTGGTGACTTCTTTTATTGTGGAGCACGGGCTCTAGGTGCGTGGACTTCAGTACTTGTGGCATATGGGCTCAGTAGTTGTGGCTCGCGGGCTCTAGAGCACAGGCTCAGCAGTTGCAGCGCACGGGCTTACTTGCTCCATGGCATGTGGGACCTTCCCGGACCAAGGCTTGAATCCATGTCCCCTTCATTGGCAGGCGTATTCTTAACCACTGTCCCACCAGGGCAGTCCCAGTATTTTATTTTTATTTTTTATTTTTTATTTTTAGTAGTATCATTGGCATTGCTATATATATTTCTTTAACATCTTTATTGGAATATAATTGCTTTACAATGTTGTGTTAGTTTCTGCGCTATAACAAAGTGAATCAGCTCTATGTATACATATATCACCATATCCCCTCCCTCTTGCGCCTCCCTCCCACCCTCCCTATCCCACCTCTCTAGGTGGTCACAAAGCACCGAGCTGATCTCCCTGTACTATACGGCTGCTTCCCACTAGCTATCTATTTTACATTTGGTAGTATATATATGTCCATGCCACTCTTTCACTTCGTCCCAGCTTATGCTTCCCCCTCCATGTGTCCTCAAGTCCATTCTCTATAACTGCATCTTTATTCCTGTCCTGCCACTAGGTTCATCAGAACTATTTTTTTTTTTTTTAGATTCCATATTTATGTGTTAGCATACGTTACTTGTTTTTCCCTTTCTGACTTACTTCACTCTTTATGACAGACTCTAGGTCCATCCACCTCACTACAAATAACTCAATTTCGTTTCTTTTTATGGCTGAGTAATATTCCAGTGTATATGTGTGCCATATCTTCTTTATCCATGCATCTGTCGATGGACACTTAGGTTGCTTCCATGTCCTGGCTATTGTAAATAGACCTGCAATGAACATTGTGGTACATGACCCTTTTTGAATTATGGTGTTCTCAGGGCATATGCCCAGTAGTGGGATTGCTGAGTTGTATGGTAGTTCTATTTTTAGTGTTTTAAGGAACCTCCATACTGTTCTCCATAGTGGCTGTATCAATTTACATTCCCACCAAGAGTGCAAGAGGGTTCCCTTTTCTCCACACCTTCTCCAGCATTTATTGTTTGTAGATTTTTTGATGAAGGCCATACTGACTGGTGTGGATTGATACCTCACTGTAGTTTTGATTTGCATTTCTCTAACGATTAGTGATGTTGAGCATCCTTTCATGTGTTTGTTGGCAATCTGTATATCTTCTTTGGAGAAATGTCTATTTAGGGCTTCTGCCCATTTCTGGATTAGGTTTTTTGTTTTCTTGATATTGAGCTGCGTGAGCTGCCTGTATATTTTGGAGATTAATCCTTTGTCTGTTGATTTGTTTGCAAATATTTTCTCCCATTCTGAGGGTTGTCTTTTTATCTTGTTTAGGATTTCCTTCGATGTGCAAAAACTTTGAAGTTTCATTAGGTCCCATTTGTTTATTTTTGTTTCTATTTCCATTACTCTAGGAGGTGGGTCAAAAAGGATCTTGCTGTGATGTATGTCACAGAGTGTTGTGCCTGTGCTTTCCTCTAAGAGTTGTATAGTGTCTGGCCTTACATTTAGGTCTTTAATCCATTTTTAGTTTACTTTCGTGTATGGTGTTAAGGAGTGTTCTAATTTCATTCTTATACATGTAGCTGTCCAGTTTTCCCAGCACCATTTATTGAAGAGGCTGTCTTTTCTCCATTGTATATTCTTGCCTCCTTTGTCAAAGGTAAGGCAACCATATGTGCATGGGTTTATCTCTGGGCTTTCTATCCTGTTCCATTGACCTATATTTCTGTTTTTGTGCCAGTACCATACTGTCTTGATTACTGTAGTTTTGTAGTATACTCTGAAGTCAGGGAACCTGATTCCTCCAGCTTCATTTTTCTTTCTCAAGATTGCTTTGGCTATTCGGGGTCTTTTGTGTTTCCATACAAATTGTGAAATTTTTTGTTCTAGTTCTGTGAAAAATGCCATTGGTAGTTTGATAGGGATTGCATTGAATCTGTAGGTTGCTTTGGGTAGTAGAGTCATTTTCACAATGTTGATTCTTCCAATCCAAGAACAAGGTATGGCTCTCCATCTGTTTGTATCATCTTTAATTTCTTTCATCAGTGTCTTATAGTTTTCTGCATACAGGTCTTTTGTCTCCTTAGGTAGGTTTATTCCTAGGTATTTTATTCTTTTTGTTGCAGTGGTAAATGGGAGCGTTTCCTTAATTTCTCTTTCAGAGTTTTTAGCATTAGTGTATAGGAATGCAAGAGATTTCTGTGCATTAATTTTGTATCCTGCTACTTTACCAAATTCATTGATTAGCTCTAGTATTTTTCTGGTAGCATCTTTGGGATTCTCTATGTATAGTATCATGTCATCTGCAAACAGTGACAGCT
The DNA here is from genome assembly GCF_009873245.2 of Balaenoptera musculus. Lineage (NCBI taxonomy): Eukaryota > Metazoa > Chordata > Mammalia > Artiodactyla > Balaenopteridae > Balaenoptera > Balaenoptera musculus. Next base: position 77,751,161 of record NC_045790.1, read on the forward strand.
TTACTTCTTCTTTTCTGATTTGGATTCCTTTTATTTCTTTTTCTTCTCTGATTGCTGTGGCTAAAACTTCCAAAAATATATTGAATAATAGTAGTGAGAGTGGACATCCTTGTCTTGTTCCTTATCTTAGTGAAAATGGTTTCAGTTTTTCACCATTGAGAACAATGTTGGTTGTGGGTTTGTCATATATGCACTCTATTATATAGAGAAAAGTTCCCTCTATGCCTACCCCCTGGAGAGTTTTTATCATAGATGGGTGTTGAATTTTGTCAAAAGCTTTTTCTGCATCTATTGAGATGATCATATGGTTTTTCTCCTTCAATTTGTTAATATGGTTTATCACATTGACTGATTTGCGTATACTGAAGAATCCTTGCATTCCTGGGAAAAACCCCACTTGATCATGGTATTTGATCCTTTTAATGTGCTGTTGGATTCTGTTTGCTAGTATTTTGTTGAGGATTTTTGCATCTATGTTCATCAGTGATATTGGTATGTAGTGTTCTTTTTTTTGTGACATCTTTGTCTGGTTTTGGTATCAGCGTGATGGTGGCCTCGTAGAATGAGTTTGGGAGTGTTCCTCCCTCTGCTATATTTTGGAAGAGTTTGAGAAGGATGGGTGTTAGCTCTTAGAATTCGCCTGTGAAGCCATCTGGTCCTGGGCTTTTGTTTGTTGGAAGATTTTTAATTACAGTTTCAATTTCAGTGCTTGTGATTGGTCTGCTTATATTTTTTATTTCTTCCTGGTTCAGTCTCGGGAGGTTGTGCTTTTCAAAGAATTTGTCCATTTCTTCCAGGTTGTCCATTTTATTGGCATAGAGTTGCCTGTAGTAATCGCTCATGATCCTTTGTATTTCTGCAGTGTCAGTTGTTACTTCTCCTTTTTCATTTGTAATTCTATTGATTTGCATCTTCTCCCTTTTTTTCTTGATGAGTCTGGCTAATGGTTTATCAATTTTGTTCTCAAAGAACCAGCTTTTAGTTTTATTGATCTTTGCTATTGCTTCCTTCATTTCTTTTGCATTTACTTCTGATCTGATCTTTATGATTACTTTCCTTCTGCTAACTTTGGGGTTTTTTTGTTCTTCTTTCTTTAATTGCTTTAGGTGTAAGGTTAGGTTGTTTATTTGATATTTTTCTTGTTTCTTGAGGTAGAATTGTTTTGCTATAAACTTCCCTCTTAGAACTGCTTTTGCCGCATCCCATAGGTTTTGGGCTGCCGTGTTTTCATTCATTTGTTTCTAGGTATTTTTTGATTTCCTCTTTGATTTCTTCAGTGATCTCTTGGTTATTTAGTAGCATTTTCTTTAGCCTGCATATGTTTGTATTTTTTTACAGTTATTTTCCTGTAATTGATATCTAGTCTCCTAGCACTGTGGTTGGAAAAGATACTTGATATGATTTCAATTTTTTTAAATTTACCGAGACTTGATTTGTGACCCAAGATGTGACCTATCCTGTAGAATGTTTCGTGAGCACTTGAGAAGAAAGTGTAATCTGCTGTTTTTGGATGGAATGTCCTGTAAATATCAATTAAGTTCTTCTTGTTTAATGTGTCATTTAAAGCTTGTGTTTCCTTATTTATTTTCATTTTGGATGATCTGTCCATTGGTGAAAGTGGGGTGTTAAAGTCCCCTACTATGATTGTGTTACTGTCGATTTCCCCTTTTATGGCTGTTAGCATTTGCCTTATGTATTGAGGTGTTCCTATGTTGGGTGCATAAATATTTACAATTGTTATATCTTCTTCTTGGATTGATCCCTTAATCATTATGTAGTGTCCTTCTTTGTCTCTTGTAATAGTCTTTATTTTAAAGTCTATTTTGTCTGACATGAGAATTGCTACTCCAGCTTTCTTTTGCTTTCCATTTGTATGGAATATCTTTTTCCATCCCCTCACTTTCAGTCTGTATGTGTCCCTAGGTCTAAAGTGGGTCTCTTGTACACAGCATATATACGGGTCTTGTTTTTGTATTCATTCAGCCAGTCTGTGTCTTTTGGTTGGAACATTTAATCCATTTACATTTAAGGTAATTATTGATATGTATGTTCCTATTACCATTTTCTTAATTTTGGGGGGTTTGTTTTTGTAGGTCTTTTCCTTCTTTTGTGTTTCCTGCCTAGAGAAGTTCCTTTAGCATTTGTCGTATAGCTGGTTTGGTGGTGCTGAATTTTCTTAACTTTTGCTTGTCTGTAAAGGTTTTAATTTCTCCGTCGAATCTGAATGAGATCCTTGCTGGGTAGAGTAATCTTGGTTGTAGGTATTTCCCGTTCATCACTTTAAATATGTCCTGCTACTCCCTTCTGGCTTGCAGAGTTTCTGCTGAAAGATCAGCTGTTAACCTTATGGGGATTCCCTTGTATGTTATTTGTTGCTTTTCCCTTCCTCCTTTTAATATTTTTTCTTTGTATTTAATTTTTGATAGTTTGATTCATATGTGTCTTGGCGTGTTTCTCCTTGGATTTATCCTGTATGGGACTCTGTATGCTTCCTGGACTTGAGTGAGTATTTCCTTTCCCATGTTAGGGAAGTTTTCAACTATAATCTCTTCAAATATTTTCCCAGACCCTTTCTTTTTCTCTTCCTCTTCTGGGACCCCTATAATTCGAATGTTGGTGTGTTTAATGTTGTCCCAGAGGTCTTTGACACTCTCCTCAATTCTTTTCATGTTTTTTCTTTGTTCTGCTCTGCAGCAGTTATTTCCACTATTTTATCTTCCACGTCACTTATCTGTTCTTCTGCCTCAGTTATTCTGCTATTGATTCCTTTTCGATAATTTTTAATTTCATTTATTGTGTTGTTCATCATTGTTTGTTTGCTCTTTAGTTCTTCTAGGACCTTGTTAAATGTTTCTTGTATTTTCTCCATTCTGTTTCCAAGATTTTGAATCATCTTTACTATCATAGCTCTGAATTCTTTTTCAGGTAGACTGCCTATTTCCTCTTCATTTGTTTGGTCTGGTGTGTTTTTACCTTGCTCCTTCATCTACTGCATATTTCTCTGTCTTCTCATTTTGTTTAACTTACTGTGTTTCAGGTCACCTTTTTGCAGGCTGCAGGTTCATAGAGTCCGTTGTTTTGGTGTCTGCCCCCAGCGGGTGAGGTTGGTTCAGTGGCTTGTGTAGGTTTCCTGTTGGAGGGGACTGGTGCTTGTGTTCTGGTGGTTGTGTCTGCATCTTGTCCTTCTGGTGGGATGGGCTGTATCTATTGGTGTGTTTTGGGGTGTCTGTGAACTTAGTATGGCTTTAGGCAGCCTCTCTGCTAATGGGTGTTTTTGTGTTCCTGTCTTGCTAGTTGTTTGGCATGGGGCATCGAGCACTGGAGTTTGCTGGCCGTTGGGTGGAGCTGGGTCTAAGTGTCGAGATGGAGATCTATGGAAGAGCTCTCACCAATTGATATTATGTGGGGCTGGGAGTTCTCTGGTGGTCCAATATCCTGGACTCGGCTCTCCCACCTCATAGGCTCAGGCCTGACACCTGGCCGGAGCACCAAGACCTTTCTGGCCACATGGATCGGAAGAAAAGGCAGAAGAAAAAAGGGAAAAAAAACCCCAAAACGAACAGATAGAACCCCAAACCAAATGGCAAAAGCAAACCTAAACATACAACATCACAGAAAGAAACATACACACATACACACTCATAAAAAGAAAACAAACAAACAACAAGAAGAAGAAAAAACACTTAGAACCCTAAGAGAAATGGTAAAAGGAAACCTAAACAGACAAAATTACACAAAGAAACATTCACATACACACTCACAGGAAGGGAAAAAAGGGAAAAAAATTTTTTAATATATATAAAAAATAGAGAGCAACCAAACCAATAAACAAATCCACCAATGATAACAAGCACTAAAAACTAAACTGAGATAAACATAAAAACCAAAAACAAATCAGAGGCAGAAAGCAAACCCCAAGTCTACAGTTGCTCCCAAAGTCCACCGCCTCAGTTTTGGGATGATTCGTTGTCTATTGAGGTATTCCACAAATGCAGCATACATCAAGTTGATTGTGGGGATTTAATCCACTGCTCCTGAGGCTTCATGGGGAAATTCCCATTTCTCTTCTTTGTTCACACAGCTCCTGGGGTTCAGCTTTGGTTTTTGCCCCGCCCTGTGTGGAGACCACCCTCAGGCATCTTTTCCCGGCTCAGACAGGAGGTGGTTAAAGCAGTGGCTGATTAGGGCTCCTTTGCTCACTCAGGCCGGGGAGAGGGAGGGGTACGGTAGTCATAATTTGAATGTGGGGCGAGCCTGTGGTGGCAGAGGCTGGCGTGACATTGCAACAGCCTGAGGTGCGCTGTGTGTGCTCCTTGGGAAGTTGTCCCTGCATCTCGGAACCCTGGCGGTGGCGGGCTGCACAGGCTCCCGGGGAGGTGTGGCTAGTGACCTGTGCTTGCACACAGGATTCTTGGTGGCAGCAGCGGCAGCATTAGCGTTTCATGCCCATCTTTGGTGTCTGAGCTGATAGCCGCGGCTCGCGCCCATCTCTGGAGCTCGTTTAGGCGGTGCTCTGCCTTCTGTGGGCACATGGAACAGGAATCCCCTCTCCTTGTGCACCAGGAAACAATGGTCTCTTGCCTCTTTGGCAGGTCCAGACTTCTTCCCAGACTCCCTCCCGGCTAGCTGTGGTGTACTAGCCCCCTTCAGGCTGTCTTCACGCAGCCAACCCCACTCCTCTCTCTGGGATCTGACCTCCAAAGCCTGAGCCTCAGCTCTCAGCCCCCACCCACCCTGTGGGTGAGCAGACAAGCCTCTCAGGCTGGTGAGGGCTGATTGGCAGCGATCCTCTGTGTGGGAATCTCTCTGCTTTGCCCTCTGAACCCTGTTGCTGCGCTCTCCTCTGTGGCTCTGAAGCTTTCCCCCCACCCACCCCCCGTTTCCGCCAGTGAAGGGGCTTCCTGGTGTGTGGAAACTTTTCCTCCTTCACAGCTCCCTCCCAGAGGTACAGGTCCCGTCCCTATTCTTTTGTCTCTGTTTTTTCTTTTGCCCTACCCCTGTACGTGGGGATTTTCTTGCCTTTTGCGAAGTCTCAGGTCTTCTGCCAGCATTCAGTAGGTGTTCTGTAGGAGTTTTTCCACATGTAGATGTATTTTTGATGTATTTGTGGGGAGGAAGGTGTCTCCATGTCTTACTCCTCTGCCATCTTGAAGGTCTCCTGTTTTCTTGTATAGTATTAACTTTAAGTGCCATTGAATTATGCAGTTTATTTGCCCCCATGCTAAATGGTTCCAGACTGCTATAATTTCCAATTCTCATGCGTGACTTTATATGTTTTTTTCTTACCACCAAGTCGTTAGTTGATACTTCATACTGCTTCATTGAGTGTGCCCTCCACTTCCAGTCTTGCAATTTTCAACTTGTTGACTTTAAGGTATCATGAGCTTGGAAGAGAGACTTATGGTTAAAGTCACAGCAGTTACAGAACCTTTTGATCACTATACAGAGTGAGGGAGTTGAAGTAAGACTGAGGTTCGAATTGTATTAACTCCTGTATGCTTCAGTATCCTCATCTGCTAAATGGGGATAATAATAGTATTCAGATCAAGGGTTATAAGATACTGCTTGCAACATGCTATACCCAGCAGTACTAAACACATTTTAGCAACAACAATTAATAATGATACCTAATGTTTATTAAATGATCAGTATGTTACAGTTACTGTGCCAGGCACTTTATGTAGACCAACTCATTTAGTTCTTACAAGAGCCCCATGAGCTTTTGTGTCCCATTAATCCCATTTTACCTATTAGGAAACTAAGATCAGAGAGGTGAAGTGACTTGCCCTAGTTTGCATACCTTGGTGAACCAAGGTTACACACCGGGCTGGCCATCACATGTGGGGAAAGTGCTTTTTCCACCACTCTATCTTCAAACAGGGTTCAACCAGGCCTCCTTGATCTTTTATCTTCCTCAGGGCTAGTTGCTCTCTTTCCACCTAGGCCACTGCTAATCACCTACAGTGATGTTCTAGTTGCCTTTTAAAAACTCAGAATTGTCATTTGAAAGTGAGATGCTCAAGGTAGGGTCTGTGTTTAGTCACATCTATAACCTCAGGAGCTAGAAAATTGTCTAGTTCATACCAAATGTTCTGAATCGGAAGAAACTTCTAAGTTAAAGTCAGTTTTTATATGTTTTTTTCCTATGTTCTAAAAAATTACTCCAAATCTCTTCAGTTCTTGGCATTACAAGAGGTTGAGGGAAGTTGGGATCCTGGAAAGAAATCTTCTGTCAGGAAGCAGTGTCGTTCACATTTTCCACTGTGGGATTCCATTGCTGCTCCTACAGGGCAATGAACAATTCTGGGAGTAGGAGAATGTCTCCAACAGGTGTTTTCCAGGCTTTGGCCTTGATGCTTTGGCCAGGGAGGAGAAGAGAGGGGGAGAGGGAAAATTAGGAAGCCACTGTTCAAGAATGTATCATATTTTAGAATTGCTGTGCAAAATGCCATGTGATCCCCAGATGTACGACGTAGAATAGTTCACAGCTGGACTTGAATGACAGCAATATACAGCTAACTATTTTGGGAGGTGAAAAGTCCTCTTGATATATCAACCCAGAGCCCGATAACTTTCTCTACCTGTCCTTTCAGTTGGAAAGCTGGAGAAGCAGAAAGGAGGCTGATCTCGCCTGCTCCCTGTAGGGAGTTGTGAATCGGGGATGAAGCAGGCAACATTAACTGTAAGAAAGTGAGCTTTGAGGAGTGATATGCTCAGTTATTCTCCCCCAACCCCACTTTCTCCTTTCCTTCCTTTCTCTCTTACTTCCTCCTACTGTCCCTCCCTCTTACTTTCTCCCCCAAAATAATTAAATGCAAAAGCTTCTTGAGTGCAGTGACAGGTTACAAATTTAAACCCACAAGAGTCAGAAACTGTAGAACTGAAAGTCCTTAGGGGGACCTTAACTTTGCCACTTTTATATCATTATAGTAAGCTCTTCATTTAATAGTCTAATTTGTAATCACAAAAACCATGGGAAATTTTGCTATGCTAACCTCTGGCTTCAGTTTTCCTGACTCGGTTGGTGATTTTGAATGTTTTAACCTTCAGAAATGCATATTTTTAGCATTTAGCAGTGCATATCACTGGCAGATTAAATTACTTATTACCCACACTCTTCTCAGCTCTATACTCTTCCTGATATATAATAAACTTGACAAAGTCTAATGAGGACACATCTAGAAAGATAAGATTAACTAGCCCCAGTTGTGTTTTTCCCGTTTGTTTAACTGATGCGTGGTCTAATGAAAGTGTATTTTTACCTAGAGGATAGTCACAGGGAGCCACAACTTAACCAGTGTTCAAAATTTTTGTTTAGAATTAGTCCCTAAAAGACCCCTTGTCCATTGAGTGCACTAAGGGCCCCAATTAATGTGTCCCTACTCTTTGTCCTGTAACTTTGTAGCTCCTTCTCTGACAGTGGGCTTGATTGTGTGATTTACTTTGGCCAGTGATTTCCTTTAGCAATTGTGACTCAAGCAGACGTTTGAAAAACACTTGAGATTTCCACCTGTTCTCTTGAGAACGTGCCTGCGCTAGTCTTCTGGATTTATAAAAGAGAGCCAATCATCCCAGCTAAGGCCACCTAGACAAACCAGCTCCCAGCCCACACACTGCTGATTGTACTCGCATGACTGAGCCTCGCTGAGACCACCCAAACCTCACACCCAGGCCAGCAGAATCACCCAGTCAATCCATAGACACAGAACAAGTAGTAAGGTAATAATATATATTTTTTAAGGCAGATAGCTTTGGCACATTTGGAACACAGCATTATTGTGACAACAGACAACTGATACACCTCCCTGTAAACTTTTTAACATTGGAAAATGAGTTGAGGAATGTACCTCACTCACTTCTTTAAAGCAGTTTATTTGAAGTTATGAGCCTCTGTGGTAGAATCAAAACTTCTGTCATTAATCCCTTACACTGCTGTTCTACAACTTCTAGCCATATGTTGCATTACCTGTTACATTTCTACTATTTCATGAAGAGAGAATTGCATTCAAAAATCCTAGTGAGAGCTCTGCTTCCCACAGTCTGTTCCCTAGGTCCCCAACTTCTGTTTTCATTCTTTCCCAGTTGAGAGCTGGCTAGGGAAAGCAGCAACTCTGTGAGTATTAGATAATCTCATGAATGAGGTCTTCAATTCCCCATCTAAACATGTGTTAAAGGCAGAAGGTTTCCCAACACACACCAGTAAGGAAGAAAGCCCTGTAAGAAGCAGCCTTCCACTTGACTGTGCATCTTGAAAGGCTTCATCAACAACCCACAATTACTGTTAAGAAGCACCCTATCTCTTCGGAATGAGGACAGATTGTCTCCTCTCAGCCTGATTCAAAGGTCCCGAAGCACCAGATTTATACACCAGAAAATTCATTTCTGAGTACAGAGGGTTTTAATGATTTATTATATACCTCACAATCTGTTCCCATATAGTTTACATTTACCAATTAATAGGTGAAGTTAAGGACCTGTGTATGGGGCATTAAAGATGATAACCGGGAAATAAGCTCGATTAGAATGATCAGCTTTGCACTAATATGTATAAAATAGATAACTAATAAGAACCTGCTGTATAAAAAATAAATAAATAAAATTAAAAAAAAGAATGATCAGCTTTTATGAAAATGTAAATTGAGGATGTTTGATTAAGTATACTAGATTCATTGTTGTGTATATTATCTGAGTCAGGGGAAAACCGCAGCCTGGACAAAAGTAAACATCATTTTTAATAACTGATAGTACATACTTAGCAATTGGAAATCTATGGTGAGTCTCTATTAGCTAGAAGGCATCATTCTTCCATTTGTTGAGAGTGCAAATACTGGAAGTTTAACATTTTTTATAAAACAATAACAGTGCTCCAAAAGACGAGTGCGAAGGTGCTTGGGCCTTTGGCTGATGGGAGGTTGCTAAATGCCAGTCATGGGTAGGCCGAGGAGGAAAGAGTGGCCCACAGACTGGTTCTGGAGCATGTTCCTGCAAAATATAGAAGTCTTGTGTTGTCTGATTGAACTTTATATATGTATATTTTTCTTGCTACCAAGTTGTTAACTGACACTTCGTACTCCTTCACTGTGCATGCTCTCCTCTTTGTCTCTCAACTTTCTACTTCCTGATTGTAAGGTGGCGTGGACTGGGAAGAGAGGCCTATGGGTTTGTGCCCACACATAGCTAGTGGGTGGGGTGTAGAGTTAGCCAGACGTGTGTTCAAATTTACTATTCACCGTCATTAGCTGCATGACCTTGGATGTCTCTGAGTTTCAAGAATCTCATTTGTAAAATGGTAAAATGGGAAGATAATAGCTAACATGGTTTGTTATAAGGATTAAATAAAATAATATATGTGTGTCTGAGGTAGGGTCTGGAACAGTATAGGCACTTGATAAATATTCAAACCCCATCTTGCCCCTGCCTTCCCCTATGTTCTAACTTTTAAAGTAGTTCATAATATGCTCTGACAGGGAAGATTGGGAGTAAGGGATATTTTTTAGTACCCAGAATCCTTAGGGAAGCTCTATATGAAGCTGGCAGCTAGCTAATGAAGCCTGATTTCTTGGGCATTTGCCTCTGATGGCTCACTGACTTGGTAACTGAATTATTCAAAGATTTTCATAATATGTTTGAATTTCTTATATCCATTCAGTGGCTAATGATTCCTAGCTGGACCTAGGGCCTCAGCTGAGAGAGAAAAACAGCCCTGTTCAAAAGAGGAGAATTTTTTTTTTTTTAATTTAAGAAAATAATTATAACATCCTGCTGGATACATGCAATTATTAGTTAGGGATTTATTGAAACTGGATAATTGGATAGTGGCAGTGTATTTAGACAGACAGCCTAGGAGAGAAGTTGGTCTATTGATTTATTTTCACAGGGATTTCAAGAGCTGATGATCACAAAACTAGTAGAAGTGCAATAACTGAATATTACAGTTTACAGGGGGAAAAGTTATGCTGGTCATTTTTAAGCCAGAAAGCACAGTCTGAAACTTTCCCACTTGGCTAACCTCCCATTAATGCCATTACTTTATATTACCATTAAGGTTAAAAAATGTCATCTATAAAGATGCCGTATCAATTTAGGACGTTTCTGTTATAAGCTCTCATTTCTGTGCTAAGCTCTGGACTATCCATCAGTCACCAAGAGGTGCTTTTTAGATTCCTCTAAAGTGTTATGTGCCTGCTTTTAAATACAAATATGTATAAGATATTCCTGGGGTTATCTCCAGAGAGACACCTGTGCAACTGAAAAATGCACCTATTTGAAGTAACTGCTGGATCCACTGTATTAAAAATACAGTGAGGAGAAATTGTTTCTAACAACTTTGTATGGGTAACTTTTTTTATTTTAATAAGAAGGAATAGTGAATTAGATAAGTTCTCAAAAAAGAAGCTATTCCTTTATCTTAATTATTTTTCTCTCACCATCAGCAATGTTCGTGTGCAAAACAACGCCCCCCCCCCCAAAAAAAAAGTCCACCTTTTAAATTTTGGCATACTCTCCAACCATAAAGAACTCATTTTTTCCATTGGTGGGCCAGTTGGCCAAATAGGAAAATGTCTGCCTGTAGATGCCTTCTTATTTATAGGAAGGATGTGGGGAAGGGAAGTGCCCAGATTGAGGGGGTGTACATGGTTAGCCATTAATAGAATTCATGAATACCTTTGCTTCTATAATCCAGGTGCCTTGTTAGCAAAACTCTGATGCCGATCTGTGAGCCGTTCCTCTCCAAAATGTTGATTTCCCTCACTACCTCATTCTCCGAAGATTGTTTCTTGGAATTTAAAAAAAATTACGTACTTACTTTGTCTGCTCTCAGTGATATTATCTGTCCAGAGCTACAGTGTTTTCCAGATTGCTTTTCTTTCCCAAGAAATAGTGTATTTTGGGAACCACTTCATCTCAAGGGAATGTCAAAGAGAAACGTGTGCCAGCTCAGTGACTCCCATCCTGTGGGGCTGTGGACTTTGAGGGTGAGGAACCATGGAAAGAGTCCAAATGTTTGTAAACTTCCTAAGTACTGAACAAGTAACATGCTTCTACATGGATGTTTTGTTCTTTGTTTTTGAATGTATATCTGTGGCTATTCTGAAGAATAGACACATCCGCTTCAGGCTATTCCTGAGTTCTTAACTGCTTTTGGCCATTTTATGTTTACCCAGTGAATGGTTACAAAAAGTACACCTACTACATGCAATTTATTAAGTAAAAATGGAGCACTCATGTTTGAAATGTTGGGGAGCCCCTACCCTAGAGTGAAAAAAAGTGGAGATAATTATTTAGAAAGCAATCAGTAAATCAGGAGAGAGAAAAGAGGTTTGCATAAAGACTAATGAACTGAAACAGGAAAATTAGAAAACCAATCAGTAAATCAAGAGATAGAAAAACAGTTTGTATGAGGACTAATGAACTGAAACAGGAGAATTAGAGAACCAGGCTCATGAAATGGGAATAACGAAAGTAGGCCAGGAAACTGATTACTTAGAGTTTTAGTTATCTACTACTGTGTAACAAATTACACTAATACTTAGTGGCTTTAAGCAACACTACCTCCTTTAATTCTGTGGGTTGACTGGGCTGAGCATGGCTACACTTATTTGCACACTGAACTGGACTGGATGTCTAAGACTTTACAAGTCTGACACTTTGGCAGGGACAGCTGAACTGCTGGGCCTTTCTTCTTCTCTGATATCTTGGAGCTTCTCCTTCTACCTGGGGTCTCTCCGGTAGGTTGACCAGACTTCTCATATGGTGGCCCAGGGCTCCCCAAACAACAAAAGAAGAAGCTGCCAGGTCTTCTCAAGGTTCAGGTCTAGAACTGGCACAGCATCACTTTCTCCACATTCTGTTGGTTGAAGCAAGTCACAGGCCAACCCACATTCATCGTAGGAAGGGACTATTATAAGGGGGGAAATACCTGTAGCAGGGTTCATTGGGAGCCATTTTGGAGACTAGATACCACACCCAGGTATGGTCATATCAAAAGAACAGTGTGGCTAGGGGGATGTTTTTGCTGGCCTTGTAGCCACTGGACACTCACATGTCTAGTAGTGACTAGACTCTTAAGCTTAATTTGCTATTGCTAGTAATATTTTTTAACAGCCACTATATTTTTACATCATTTCTTCAAGGAGTGTCTGACTGAGCCAGTATACATGCCCATGCCCTAACTGTCAGGGAGCAGGGAGAGGGATTGTGTCTCTTGATGGTTTCTATTGTAGAAGGCAGAGACTGCCTTTTCCAAGATTTGGGCAGCCATATATCTGGCTTGCCTGGAGCAGTCCTGGTTGATGTTGATTGTTCCAGCATAATTATTAACAGTGCTCCTTTAACTCTTAGTAGCTTTTCCACGTGGATGGTAAATCCTACGCCAAGACCCACACAATGGAGAATTCTCCAAAACTAGGACAGGGATTCAGATTGTAGGTAACCAAAAAATAAAAAATGCCCCCTCCTTCCCCTTCATTGGCTGTCCAACAGCCACATACACTATTCTTCCTGTACTTATACCTTTAAAAGACAAACGAAGCCTCCACTTAACAATGAACCTAACTCTTCCTTGTAAAACTGGCAATATAGCCCATCTTCACATGTAGGGTTCTAAGTCTTGTCAGTTGCTTCATCCTGTTCCAATCTTAAAACCTCTACAGTTTGTCCATGTTCTGTCCTGATTCTCTTTCCATTTTCCACAACCTAAGGAATAAACTGTAAAGTTAACTATTTCTAACACAGTCCATGTACAATAGTTAGGGAAAAGGGAGAGGAAAGAAAAAGGAAATGAGTTAAAATGTGTGAATATGAATATGACACAACAAAGAGGGAAGAAGATACATTAGAGGCAACATTCCTGATACTTGCATCTGGCATCTTACCCTGGACTTGCAGTCCTGAGTTATGAATACTCTCTGACTGTCCTTTCATATTCACCTGCCTCCCTAGAGACTCAAAGTATGAGGCAAGATTGGTAGAGTCTACATTATGAGCAAATACCTGAACTGCCACAGGGAGGGGAACATCTGCCTTTCTTTCTCTCCAGGGGTGGGAGGCAAGGTACTGCTTTGCATGAGGCTCACATAATAGTGGATGCTCCCTGAGTAGGAAAGGGAACAAATGCTCATCACTCACTTTCACCTAACACTTTATTGAAAGTTGATAAAAAGGACATCAATAAGAAGGGGTGAAGTAGTGGCTTTAGCTTTTAAACTTAGTATCTGGGGAATTTGAAGGCCAAAAGATTATTAGCTGAGATCTAGGGCTACTGTCTCAGGGTAATCTAAGTCAAAATGTTTGTTCAGGGGGAGGAGAGTCTTTGCAAGGGCAACAGTGGTGAGAAGTGTGATAAAGTGGTGGTGGGGGAGGGAATACTAGCTGGGTTGGAGAAACAGAGGCAGGGAGTGTTCTGAGGGGTGTGGCTTGGCAGAATATTTAGAGGATGATGTAGTTTTTAGAGGATGTGGCAGAGTCAGAGTACATCTCTCCTTCAGTTTGTTAAATGCCGGTCTGAGCCAGGCTGAGGGCAAGGTGAGAGGATTGGCAGGTGCTAAAAATAAATGGAGGAAACATGGGTCAGATTCTTGTGATGGGTTAAAAAAATGATCTCAACACTTAGAAGTCCCTTGTGTTGAATTGTGAAACCTGAATCCTAGTCTAAGCCTGCCTCAGATTGGATATGTTACCATAGATAGTGCTTATTTCTTAATTCATAAAATAAGGGATTTAGATCAGATTAGTGAGTCATAACATAGAGTCTCCAAATTCCAAGAGATCCTCAGTAGGAATTGGGGGTGGGGCAGAAGTCAGTTCACTGTCTGCAATATGGATTCATAGGTTACCTAAAAGGCTAATTCCTGTCGACAGGCATTAAATGTGATAAGAAGCGTAAAGTGCTATGTAAATACACTGTGTGAGACCCAGCCTATTCCAGGGGTCTGGGCAGGTCTCCTGGAGGAAGTGATACTTAAGTAAAAGGTGAAAACAAAAGCGAGCATGTCCAGTAATGTTTAGAAAAAATTCAGTTCTGGGGCATGACAAAGATCAGCAGATGTGGAGTGTGGATAGTTCTCTATAAATGTCCTAGTTCTGTGAGGAGAACAAGGTTGTTCGAGAAAGGTCTGTAGCTGGTGAAGAAATGCTGCACAAACTGTGCAGGAACTTGATAGACCTCCAGGTCTTGCAACTTGGTCATTTTTTCCAGCTCCTGTCTCCTTTAATGAACCACAGTCCCTGCTGATGAACAGAGCACTTCAGCCCTGAGGTGCTCTTAGAACTCCATATAGAAATGTACCTTGATTTTGGACTTGAGACCATTACAAAATACTTGTTGAGATGCTTTGAATAGATCTCATTAAGGCTAGTATATGGCTCTGTGCCTTTCCGTCATGCCTGTGGTAGTGAAGGATAGTTTTAGATGTATAATCAAAGTTATTCCAGAAAGCATGATGAATCAGTGACTGATTTTATTAGAATTTCAAGAACTTGGGCATAGACCCGCTTTTGCCTTCTTCCTGCTGCCACTTCAATGAAATTTATTTTTTCTTGAATATTTTGCTGATGAAACTTGATGAAGATTCTATAATTTTTCCATTTGAGGTACTATTATAGCAGGGTTGCCATAGGAAAATACCCCTCCTTCCCTTTAGATTAATTATTGTTTAGCTTTTCCCACGGACATAGGAGAGATGATTCAATAATTATTAATTCTGGTTGCCCAAGTTGACATCTTTCCTACGAATCTAACTATTCCTGAATAAAAGCCTATGTGACTAGTGAAAGAAGACACTTCCTGTGTCTCTCCTACAAAACTCAAAAGTCCAAAGTATGAAAGAAAAATATTTTATGTTTTTATGAAATGCAAACTACTTTTGGTTTTATGTCCCTAGAGTTTTGTAATACTGAACACTCATTATCTTTTCTCTTCTGTTCAAATCTCTTTCCTTGCCTTATGTATGCATTTTGAACACTCTGGAGCACCTGTGACCAGTATTTCCCGTTTGGTGTGTCAGGGCAGTAATAAGTGCCTATATCATACTCCACTGCCCAAACTGTGGACTTTCTGCTCAGAGGGACAAGCAAGCATAATGATATCCATCTGGGAGGGAGCTTAAAATAGTGCCCATGCGTCATTTTGCAGTTAGGAGTCTGGATATGGCTAATGGGGTGTTATCAATCAGGAGATAAAATTAAAATCCTACATTAGGAACTGCTCCTGCCAGAAAGAGTGGATTTTGTAACAGCTGTTTTCTATTAGATGCTATTGTGTTCTTTAGCAGCAAATTACATAGATCAGAAATTAACGGTTAACAGTTTCCCCAAGTGAGGTTGTAAATGAGCCTGTTGTCCTCTGAATAAGATATTGCAGGAAGGAGAGGAAGCTATGAGCAAAGTCTTGGTGGTCTTAATGGGCAGTTTTCTGCTCCCCCTTGGAGGCTAAATAGTTCTCTCAGAAGGGAATATATATATTTTTGTGATCCTAGTAGGGAAATGACCTTTTGAACTCTGGAAGAGATGATATTAAAGCTTTTACCTGGCTAGTATCTCCTAACAACGTGAATTCGGTTGGTTCCAGAATTCATTAAACCTTAAGGGGGAAAAATTATCTGGGGGCGGGATAGAGGGAGGAGAGAGAGAGGAAGCACTGTATCCAGCAAGCACCAAGTGTCTCAGCTCCAAATGAAGATAAGTTGTTTGAAATGAACAGTTAAGAGACAGTCGCTGCATTCTCCTGCTTATTGCGGCTCAGTAAATTAGACTTAGCATGCTCAAAGGCTGCTTCCATACTGATGTTCTTGCCTTATGGAAAATAATGTGCTTCTTCCCCACCCCACTTTTTTTCTGTTTCTAACAGATGACAGTAATAATGAGAACTAAAATCACTCAAGTCAGCGTATGAAAGGGAGCTGTCTATTTAAAAAAAAATAAAAAGACATCTCTCAGTGCCATCTGCTGAGGTACAGTAATGTTTTGTAACAGGTTTTAGAAAGCACATTAAAAGGCTTCATCTGTGCTTGTCCTTACCAGTTAGTCAAGATATAGTTGTGTCTCTCCGGTATGATGTGGATTCTTGAATCATGTAATTATTTCTAATTTATCTCTAAAATAAGCATCTCAAATACAATTTTAATTGGGATTTCATTAGGTACTTATTATACCATGTGTCAAATGATAGTTGATTATTCTGAGCACGGATACAGAATCTGAAAAAGATAGTAGGAGAATGATGGGTACCTCTGAAAGCTGATGGTGCTCAATAAATGTCTTAAAAATAATCAGTTGATATATAATTAACGTAATTACTGTAATTAAACTCTATTTATGGAACCCTGCTGTGTTGTTTCCCATCCTAAGCTTAAACATGATTATTGTTCTTTTGCCCAAATAAAATTAACGTAATGAGAGAAAAACAGAATAAATATAGGCCTGGATAACAGAGAGAGGAAAATATTTTCCCTTTATTAGGGAAGGATGGCATGAAGAGAAAAATTTCCTTTCATAAGGAAAAGGTGTATGAGGCTTTAAAAATATCCTTTTCAGCTAAATGAGTTAGGCACATTCAATGCACAGTGAGAAGTACAGGCATAACTTGGAGATATTGTGGGTTTGGTTCCAGACCACTGCAATAAAGCAAATATCACAATAAAGTGAGTCACATGAATTTTTTGGTTTCCTAGTACATATAAAAGTTACCTTTATGCTATGCTATAGTCAGTATAACAAAGTGTTATGTCTAAAAAAATAATATACATAGCTTAATTTAAAAATACTTTGTTGTTAAAAAATGCCAAAACAATTACAATAGTAATATCAAATATCACTGATCACAGATCACCATAGCAAATACAATAATAATTTAAAAATTTGAAATATTGCAAAAATTACCAAAATGTGACATAGAGACACAAAGTTAGCAAATGCTCTTGGAAAAATGGCACCAATAGACTTGTTCGATGAAAGGTTGCCACAAACCTTCAATTTGTAAAAAATGCACTGTCTGCAAAGTGCAGTAAAGCGAAGCACAATGAAATGAGGTATGCCTGTAGTGGAGCTAGTAGGTGGGATAAAAGTATGTGGGTCTAGATGAAGGAAGAAGAGAGAGATTGCTGATCTGAAAGACTTGATGGTGACAAAGCAGATTGGCCACATACCCCTCATCATGTGGTTGCTGTTTTAATTTGTCTCTATATCCTCAGCACTTAGGACAGTGCTGGCTATAGTGAGTACAGATAGTCCCTGACTTATGATGGTTCAACTTACAATTTTTCAACTTCATAATGGTGTGATAGTGATACACATTCAGTAGAAACTATACTTTGAATTTTGAATATTGATCTTTTCCTGGTTTAGCCATATGCAGTTCCATACTCTCTCATGATGCTGGCAGCAAGCCACAGCTCCCAGTCAGCTGTGCAATCATGAGGGTAAACAACTGGTACATTTACAACCGTTCTATACCCATACATCCATTCTGTTTTTCAGTTTGATGGTTCAACTTACAGTTTTTCAACTTCATGATGGTGTGATAGTGATACACATTCAGTAGAAACTATACTTTAAATTTTGAATATTGATCTTTTCCTGGTTCAGCCATATGTAGTTCCATACTCTCTCATGATGCTGGCAGCAAACCACAGCTCCCAGTCAGCTGTGCAATCATGAGGGTAAACAACTGATACACTTACAAGCATTCTATACCCATACATCCATTCTGTTTTTCAGTTTCAGTACAGTATTCAGTAAATTATATGAGATATATATATAAAATAGGCTTTCCGTTAGCTGCTTTTGCCCAAGTATAGGATAATGTAAGTGTTCTAAACATGTTAAAGGTAGGCTAGGCTAAGCTATGATGTTCAGTAAGTTAGGTGTATTAAATGCATTTTTGACTTAATATTTTCAATTTATGATGGGTTTATTAGGAGGTAAATCCACCATAAGTCGAGGAAGATCTGTACTTAAAAAATACAATGTTGCCTGACTAAGCCTAGGTCAAGTCTGTCTTGAGTGACAATGACCATGCATGGTTTACAGGAGGGATATGGAAAAGCAAAGGAAGGGAAGAAAAATCAAGACTCAACTAAATGTGTTCCCCTGATCAAAGTAAGCATTCCTAACTTCTGCTTCCAGGTAGCATGGGCCAATAGGTATTGGATTTACTCTCCTACCTGAATCAACTTGAAAAAATAAGACACATATATGGAACAATGGTTTCAAGACACTGAACATCAAGCAATAAAGGACAATTTCCTGAGAAATGAGAAGCATATGAGGAAGGCCATATGATTGCCCCAGCTTGCTTCCTAGAGAGAGTTTTCAGGTTGTAGCACAGTGAGGAAGAACTCAGGTAAAACTGGGTAATCTCCCTGAGTTAATGAGACAGAGCGGGGAATCTGGGGAGATCAAAGCAGCTCGAGTTTGCAGGGCAGGGGATGAGAGGAGAGATCTGTATAGAGAAAGAACTTCAGAGATCTGCAGCTCTCCTTTGAGGCTTCAGCTGAATAATTATCAGCATATGCTATTGAGGAAACTTCCTGAGGCCATGGAAAGCACCACCTGAAAGAATTAGAAGGAATAATCACCAGGCACACATAGGGCTGGGAATTGTTCCTGTTTTTACCAGGTAGAATAGTTCCTGTTATTACTCACTCTAGAAAAGGTGAGAATATAAGGTCATTCAGAGGGTTTTAACTCAGTAATGTGGCAAAATTAGCTGTAGACTAAACTCTGCTCTGTTCCCGCATAACAAAGTTTAAAAGAAAGACCCAAGAGGATCATGTCTTCATTCAGATTGCTATAACAAAAATACCACAGACTGGGTGGCTTAAACAACAAACATTTGTTTTACCACAGTTCTGGAGGCTGGGAAGTTCAAGATCAAGGTGTGATCAGATTTAGTGTCTGGTGAGAGCTATCTTTCTGGTTCATAGATGGTTGTCTTCTCACTGTCTCCTCATATGACAGAGTGAGAGAGCTCTCTGGGGTCTCGTATAATTGGCATTAATCTCATTCATGGAGCTCTAGTCTCATGACTTGATCACCTCCTAAAGGCTCTGTCTCCTAATTCCATCACTTTAGGGGTTTGGATTTCAGCTTATGAATTTTAAGGACATAAATGTTCAGTCCATAACAGATCGAATTGTTTGCAATCAACTTAATTGTGTCCAAGAACAAAGCTCAAGACTATATATAGGGACACACAAATATCTAGCACCTAACAAGGTAAAATTCACAATGTTTGGCATCCAATTAAAAATTAGTAAGCATTCAAAGAAGCAGGAAAATATGACCCATAATAAATAGAAAAGTCAATCATTTGAGAAGCCTAACTTACCTTATTGCAAAGTGAGGGGAGAGTCAAATCCTCTCCCTAAAAAACAAGTATAAAACTGGACAGTATTGTCAAAAACAAACATTTTGTGGCTCTTGAAGTCAACCAAAGGCAAAGAAACAAATTGAGAAGTACTTATTCATGAAAAACTGCTGAACTTCAGATAAAAGCATTGGGAATCAATCACATTCTTGACTGGAGCTTTTTTCATCTTTCCTACTTTGGTAAGTATGGTGGTTTTACTATGTGGGGCAAGCTCTGAAAGCAGCAGCTTTGCTGCCAGAAGGGACTCACTTGATTTTGGGTGGAAGGTGAAACACCCACCCTTAACGGCATTCTCAGTGAAAGTAATGATCCTGGAAGCATGCAAATGAGGAAGGCCAGCAACTGCTCATTTGAGGTGTAGTCCCATTTGGGAAAAGCAGCAGGTCAGTGGACCAACCAGGCATTAAATAGAGAGATCCTAGATATGAGATAGCCATAGAGGCGGCTGGTAATATCTCTCCACATCCCTGGCTGCCTTCATTTTGCATGCACATGTGAGACCAAAGAGAGTCCAATATATCCAAATAACCCCTGGCAAATTGAGACACCTCACACTTGTGCAGAGTAGATGCAAGAAAATAAATACTGGGGTGGGACAGAAAGTCTTTGAACTTTGAATGAACCCACACACAGAAGCAATAATAAACAGTAGAAAGCTTATTGGCTCAAAGTGATTGAGTATAACCTCTGATGAATCATTGATTGACGGTTAAGCTGTGCAGACACAGGGATGACCTCAAGGAAGCCAAGCTTAAAAATAAATCAAGAATTTAAAAAATTACTGAGAAGAGATACCAGAAGCTACACATGGCAGGGGAAACCAATTCCATAGATTGACAGAAAGTAAATTTCTAAAACAAGCAAACACAAAAAAACTACCACCAACACAATCTAGAATTACTATAAGACACTATCTAAAATGTCCAATTTTCAACAGAAATAAGGAAACATTCAAAGAAAAAAGAAAGGGTGACCCATACTCAGGGGAAAAAAAGCAGTCAATGGAAACTAAATAAGTACAGATGTTAGATTTTTCATACAAAGCTTTCAAAACAGCTGTTATAAATATGTTAAAAGAATTACAGGAAACCATGCTTAAAAAATTAAAGGAAATTATGATGCCAATCAGTCAGTAATTAGAGACTATCAGCAAAGAGATACAAAATGTAAAAAAGAACTACATGGAAATTTGGGAGTTGAAAAGTATGATAACTGAGGAAAAGTTCATGAGAGGGGCTCAGCAGAAGATTTAAGAAGAATCAGCAAACTTCAAGTAGGTTAGTAGAAATTATCCAATTTGAAGAACAGAGAGAACAAAGTTTGAAGAAAATGAACAGAGCTCCAGAGACCTGTGAGTCAAAAGCAAGTTTATCAACATAAATATAATGGAACTTCCAGAGGGAGAAAAGAGAGAGAAAGGGCTAGAAAGAATATTTTTAGAAGTAACAGCAGAAAACTTCAAAAATTTGATTAAAAAGTGACTCTAGAGATACAAGAAGCTCAACAAACACTAAGTAGGATAAATACAAAGAGATATATACCTAGTCACGTCTTAGTCAAACTGAAAGAGGAAATCTTGAAAGCAGCAAGAACAAAAAGACTCATCAAGTATAAGGAAACCTTAATAAGATTAACAACTGACTTCTTATAAGGAATAATGAAGGCCATGAGGCAGTGAAATGATAAATTCAAAATGCTGCAAGCAAAAAAAACCTGTCAACCAAGAATTCTATATCTAGGAAAACTAGCCTTTAGAAATGAAAATGAAAAAGAGACATTCTCACATAAATAAAGGCTGAGAGAATTTGTTACTAGCAGACTTGCCTTACAAGAAATACTAAAGGAAGTCTTTTAGATTGAAAGGAATGACATTAGATGGTAACTGAAATCCACAAGAATTAATAAAGAGCATTACACATGTTTAAAATATGTGGGTAAATATAAGACTGCACAAATATTTTTTTCTTTTCTTAAATTCTTTAAAAGGCATTAGAGTATATAAAGCAATAATTATAATATAATGTTGGGTTTATAACATACATAGATATATATTATAATAATAGCGCAAATGGAGAATGCAGTAAAGTTTCTGCATTTTACCAGAATTAAGTTAGTATTAGTTTGAAGTAGATTATGATAAGATACATATTATAATCCCTAGATCAATCACTAAGAAAAGAACTAAAAATATATAGTAAATCGGGACTTCCTTGGTGGTCCAGTGATTAAGAGTTTGCCTTCCAATGCAGGGGGTGCAGGTTTGATCCCTGGTTAGGGAGCTAAAGATCCTACATGCCTCATGGTCAAAAAACCAAAACATAAAACAGAAGCAATATTGTAACAAATTCAATAAAGACTTTAAAAATGGTCCACATCAAAAAAAAAAAAACAAAAAACTTAAAAATATATAGTAAAAAAAATCAACTGATGGACTTAGGCTTCTGCAAAATATAGAGAAACAGGGACCAGATTTACCCTTTCACCTGAAATAACCAAGGAAAAAAGCCCCACTCAGTCCAAATGTATGAAACAATGGTTTTCAAGACACTGCACATCAGGAAGGAAGAATTAGAAAAGAATATGAGGAAACTTTTGAGGGTAATGGATATGATACGTTCATTATCCTGATTGTGGTGATGGATGGCTTCATATATGTGTATATGTTTCAAATCTTATCAAACTGTCCTATTTAAATATACGCAGTATATTATATGTCAGTAATATCTAAATAAAACTGTTAAAAGCATTTTTGCAAATCATGGATGCTTACCTTTAAAACACATATACACAAACGTACAATACATACACAACTTTTTGGGGGAGGGATTATAAAAGTAACTCATGTTAACTTGAAATTCTCCTCATGGAACACTTTTCCATAATTTGGAAGTAATTTTGAAAATATTTGGAAAATGGATAATTTGAAAGATATGGAAAAGTAGATGCAGTTTATATCCTGGAAAGTTTAGCCTTTAAATCTAGCAGTATATTAAAAATATCACAAAATATAATTTGAAAAGAAAGTACTATTTCATGAGTCTAGTGGCTTTATAAAAAATAAACTCAGACTCACCTAATTTCCTTTTATAAGAGAGTAATATATGGAGGAAGAGGGAAGTGCTGGCCTATTTCAGTTTATTCCAGGTAAGAATCAGTATTGGCTGTGGTGATTTAGGTTGGGGAATAGATTAAAGAAGGGTTGGAAGAAAAAAGAAATTTCCATGGCATAGCATCTAATTATAGTTCCGGAGGTTAATGAGAAGGAGTCAAAGGTTGCTGAAGTCTCTATCTCGGTTGACTGGGTAGGTGTGTTGTCATGAGATGAGATAAGGATTATCAGAAGAGCAGGAGGTTTGAGGGAGGAAAGAGATAATGATTTTGGTCTTAAGCATAACATAGGGATTTTCTTTTGTATTACATATTTGAGAAATGTATAGGCATTAGTTTCTCAGATTTTTCCTCTGAAAATGTTCATATAAAAATGACTTTGTGCATAGAAGGGTGTTTTGTTAGATCCTGAAACTTTGGTTCTCTTCTGTAGCAATGATGGAGATTGAACTCCAGGGTGAACTGTCTGGTGACTTTGTAATCAGTCAGTCAGCATATATTTATTGAGACTTTCTCTGTGCCAGAAATAGTGCCAGGTTCAGAAAAATGAGAAATATAGACAATGTTTTTACCTTCATAGGCCCTTTTCCTGGAGATTTGGACATTTGCAGAGGCATCAGTCTAAAGGTTAAAATGGAACATTTTAGCCCTTGATTTTACAGTCACTGTTAGAGATGGAGACAAGTGGTTTGGGGGCAAGATCCAGGACTGCAGAATTGAGATGCCTCATGTGGTCAGGGATCTAACTCTCTGGGGCATATGACAGCTCTGATTCTGCTTCATTCAGCTTCAGGCTTTGCTTCATTAAACTCAGGAAAATGCCTAGATTCCTAATTACAGAAGGCAGGGGAGAGTATGTGGAAAGTCTGGGTATACTGAGCATTTTCTGTGGAATCAAATTATGGCATAAGTGCTACCACAAAACCAGGCTATAGTTACAGCAATTACAGTGATAGTTCTTTGAAAGGCAGAATGAATATGGTACTCTTTGGTTCTCCGCAATAAGATTTCACTCCACATTACTGACTTGATATCTGTCTTTTTAAAATTTATTTTATTGAGTTATAGTTGATTTACAATGTTGGGCTAATTTCTGCTGTAGAGCAACGTGATTCAGTTATACATATATATTCTTTCCCATTATAGTTTATTATAGGATATTGAATATAGTTCCCTGTGCTACACAGTAGGACCTTGTTGTTTATCCATTCTATATATAATAGTTTGCATCTGCTAACCCCAAACTCCCACTGCATCTCTTCCCCACCCCCCCAGTCTTGGCAACCACACATCTGTTCTCCATACCTGTGAGTCTGTTTCTGTTTCATAGATAAGATTCCACATATGTTATTGATATCTGTTTGATATGAATGGTATCAGTGTTGAATTTGTGCTAAAAAATTTGAATTAGTGAGACACTTAGTTCTGAAGTGGATTTTTCCTGAGACCTTCTTGAATTTTCTTAATTAAACATTTACCCGTGCTTCATATTCTGGGGGAAGAAAGGTGGTGTCATTATTTTAAATAATCTAACACTCATTACTCTCTTGGTAGATTTAATAGCACAGGGGCAATTATTACTGTATTACTTCTGTACATTTTTGACTCAACAATTTAAAGAGTAAACTATTAAATTGTTTAAATAGGTTTCATCTAACATTTAAATTAGATAAGGCAGGTTTTGTTTATTAAATGCTAATTATTTCAAACATATTTTGGTTGCTTTAAGAATGGCATGCGATTACCAAAAATCAGCCAGCCTACACTAAATGTTGAAAATAATATATTTGCTTTGAATTTATAATTGCTTTTTATAGCTATCCTGAATTTAAACGCATTTAAATAAATGAAATTTTGTGGAAGATTTTTCATACTTCAAAACCACAATGATATTTGGCAGCAGTGAGAGGGTCACATAGATGTATAACTCTGAGAATTAGTTGTAATATAAGTTTTGAGGTTTAGGTCACAAGTTCAAGCTGACATCAACTTTATAATGACCAGCGTTGATTACCATCTGAGAGCTACTTTGTTGGTGCTTGAAGTGATTGGATGGTCTCAAAGTAACTTTTCTATTTCTTACCTATTTTTTTAGTAAAATATTCTTTCTGCAAATATCAAAAAGTCACTTTTTTTTCATTGTTTAAAAATCACAACTGTAACTTGGAGAAAAACCGAATAAATAGGAATCATTTATTTGTTCTTATTTGAGAAAGAATTTTAAATACTGCAATTATTTAGGCCCAACTTTTAAAGATTGGTGGATTTTATTTTCTTGTCTTTTGCTTCTAGTTTAAGGGAGACCATATCAATAGAATCTATTTTTCAAGAAGGGAAATACACCTGAAATTAATTTCATCTGAATTTAGGGGTCTGAGGGTACATGAGTATGGCCTGGAAACCAATGTTTGGCCTCTTAAAGCGTTAGCCATTTTTAAAATCAGAGTTGGCACCTGAGTAGTTTGGGACTTTACTCATGAATGACACAAAAAAAATCCTGTATGCATATTCACATCAAGTAGGATGGCCACTCATGGCTGCACAGGTTGTTTAATGAACTCCATGGGAGCTATTCACACAAACTGGTAATGGCACCCTCTGGAGTTGTTCATTGCTGTCCAGTGTTGAACCTCTGTAAGTCTATCCAGTGGCTTTTACAAGGTTTTCATTTTACATGTTATTTCTTTTCTGTCTGTTTAGTTTTCTATGGCTTAATTTATTCAGAGATTCACAATCTTATTGTTTAGTATTTTTAGTATTATTACACACTAGCTAACTATTTACACCCCCATTGCTTCATTAGCATGAATGATCTGATTTCAATTTTTCACGCATTGCCTCAAGTAGTGAAAATACTCTTCGTCTACAACACACACACACACACACACACACACACACACACTGGTACAGGTACACCGAAAGCAGTGTTAGTGTTTCTGGAACAAACATTAATATTTAAAACAGTGCTTCACAGGGAGATCAGCTCGGTGCTTTGTGACCACCTAGAAGGGTGGGATAGGGAGGGTGGGAGGGAGGGAGATGCAAGAGGGAAGAGTTATGGGGATATATGTATATGTATAACTGATTCACTTTGTTATAAAGCAGAAACTAACACACCATTATAAAGCAATTATACGCCAATAAAGATGTTAAAAAAATAAAAGTAAAACAGTGCTTCATTCAATAGAACTGTTTTGTTTTCTTCCTTCTATTATTTTCCTCTTTTCTGGTGTCGAAGAAGTTTATGGCAACTGAATAGCTAAATATTGATTTGAAATCACTATGTGTTATCATACGAATGAAATCATAGAAAACAGAATTTCAGAAATATTAACCTACGCCTGACCTTTTTTCTTTTGATATGCTTACACTCCTAGTGTTTAAAGTCACAACTCCGCAAATTAGCATATGATATTTCATCCGGAGTTTTTTTTTCAAACTCATGGTTTCTAAAGATTCTCCCATTTTAAAACATCTTTGTAATTGCATAATTTGTCTCCAATTTAGGAATTTTTGTATCTACTTTGGGTGATTATTTGTTATTTGTGCAGTTGTAAGAGATACAGATCTAAAGAAAAGCATGTGAAACCCTTTATTGTCAATCTCAGTCTGTTCTCAGTACTTGAAACCCACTCAGAGTTGTACATCTTGTGGCACTTTTCCAGTGTAAATTTTCTGTAAAACTTCCTCCCATAAACTGTAACTTTAGTTATTCTCATAATGATTGGTTTAGTCTTTTATGCCATAATTTCTGTATTCCTTTTTCCATTTGTCTAGGGTTGTAGATAGTACTTTGCTTATTGGTTTTCTTGGCTATAAGTTACAGGTTTACCTCTTGAAACTCAGGAGAAATTACACTTGTGTTCTTTTTCAATCTTCTTTAAATACATCTACACTGCTTTGGTGTTTTACGATTCATTCACCATTGCTTCCAATTGATATTATTCCAATTCAACAAAACCATTCTCTTGGCTTTGCTGAGTTCATCATTGAATTCATACTTCTATCAACTGGGAGAGATACTGGGAGAATCGACTGTGAATGTAGTGCTTGATCTGTATGGAATTGTACCAAGCCTTCTGGAGAGTGCAGTTTTTCTAGAAATTGTGTGTGAGTGTGTGGTTGATTGAGGCAAGTCAGTAATGTCACAAATGTAACATTGAGTTCTGAGAAGGCATTATGACTGCAATCCATGTCATTTAGCATATTTACTATATCATTACTGTGCAATGTACTGGTGTAGAATGTATTTGAGAAAAATTCATAGGCCTGTACTGGATGTCCTAATAATATAACAAGGGAAGAATTTGAACAAGTTAAGGGGGGTATAGTCACATTAGAGCAGGAGCCTAACTTGTCATTCCAGCTCCAGCCATACCAATACTTTATCTCAAATTCTTTATCCTCCTCTCTTTTGAATACCCCTGTTGGAAGCTAACTCTTGTTGGGGATAGTTTGGGTGTAGCAGCTAGACTAGTTTAAGTGGGGGCAACATGTTAAATTGTGGAAAGTGAAGGTTGTGCTTTTACAAACCATTATCTCTCACAAAACTCTGTGTCTAGTACTGACATGTCTTTTAATCTATAATCGTCTGTCTCCACCTGCCTCCTGGGCACCTCGGTATGGATAAATGCCATCTCAAAGTCAACAGGTTGAAAATAGCTCACTGTGTTCTTCCCCCAGTAAACTTTTCCTTTACTTCCCTGTCTTTATAAATGATATAATAATTTTTTACACGCACTGAGGATTAAAACTTGTCACATATAACCCCTCCTTCTTTTTCAATCACTATATCCAATCTATCAAGAGTCCTAGAGATTCTCTTAAAACATTCCTTCCATTGCATGTTTCACATTTCCCTTGACAGCCCTTTATTTCAAGCCCTTAATACTTCTCATGTGGACCCTTTCAAAAGTTAGGTAAGGAATATCAACCCTCACTACCTATTTCCCTTCCAATCCATAATATTCAAATAGGCAGATTAATCTTCTTTACTAAAACATGGCTATCGTTATACCCTCCCCTTGTTAAAAAACATTTAAAGACACAATTGCCTGCCAAATTAGGCAAGAAGGAGATGACGAGAACAAGAGGAAATGGAGGCAGTGGCTAGAGCTAGAGTATAATCAAGTTTATACATATCACATGAGCACATATTTATTTATCATCTACTAAGTACAAGAAATTATGTGCTAGTAGATAGTATGTGATAAGAGAATATGAAGGAATATAAGGTAGATTCTCTGCCCATGAAGAATTTATATTTTAATGATATAAGATCACATGCAATGTTAAATAATAATAAAATAGTTAAATTGACAAGAGATGTCATAATACAAAACAATAGCTTGCTGATGAATTTTATAATTTCTATAAATTTTAGAGGACATAGAGATCAGTTTGGACTGAGTGAGCTTTATAGAACCGATAGGACTTGAATGTTTCAGAAGCAGCATACTTTGATTTGAGTGAAGGGTGAAAATAAAGGATTGGTAAAATAAAGCAGGACAAGCAGGTAGGGACTCAGAATAACTGTATGGAACAATAGATTTTCAACTAGTTACATGGTCATGGAGGGGGTACCATGTGAGAACTAGTACTTGCCTTGTGGAGGAGGATCAGATTAGTAACGTGCTGGGGAGCTATGATTAGGAACTCACTGGGGAAACTTAAAGCAGACAGGTTAGAGGAAAAAACTGAAGTCAGGACCTTGACATTTGTCCTCAGATCCCGTATTGAATGCTTTAGTAAATCCCTTCAGCTCTTTCTTCAAATTATGTCCCCCAATACTTTTTATCCTGCCATCTGCTCCAAGCCAACACCACTTTTTAAATATTCAGATGCATACACTTTATTTTATTTTATTTATTTATTTATTTTTAAGATAGTAGTCATCTTTTCTTTTTTTAAAAAAATTTATTTATTTATTTATCCTTGGCTCTGCTGGGTCTTCTTTTCTGTGCAAGGGCCTTCTCTAGTTGCGGCAAGCGGGGGCCACTCTTCATCACGGTGCATGGGCCTCTCACTATCGTGGCCTCTCTTAACACCACTTTTTAAATTGGGGGCTGTGGCAGTAGACCTCATCCAGCCTCCTTCCTTCCGTTCTTACCCCAGCCCCCGCCCCCACCAAGCCACCGTCTTTCACCACACAGTAGCCTTGGTTTACTTTCAGAAACTCAGAACCCTCCAAATGGTTCATCGTCTCACTAAGAATGAAAGCCCAAGTCCTTACCACGGTGTGCAGAGCCCCATATGATCTGGCTGCCAGCTACCTTCCTACCTCATTTCCTCTCAGTCCCTGCCTCATTCACTCTTGGCCTGCCACACTCACTTTCTTGTTTTTTGAACACACCAAACTCGTTCCTCCTCAGGGCTTTGGATGTGATATTCTCTTTGCTCGGGGCACTCTTCTCCAGTTAGCTGAGTGGCTTGCTTCCATAATCCTTCAGGTTACCTCCCCAGAAAGATATTCCCTGATCCCCCATCAAACATTCATGCTCACCACCCCATCACTTTCTAATCCCTTATTCTTTATATTTTCCCCATAGCACTTATATGCCTGACAGGGTATATATTTATTTATTTGTTTATCATCCACCTCTTTCCACCAAAATATAACTCCCTGTGGGCAGAGATTGTTTTTCCTCTGCTGTATCCCAAGCACCTGGAATAGTACAAAATACATATTAGGTGTTAAAAAATATTAAATAAGCTGAGGATTAATCCAGTGAAACAGAGGAACCAGAGGGAAAAACGGCCATGATAGCCCTTAAGGGGGTTAGAAGTTTCAAATTCTAGATGGTGGGGATACAATATCCTGCTCTCATTCTCCTGGGAAAACAGACAGTAAGTAAACAAATATGATGATTTTAGAGGGGTAAGACCTATGAAGAAAATCTTAAAAATTGCAAAGCAATAGAAAGTGGTGGGAACGGAGTGTGGGGCATTAGATGGGGTAGTTAGGGATACATTCTCTGAGGAGATGATAGTTGAGCTGAGACCTGAATGATAAAGTTCCAGCCAAGTAACTGTTTGGGGGACAAGAGTTCTTTGCACTAGGAAGAACAAACCAAAGGTTCTAGAGTTCCCTTGGGCGCTGTCCCAGGGCAGTCTTTTCTTGCTATAAATGACCCTTGCTCATTCATGAGTGTGCTAGGGAGGAAATGCAGGGGAAGTGGGGACTCCTGGGATTCCATTTTGCCTTTGTGGGAGTACTGGTTGTGCGTTTTTAGATTTATGAGTTCTCTTTGACTATTCTTCTTGGGATTTACTGAAGACTCTGTCAGGGAGCCATTATATATATAACTCTTACGTGGTTTGAGATAGGCAGACAAATGCCCATCTGCAGGAAGGGAAAAGGCTAGTGTTACTGATAATCCCCCAGATCAGTCCAGCACACAATTTAAAATGGGGGACACACTGATAGAAATAAAACATTTCACTTGTTCTTTTATTAACCACCTATTATGAGATTTCAAGCACTCTTACCTCCTCCCAATTATGGGGTTTCCAGGGTCTCAGATGTGCTCAAGAATAAGACCTATTGTTTGCCATATCTTCTTTTCTCTATTTGTTCTAGTCTTTTTAGTGTATTGTAAAGTTTTCTTCACATAGATTGTTCATGTTTTGTTGTTTATCCTTAGATATTTCATTTTTTGGGTTATTATTGTAAATAGGCTTTTTTCTTCTTTTATATATTCTATCTGGTTGTATAAATGCAGACTATTGATTTCTGTACATTTGGCCCTTCTTATCTGGAGGTTCTGCATCTGCAGGTTCAACCAACTGCAGATCAAAAATATTTTAAAAATCCAGAAATTTCCAAAAAGCAAAACTGGAGTTTGCCACACATCAGCAACTGTTTACATAGCATTTACATTGTATTTACAACTGTTTACATAGCATTTACATTGTATTTACAACTATTTACATAGCATTTATATTGTAGTAGGTAGTATAAGTTATCTAGAGATGATTTAAAGTATACAGGAGGATGCGCATAGATTATGTGACAATACTACACCATTTTATATAAGGGATTGGAGCATCTGCAGATTTTGGTATCTGCGGGGGGTCCTGGAACCAGTCCCCCATGGATGCTGAGGGACAACTGTATGTTAATTCTGTAACTAGCCATTTTGCAAATTTTCTCACTGCGTATAATAATTCTGGGACTTTTCCTTTAAAATATTAGTCATCAGTTCAATATAGATTCATAGACGGGTTAATAGGAAATTCTTATTCATTCATTGGCAAATATTCATTGAATGTCTACTATATGTCAGGGAATCTTCAAGGCCCTAGATATCAGGGCCATCATTAGCCAGGAAGGTTGGGTTTTTTTGTTTGTTTGTTTTGCTTTTGTTTTTGTTGTTGTTGGTGGTGGTGGTGAGAATTAGCTTCCTCAAAAGATTTTTCTTATGGAAAATTGTCATAATATCCTGATTTTATTGAAATATACTGCCTTTGCTGGATAAGTTTGGTAGTAAACCTGCAAATCTGTGTCTATGAATTGAATCACATCTTCTTGGATGTCATGCCATTGTGCAGTGCATAGCCTGCACATGCAAATACAACAACCAAGGAAACAGCAGTGAATAAAATAGTCAAGAATTCTGCTCTTACAGGGCTTACCTTCTGCCAAGGAGATACGGTTTTTGCCAGCACAACGAGCTTGCAGGAATCATGGAGTGTATTCCTAAAATCATCTTTATTTTGCCTGCTACTACCTCTTTAAACCTATTTAGTGGAAGTCATCCTTTCCCTGACTTCTTCATGAACACTCTGGTAGTCCTATGACCTTTCTTGTCACTCTCAGGTAATAAAATATTTCAGTCATTGGAAGCTGAGAGCACTGTCTCAACTTACATCTTCCCCATGTTCCCTAGGTGAAAACCTACCATCTGAGAAAGAGTATGGTTGGCTTCTTCTCTTTTTGTTTTTGACCTTCTCTGCTACTCATAGGTTAGTTGCTGTTCTGATTCCTCCAACATTGGAGTATTGAGGTGGAGGAAAGGAAATGGGATGAGGAAATCCTTACTTGACTGATGCTGTTGAGACAGCTTCTTTTCTGCCTGTGGTCCATTTCTCACACATTGTTTTTCTGACAAACTCTGGGAGTTTGGGTTGATCCTAACATAGTTACCTCTGCCATCAGAGCAGCCAGCAGCCAGTCTTTAACCTATTAGGCTTCTCAGATGACAGTCAAACTCAGTTCATTTGCCATTCAAAACCTAAGGGTCATATATACAATGGAATATTACTCAGCCATAAAAAGAAACGAAATGGAGTTATTTGTAGTGAGGTGGATGGAGTTAGAGTCTGTCATACAGAGTGAAGTAAGTCAGGAAGAGAAAAACAAATACAGTATGCTAACACATATATATGGAATCTAAGGAAAAAAAAAAAAGTCATGAAGAACCTAGTGGCAAGACGGGAATAAAGACACAGAGCTACTAGAGAATGGACTTGAGGATATGGGGAGGGGGAAGGGTAAGCTGGGACAAAGTGAGAGAGTGGCATGGACATATATACACTACCAAACGTAAAATAGATAGCTAGTGGGAAGCAGCTGCATAGCACAGGGAGATCAGCTCTGTGCTTTGTGACCACCTAGAGGGGTGGGATAGGGAGGGTGGGAGGGAGGGAGATGCAAGAGGGAAGAGATATGGGAACATATATATATGTATAACTGATTCACTTTGTTATAAAGCAGAAACTAACACACCATAGTAAAGGAATTATACTCCAATAAAGATGTTAAGAAAAAACCTCCAAACCTGAGGGTCGCATAACCGACTCCAAGAGCTTCAGTTGAAATCTCTTGTACTAGGCTTGGGTTTGGGAAGCAGCATTCCCCCACATACATATCTCTTCTTTTTGGGAGTCCAGGAGAAGAAATAATCATGGTTCGGCTCTCAGTAAAATAACCCTCCTCACAAAAACCCCCTCTCTCCATTCTTTCATCTTTTTAATTTCATTTTTATAAATCTATCATCTTATCCCTTGCTACTAAAAATGTGGTCTGTGGACCAGCAGTATCAATATTGCTGGGAGCTTATTAGAAATGCAGAATATTGTGCCCTCCCCAGACCTGCTATATCACACTTTGCATTTTAACAAGATCTGCAGGTGATTTATGTGCACATTCAAGTTTGAGAAGTACTGATCTGATCTATTTTTAGTCTCTTACTTTAAAGTTTCTTTTGGTAATCTTCCTCATACTTCATGTTGATATCTAATATCTGTCATATTTTGGAACCTCAATGGAAACTGAAAATTTACCAGGTTTTTACCTAGGCAATAAGCAAAAAAAAATTTTTTTTAATCAGATTGGGATAACTTCTATGAAGAAAATACATAAGGGTAATTGTTATGAGTTGAATTGTGTTCCCCCCAAATTCATATCTTGAAATCTTTATCCCCGCTACTTCAAAATGGGACCTTATTTGGAAATAGAGTCATTGTAGATGTAATTAGACAAAGATGAACTCACATTGGAGTAGGGTGGGCTTCTAATTCATTATGACCAGTGTCCTTATAAAAAGGGGAGGATTTGGACACAGATACACACACAAGGAGCACATGATGTGGAGACAAAGGTTCAGATTGGGGCAATGCTCTACAAGCCAAGGAATGCCAAAGATTGCCAGCACACTGCCAGAAGCTGGGAAAGAGGCATGGAACAGATTTTTTTCTCACAGCCCTCAAAAGGAACCAACCTTGCTGACACCTTGATCTTGGATTTCCAGCCTCCAAAACGGTGAGACAATAAATTTCTGTTGGTTAAGCCACCCAGTTTGTGATAGTTTGTTACGACATCCCCAGTGTGCTGTGTGACTAGGACCTCAGTGAGTTCGAACTAGGACAGAACACAGGAGGTGGTTACGGTTTACAGAGGAAGGTCAAGAAACATGGAAGGGTTAAATTAAGGCTCACTCAGAAGAGAGGGAGAACCAAAAGTAGAACCCACTTCTTCTAATTCTCAATTGCATATAGCTTCTGCTGGTCCTGCTGCAGCATTCTCCAGAACCTTTGTGGGCAGTGAATATATATTTGTTGATGTGACAACATCAAAACATTGTCTTGCTTTGGAAAATGTAAAGTGAAGAGAAAAAAGGCAGTTTCTGGTAAGTGGAAGTAATTCTCAGCAGGCTGAATTCTTACCCATTTAGCACTAAGGAATTTTGCTCAAGTCGTGAGAATGAAAACATATTGAAACAAATAACCCAAGTTTTCCATTCTAGTTCCAGAAGATGAGGACTTGGCTTGTTATTAATATTCTCCGCTTGATTGCTTCTTTCTGTTGTGCTGGAGATGAAAGTGCCCTGTGGTCCTACTCAAGCAGCTGTTCATTAATCTGCAGACAGGGCTGGAGGAATGACCGATGCGGTGCAGAGCCTAGCAGGCTGGGGACACATGGGCATTGGTGGGAAGCCTAGAGACATGCCAACAAAACTGTGAGGCAGGCGAAGTTCCCTTTTCATGCCCTCTTTGTTCCCTTTTCTGTAGATACCTCACCCCTTTAAGAAGGAAACTAGTTTTTAATGATTGCCTTGCATATTCACATTAAATTCTCACAACACAAATTGATGTAAATATTTTTATCTCTACTTTCCTAAACAGGCCCTTGGGGCTCAGAGGTTAAATCACTCACTTAATGGAACATCTTAAAGTTAACATAAATAGTTTGTTGCAGATGTGGACTCTTCCAGACAGGCTGCCTACGCTCAAATTCCAGCTTCACCCCTTACAAACTGTGGGACCTTGGGTAATTACTTAAACTTTTCCATACCTCCGTTTTCCCGTCTGTAAAGTGAAGGTAATAATGCTAATAGTTCTTATTTCCTGGAGTTGTTGAGAGGATTAAATGGATCACTCTGTGTAGTATTTGAAACATCACCCAGCGTAAGAGGATGCTGTAGGAGGGGCATGAACCCAGGCCTGTTTGGCTCCAAGACCAGTGTTCTTTCCATGGTGCACAAGCTACTTCTCTCCAGCTGCCGTCATGACACTTGTCCATTCTTCAGATCTTTCTCTCCTTTTCCTCCCACCAAACTTACCTCCTCTGAACTCCAATTCCTCATGAACTACCAGGTATTTGGATTAGTTAACTTGATAAATTTCTGCAGGCTAACGTATTAATGAGTGCTCCTGGGCTTGATGGTGTGCTTTTTGGTATGGTGGCAGTTTGAGTTGTGCAGACTTGGAATGGGCTGTCTTATAAAGTAGAGGTTGCACAGTCACCGGTACGGGGACTGGACAGGGGATACACGAGTTGGGGGAGGGTTGTCTCTACTTTTCCATGCAAAGGGAAGACCCATGTGGGAAGTGCAGCCATTACTGTGGACTCCGGAAGCTAGACCTTTGTGCCATCAGGGCTTTGCTTTACCTCTCAAATCTTGCCATTTGTTAGAGACCTTTTTCACTTGCACGTAGGCTAGCCAGGCCTGGTTGTGGTGGAGAGGAGCAAGTCATCTAAATAAAAGCTGGTCACTTCAGAATCTTTGTAGAAACTGATTTACTGTTTCCATAGTCATTTGTTGTTTTAACCATTCAAGGTTTCCATTCTTGGATTAACATATTTTGGGGATGGTTTTCTCAAGCCAAAATGATCATTTATTTTAAATTTATTTTAAAATTTATCTCAATCTATTCCTCAAGAGTAGATGCTTGAAGTTTAGTTTGCCAATTAAACAATTCCTTGTTCAAAAGACTGTTTCTGCCTAAATCTTGCCAGCCTAGAGAAGGTTTTAAATGCAAAGTCAGCCTGACCTCCTATAATGGTGCAAAGAGAGTGCACTGGAAAGAAAAATTTGGT
Organism: Balaenoptera musculus; assembly: GCF_009873245.2. Taxonomy (NCBI): domain Eukaryota; kingdom Metazoa; phylum Chordata; class Mammalia; order Artiodactyla; family Balaenopteridae; genus Balaenoptera; species Balaenoptera musculus. Next base: position 77,786,458 of record NC_045790.1, read on the forward strand.
GGGAATCAGAAAAGAAACAAACTGACGAGCACCTCTCCTGCTGCTGAAAACTGAACTAAGAAGGGGAGTGGGCTAAAGAGCCACAGATTTTTTAAGGAAGCAAAGCTTGTGTGTGTGTGTGTGTGTGTGTGTGTGTGTGTGTGTGTGTGTGTGTGTGTGTGCGCGCGCGCGTGCGCGCATGCATGCACACACTTTATTTCTACTGACAGATGGGTCTTAGCTACCAAACTTGGAAGAAATGTAGGCAGTAAATCAGTTTTCCCATTTCATGACAGACTTTATCATGAAAGATGATTCTAAATGTAAACACAGTGGGTAAAATGCCACTTAGAGGGAATTTAATAAACATACTAATTTAGACCTCAGCAAGAGAGCACCTAAATATCAAATACCACAAATCAAATATTCAGGATATCTTTTTTAATCTAAGAGGAAACAGAACTCTTTATTCTAATCGTGCTGTAAATCCTTTGGCTTCCTAAAGTATGTGATCTTGTTAAATTAAAGGATTAAAGTGAATGCATCCTTACTTTGGTATGTACTTACAACTAAATAAATAACATGCTTGTTATGACTGCAAACAAAATGAATTAAGTGAAACAAGACAGACAGCGTGGACTTGCTGATGTCTTTGTTTTTGACAGCCTCTAATCCTGGAAACAGGAAGATATTGAGATGAATAAACATTCCTTGCCTATGTGAGCTCCCAAGTGGTTAAGTCTATGCCCAGATTCGTGCTAAGAGGTTCAGAAACTGAAGCATCTGGAGACCTTGCATATGTATAAAAGGAAATCTCTCCCTTCCATTGTCTTTTCTGTTTCCTGCTTATCTGAAAATCCATTAATGCTTTAGCATTTGGGGCTCCCAAGTAGGGGCAGTGGGGGCGGAAAAGAAAAATTTCTCATTAGGCGCTTTGGAAGACTTGAGCAGCTGTCCCAGTTTAGGCTCCATCAGCTGTCACTGACCCTTGTAAAAAAGAGAAAAAGACCTAGTGCTTTCAGTGAAATCCCATCCCCAACAACATTTAACTTAGGGCCCACAGATGGAATGTGGTCCTGCACCAAATACACTAGCAGTTAAACAGCCCATGGACACACCACAAATATTTGTTTATTGGGAATCAAAATGTGGAGTGGGCTACAAAGCTGGGGGCTGGATTATTAAGACCAGATTTAAGAGGGCTGTGGTGGTGCTTGGGTAAATATCACTGGCGGTACAATATTGAAAAGATTGGGAAGTCATCAACCAGCCCTTCAGAACTGAAACACATGATTTAACCACAAGCTGTACTTTATGAAATCTTAAACTGTAACATGAAGAGTGACCTAATTTAATCCATGTGGGCTACATGTTTGATGTCAACATACTTTTCTTTTTAAACTGTTTGGGAAATGCAGCAGGGTCTTTAGTCTTTAATAAAATCTGGGCTGTTTCCTGCTAACTCACTTATCTTGAGGGATTAATTATTCTACTTTATGATTGATATTCCATGGATTCCATGGGTTTTCCTGTACCTTTTTGTGCATATTCTTTTTTTTTTTTTTTGCAAAGGACAATTAACCGTAAGTGTTAAAACATTAGTCTCCCACAGGTGTGATGGGTGTGGAAGTAGATCCTGAGGCAGACAGTGCTTCTCTTACCCTGAAGGGCTCCTAAGAGACAGAATGAAGACAGTAGTTGCTGTCATAAGTCATACGCGTGGTACTTGCTTCATACAGAAGCCTCGTGTAGACTTAACATTACAGATGTGCACATGTTATAGGAAAGCCCCTCTTAAGCAACTCTTCTTAAACTAGTTTGAGACATAAATTGGGGGCTGGAGCTTCGCCACAGATTAGGCCCACAAAATATTTTTTCACCAGAATGAGATTGTCTCAACATGATTATAAATTGTTTTTTTCTACCAGATGGACAACTAGTTAACCCTTCACTTTTTAAAAAATACTATGACCATTAACTGAAAATACCAGATGGACACATTTCTCAAGTGTATCTTTTTAAAAGCTCAGTGTGACTAAAATTTCTGAGATGATAGCCTTGGTCCAGACTGGAATAGTTGAACGTGATACAGTGTCTGCCCTCAAGTAGTTCTGAGGATTGCTAGCTTGATAAAAGCAGGGAAAACATAGCTAGACTATTAAAAAAAAAAAGATAAGCAAGGAAGAACTTAGGCCTATGTCCCTTCTCTACCTGTGCTCAATTCTTTATAGCTTCCCTACTCAGTGTGATGGTTTGCAGACCACAGCATCCGCATCACCTGAGGATTTGATAGAAATGCAGACCGACTCAAAGGTTTCTCCCCAGACCTACTGAATCAGAATATGCATTTTACCAGGAACCCTAGGTACATTTAAATTTGAGAAGCACTGCTTTAGAGGGTTTTGTGGTGTGATTATAGAACGCCTTAACTGGCTGAGCTAATCCTTTAAAAAGTACCCCATAGAAGGGAAATTTCCTTTGCTGGATTCTGAAACATCAGAACCAATGAATTAGTAGGAGGTTTATGTGTATACATAAAATCATATTTCTCACTGAGTAGTGAAGGATGGTGTTAGGTACCAAATGAGAATAAGAAGAGACACTTATCAGCCCTCTGTAAAAAAGCCTGAGGCTGAGTATAGTAAGAAAGGAAGTAGACTGGGGGTATTCTTTCCTCAGTTTTATAGCAACTTTAAAGTTGAACTCTGCTCTTCAGCTTTGAATTTGAACAGTCAAATATTCTAGACCAGAAGGAGCCTCACAATTTCACGTTTTTCCTCTGAAAGCAAATAGATAGGAGAGGCCCTTTTTCCTGGGGCCAGGCCTTTAACACTTTAAAAATACTTTGGTTCATAGTATGTTAAAAAAACACACATTCAACATATTGATGAAATTGAATGTTCAATCCAAATTGTGAAATATTATTATGTATACTAACTTTGACATTTGTCTTATATAATAAAAGGGAATGTATTCTCATCAGATACTTTTCTATTTTTAATTTATTAAAAATAAACATAAACTCACAAGGTCAAAAATTCAAACTATAAAGATATAAAATAAAAACAAAAACAAAAACAAAACCTTTCTCTTCAGGCTCCTCTTCCAATACTGAAAAATAAATTATGGTTAACAGTTTGTTTTCAGTATCCTTCCAGAAAAATGATTTTATTCTTCATTTGTTTCCTTTCCTCTTTCTCTCTCCTCACTTTCTCCCTCCTTCTCTTTGATTGTAATGATTTTTAAATTTATACAATAGTATTGCATCTTACTGATTTTATAGTGCTTTGCTTTATGCACATAATTTGTCTTGCATAACTTTGTGTCATCACCTTCAGATACACCTCATTTTTATTTTATTTGGAAAATTTCACAGAAAAGTGTTGCAAGAATACAGTTGTCCGTGGGTATCCATCAAGGATAGGTTCCAGGAGTTCCCCTTGGGTACCAAAATCCATGTTTGCTCAAGTCCATTCTATAAAATGGCTAGCATAATGAATACAGCTGGCCCTCCATATCCATGGGTTTCACATCCCTGGATTCAGCCAACCGGGATTGGTTGGTTGAATCCGAGGATGTGAAGCCTGCATATAGGAAGGCCAACAACTGTAGTACATTATGCCCTTTACCCAGATTCACTTATTTGTTAACATTCTACCTCATTTGACTTATAATTTGAGCTCTCTTTCTCTCTGTATCTTTGTCTCTGACTCTTTCTGTATATGTATGTGTTTAAAGTTTCTCCATGTCTTTTCATGGCTTGATAGCTCCTTCCTTTTTAGAATGACTAACATTCCATTGCCTGAATATAACACAGTTCATCCGTTCACCTACTGAAGTAAATCTTGGTTGCTTCCAACGTTTTGGCAATTGTAAATAAAGCTGCTATAAAACTCTGTGTGCAAGTTTTTGTGTGACCATAAATTTTCAACTCATTTGGGTAAATACCAAGAAGTTCTATTGTTGAATTGTATAATAAGAATGTTTAGTTTTGTAAGAAACTGCTAAACTGTCTTCCAAAGTATCTGTATCATTTTGCATTCCCATCAGCAATGAAGAGAGTTCCTGTTGTTCCATGTTCCTGTCAGGATCTGGTGTTATCAATGTTTTGGATTTTGGCCATTCTAATAGATGTTTGGTGATAACATTATTCTATTAATTTGCAATTTCCTAATGACATATGAGGTTGGGCATGTGATTACATGCTTGTTTGCCACCTGTATATCTTTTTTGGTGAGGTGTCTGTTCAGGTTTTTTTTTCCCATTTACAAATTTGAGTTTTAAGAGTTATTTGTATATTTTGGATAACAGTCCTTTAGCAGATATGTATTTTACAAATATTTTCTCCCAGTCTGTATCTTGTCTTCTCATTCTTTTGATATTATACTAGTTATATATTGCTGAGTTTGATTTGCTACCTTTTTTGAGGGGTTTTGCAGTTTTCTTTTCTTTTGATGTCTTTGTTATTAGGGTAATGCTTGCCTCATAAATGAGTTGGGAAGGGTTTCTTCTTTTTCTATTTTTTGGGAAGAGATTTTGTAGAATTAGTATTATTTCTTTCTTGAATGTTTGCTAGACTTCACCAGTGAAACCAGTTGGGCCTGGGGTTTTCTTTTTTGAAAGTTTTTTTCCTATGAATACAAATTCATTTAGTAGATATAGGACTACTCAGCTATCTATATCATCTTGAGTGAATTTTTTTGTCTGATAATGCTGTTTTTGTGGGGTTTTTTTCTTTAACTCCATTGATTTCTGCTCTTACCTGTATAATTTTCTCCCTTCTGCATGGTTTAGTTTACTTTGCTGTCCTTTCTCTGCTTCTTAAGGTGGAATTTTAGGTTACTGATTTGAAAACTTTTTTTTTTCTTTTTTAATATAAAAACAATGCTATTCGTAAGTATTGTTTTAGCTACGTCCCACAAATTTTGACATATTGAATTTTCATTTCTATTCAGTTCAAATTATTTTTTAAAGTTGCTTTGATAGTTCTGTTTTGATCCAAGGGTTATTTATAAGTGTGCTGTTTAACTTCCACATAATTGGGGCTTTTCCAGGTATTTTCTGTTACTGATTTCTAGTTTAATTTGGTTATGGTCTGAGATTTTTTTTGTATGGTTGATACTATTTTCAATTTGGTAAGATTTATTTTATGGCTCAGAATATGATTTATCTTTGTCAGCATTCAGTGTGTACTTGAGAAAAATGTATTGTGCTTTTGTTTGATGGCATGTTGTCTAAATATTAATAAGATTAAGTTGGTGATAACATTGTTCAGATTATCTAGATTCTTACTGATTTTTCTGCCTTCTTATTCTATCAGTTACTGAAAAGAATGGTGACGTCTCCAATTGTAATTGTGAGTTTATCTGTTTCATCTTTCAGTTCTATCATCTTTTGCTTTATGTATTTTGAAGTTCTGTTGTTCAGTATATACAATTAAGGATTGTTACGTCTTCTTGGAGAATTGATCCCTTTATTATTATGTAATGTCTATCTTTATCCTTGATTATATTCCTTGTTCTGAGGTCTCTTTTGTCTGATATTATTATAGCTATTCCAGCTTTCTTTTGGCTACTGTTTATATCATATATTTGTTTCTATCCTTTTAATTTTACTTTATATCTTTATGTGTAAAGTGGCTTTCTTATAGATAGCATATAAATGGATATTGCTATTTTATCTAATGTGATAATCTCTTTTAATTGGTTTGTTTAGACCATTCACATATATGTGATTATTGATATGGGTGGACTAAAATCTACCAACTTGAGAGCTATTTTCTATTTGTTCCATTTGTCATTTATTTCTTTTTTCACTTTTTCATCCTTCTTTTAGGTTAATCAAGCATTTTTTATTCCATTTTATCTCCTCTAATGAATTATTATTTATATCTCCTTAAAAAAGTTTTTAGCAATTACCCTAGGGTTTACATTATACATCTCTAATTAATCAGAATATATCTTTAAATATTTTAATACAATTTCATTTTTAGTCTAAGGACCTTACAATAGGACATTTTCAACTCCTTCATCCCATCCTCTGCGGTACTGTTGTGCTACATTTTACTTTTATACATGCTATAAACACAGAACTCATTGCTTTTTTTTTTTTTTTTTTTTTTTTGCTTTTCACAGTTATATTTTAGACCAATTAAAAGAGGAAAAAGTGAATTTTGTTCATTTTGCTCTATTTCAAGTACATTTTATTTCTTTGTGTATATGCAAGTTTGTCTTGCATCATTTGTTCATCTTTAATATTTTTCCCCAGCATTTTTAAGAAACTCAAAATATACAATGTGATGATTTGATATACATATTACTGCAAACTGATAACCACAGTAAGGTTAGTTAACACATCCATCACCTCACATAAATACTATTTTTTTTTTTGTAGTGAGAACATTTAAGATTTACTCTCTTAGCAGCTTTCAATTTTATGATACAGTTTTGTTAACTATCGTCACCATACTGTATATTAGATTCCTTGAAATTATTCATCTTATGACTAGAAGTTTGTACCCTTTGGTCAAAATTTCTCCATTTCCCCACCCCCCTGCCTCCCCCACCCCTAGCCCTGGTAACAACCATTATATTCTCTGTTTCTATGAGTTTGGCTTTTTTAATATACCATATATGTGAGATCATACAGTATTTGTCTTTGACTTATTTCATTTAGCATAATACCCTCAAGGTTCATCCATGTTATTGCAACTGGCAGGATTTACTTCTTTTTAAAATCTGAATAATACACATCTTCTGCATCTACTGAGATGATCATATGATTTTTATCCCTCCTTTTATTAATGTTCTGTATCACAGTTATTGGTCTGCATATGTTGAACCATCTTTGCATCTAGGGATAAATTCTACTTGATCAGGATGTATGATCCTTTTAATGTGCTGCTGAATTTGCCTTGCTTGTGTTTTATTGAGAATGTTTTCATCTATATTCACTAGGGATATTGGTCTGTAATTTTCTTTTCTTGTAGTGTCCTTATGGGGCCTTGGTATCAAGGTAATGCTGGCCTTGTAAAATAAATTTGGGAGTGTGCCTTTGTGTTTGGTTTTTTAGAAGAGTTTGAGAAGTATTGGTATTAATTATTTAAATGTTTGGAAGAATTCACCAGTGAAACCGTCTGGTCCTGGGATTTTGGTTGTTGGAAGGTTTTTAATTACTGATTCCATCTCCTTAGTTGTTATTGGTCTGTTTAAATTTTCTGTTTCTTCATGATTCACTCTTGATAGGTGGTATGTTTCTAGGAATTTACTTATTTCCTCTGGTTTATCCAATTTGTTGGCACATAATTGTTTATAATTATAGCCTCTTATGACCGTTTGTATTTCTGTGGTGTCAGTTGTAATGTCTTCTCTTTCATTTTTAATTTTCTTTAACTCCTCTTTCTTTTTTTCTTGGTTAGTCCAGCTAAATATTTGTCAGTTTTGTTTTATTTTTTCAAAAAAACAACTTTTTGTTTTATTAATTTTTCTATTGTCTTTCTAGTCTCTATTTTATCTGTTTCTACTTTATTGTTTACTTCCTCTATTAATTTGGGCTTAGATTTTTCTTCTTTTTCTACCTCTTTAAGATGTAATTTTAGATTGTTTTTTTGAGTTTTTTTTTTTGTTTTTTGCCTTTTAATGTAGGTATTTAGAGCTGGCTTAGAGCTGCTTTTGCTGTATCCCATACTTTTGGGTGTGTTGTGATTTCAATTTCATTTGCTTCAAGATACTTTTTGATTTCCCATTTGATTTCTTCTTTGATTCATTGGTTGTTCAGGAGTGTGTTGTTTAATATAAAAGCTTTTTTGATTATTTTTTCCATTTTTCTCCTGTTAATGATTTCTCGTTTCATACCACTGTGGTCAGAAAAGATGCTTGATATATTTTCAATCTTGTCAAATTTGTTAAGGGTTGCTTTGTAGCCCAACACATATTTTGTCCTGCAGAATGTTCCATACGTACTTGAGAAGATTTGTATTCTGGTGCTATTGGATGGAATATTCTGTAAATGTCTGTTAGATCACTTCAGTCTATAGTATTACTTAGGTCTTCTGTTTACTTATTTTCTGTCTGGATGATCTACCTAATGTTGAAATTGGGGTATTGAAGTCCACTACTATTATTTTATTGCTCCCTTAAGTTCTGTTAATATTCGCTTTAAATATTTAGGTACTCCAATGTTGGCTGCATATATATTTGCAGTGGTTATATCCTCTTGATGAATTGACTCCTTTATCACTTATATCATTTTATGTGACCTTCTTTGTCTCTTGTAACCAATTTTGACTTGAAGTCTATTTTATCTGATGTAAGTGTAGACAATTCTGTTCTCTTTTGGTTACCATTTGCATGGAATAGCTTTTTCCATCCCTTTACTTTCAGCCTGTGTGTGTCCTAAAAACCTAAAGTGAGTCTCTTGTAGGCAGCATATTATTGATTTTTGTGTTTTTTCATCCACTCAGGCACTCTGTCTTTTTATTGGAGAATGTGATCCTTTCATGTTTAAAGAAATTATTGATAGGTAAGGACTTGCTATTGTCATTTTGTTAATTGTTTTCTGACTATTTTTTTTGATATTATAAGAAATATTTAATAAATAGTCATGGTCTAATGATCTCAACCCTGGATTAAATGATTTAATCCTGTGTCATTTGGCAATGCAAAGATAATGAATATTGTGAATATAAAACTCAAACATGAGAAGAAATAATGGTCAGATACAAAAACCCAGCCACTAAGCAATGTTTCTGTTCATTGTTGAGTCATGCAATCTTGTTTCCAAACTGTCTCAAACCCCATTCACTTCTTTCAAGTTCCTTTTGTCCTTGGGCCTCATGGCAATCAGACAGCTCTTTGTCATCCATAACAATTCGAGTAGAAGTGTCTATTTTTTTAAAAGTGCCTTTGTTCCTTTCTTTCTCTCTTGCTGTCTTTGTGATTTTTTTTTTTTTTTGGAGTGGTATGCTTTCATTCCTTTCTTTTCATCTTATGTGTATCTACAGTAGGTTTTTTCTTTTCCTTTGTGGTAACCATGAGGCTTACATAAAACGTTTTATAAATATGAGCTGATAACAACTTACCTTCAAACTCATACAAAAGCTCTACCCTTTTACTTCTCCTCCCCCATATTTTATGCTATTATATCACACTTTATATATTTTTTATATTGTGCATCCTTTAGTAAATTATTGCAGCTGTAGTTATTTTAATACTATTTAGAAAACTTTTATACTAGAAATAAAAGTGCTTTACACACCACCCCTACAGTATTAGGGTATCCTGAATTTGACTATATATTTACCTTTACCAATGAGTTTTATACTTTTATACATTTTCATGTTGTAACTTTGTGTTCTTTCATTTCAACTTGAAGACCTCCCTTGAGCATTTCTTGTAAATCAGGTCTAGTGGTGATGAACTCCCTTAGCTTTTGTTTATCTGGGGAATGTCTTTATCTCTCATTTATTTCTGAAGGACAGTTTTTCTACATATATTATCCTTTGTTGGCAATTTTTTTTTTCTTTTGAGCACTGTGAATATATTATCCCACTATCTTCTGACCTGCAGAGAAATCTGCTGTTAATCTTATGGTGGGAGGGGAGGGTCCCTTGTATATGATGAATTGTTTTTTCTCTGGTTGATTAGAAAATTATCTATTTTTTATTTTTAACATTTTGATTATAATGTGTCTTGGCATAATATTCTTTGGGTTGATCTTGCTTGGGGTCTTTTGAGCTTCCTGTACTTGATTGTACATACTTTTTTCCAAGATTTGGAACATTTTCAGGTATTATTTCTTTAAGTAAACGTTCTATACCTTCCTCTCCTTCTGGGACTCCCATGATGGGAATACTTGTTCATTTAATTGTGTCTCATAATTCATGTAGGCTTTCTTCATTTTTTTTTCTTTCTGTTTCTCTATTTGGCTAATTTCAAATGATCTGTATTAGAGTTCAGTGATTCTTCTCCATGATCAAGTCTGTTGTTGAAGCTCTTTATTGAACTGTTCAGTTCTGTCATTGTTTTGCTCAGCTCTAGGATTTCTGTTTGTTTCTTTCTTATGGTTTCTATTTCTTTATTAAACTTCATTAACATTTTGTTCAAGCATTGTTTTCCTAATTTTGTTTGTTTGTCTATGCTCTCTTGGATTTCACTGAGTTTCTTTAAGATTCTTATGTTGAATTCTTTGTCAGGCAAATCATATATCTTCATTTTTTGGAGTTAGTTACTGGAGCTTTATTAGTTTGCTTTGGTGTCGTATTTGCCTGCCCCTTTATGAACCATATAGCTTTGCATTGGTGTTTGTGCATTTTAAGAAAAAAACACCTCTTCCAGTTTTTACCGCCTGATTTTGGCAGGTAAACATCTTCTCTTATTGGTTCCCTGGGCTGATAGGATTACCCCCAGGATCTTAGTTGTGCTGGCTTGGAGCTGTTTATGAGGCTGTCACAAGTTTGTGGTGGGGTCTGTGGCTCGTGGGCTTGTTACAAGGGGTTCTGGTGGGTGTGGATCCTGTCTGGTCCTTTGGTGGACTGGACTGACTTCAGTACCTTGTTCAGTAGGGTGGTACTTGGACAAGGGTCTGCTTTAGGATCCACAGTTGGGTTCCCTGTTAGTGGGCTTGTTAGCAGGTACATGGACAGGTGTGAGTTCTGCCAGTTTCCTGGAAGGGCTCCTGCCTTGGTCACTGGATTGATCTCTGGATAGGCTGGGCTGGTCTTGGACCATGGCTGAGAGGGACTGGGACCAAGCCCCACGGCTGTTTCAGGTTCCACAGCCAAGACTGAGGCCTCTAGACCTGGTCTGGAGCCATGGATGGGCATGTCTTCCTAACAGGCCCCTGCCTGGGCTCGACTGCTTCCTGACCATGGCTGGAGGGGCTGGAACCAAGAATAGGGTGCTTTCTGGATCTCCTGAGGTGCGGTTCTGAGTTTCCCACTGGGTCCCTGGGCCAGCAGTGCCACTTGTGGACCGTGACTGAGAGGAGCTGGAGCCTCGTGTGGGGCCCTTTCATGACTTTTGGCAGCCCAGATAGGCGTTTCTCCCACTGGGTTCCTGTGCTCGCAGAACTGTTCGAGGAGTGCAGCTGAGAGGAGCTGGAACTGAGTATCGACCCCTTTAGGATCTCTGGGAACACAGACGGTAGTGTCTCCCACTGGGACTCTGGACACTCAGGACTATAGGTAGACTGTAGCTGTGAAGTGGCTGGAGCCTAGTATATATAGGGCCCATTATGGATCTTCAAGGTTGCAGATGGGGTTGTTTCCCAGTGGGACCCTTGACCTGTAGGACTATTGGCAAACTGTGGTTGTGAGGGAGCTGGAGCCAAGTATAGGGTTCTTTATGGATCTCTGGGGCACAGATGGGAGAGTCTCCTGCCAGGTCTCTGTGACAGCAGGACTGTTCACACAATATGACTGGGATGAACTGGAGCCCAGTTATAGGGCCTTTTCAGAATCTACAGTCTGACCACCCTTAGTGACCTTACTTCCAGGGGCTCTCAGACTGTGGCTGAGAGGAGCTGGAGCTGGTTCATGGGCTAATTCAGGGAGCACAGCTGGGACCAAGTTCTATATGCCTATTACCCAATGCTCAGGTAGGTGTGACTTCTACTGGGTCCTTTGGTGTATGATGCTTGTGACAGGACTAAGCCAAATGGGGCTATAGCCAAGTCCTCAGGGGATGGAGATTTTTCTGGGTCTCTAGTTGGGACCATGGTCAGTGATTTAGCTGCTTGGATGCGAACTTGCCTTTTCAACATGGCTCTCCTCAGTCTTGGACTTAACTGAGGTTTCACAATCTCCTACCTGGATTCCAGCACTCCCAGAAAGGCACTTTTGTGAGTGAATGAATGCCACATTGTTTTTCAGAGGGGATGCAATTGGAGGACATCTTATTTGGCCATCTTGCTGACATCAGTCACATTATTTCTTGTAGAATAGGTTGACTTGCAATAAATTCCTACGGTTTGTATGTGTCTGTGAAAATTTTTATTTCTCCTTTGTTTTTGAAAGTTATTTTTGCTGGGGTTGAATTTTGCATTGACAATTTCATCTTTCAGTATTTTATATATATTCAGTATATTATATAATTACTTTCTAGCTTGCATAGTTTCTGAAGAGAAATCCACTGTTTTTATCTTTCTTTTCCTTTATCTTTTTTTCCTTTTTTTCCCTGTGCATGTAATGTCTTTTTTTTTCCCATGCATGTAATGTCTCTTTTTTCTCTGCCTGCCTGGTTATCTCTTGTGTTTTGATTTTAGCAATTAAATTTTTTTCCCCTGTGTTACTTGGATCTGTGGTTTGGCATTTATCATGAATCCTGAAAAATTCTTGGTCATTATTTTTCAAATATTTTCCCTGTCCTAGTCTCTTTCTTTTCTCCTTCTGGGGTTACAATTATGCATACATTATACTGTTGGATATTGTCCCACAGCTCTTGAATGTTCCATCCTTTTTAATTCTCTTTTTGTCTCTTTGTACTTCAGTTTGGATAACTCTTTTTGACCTAGTTTTCTTGTTCACTGATTCTTTAGTCTACTTATGAGCCCATTGAAAGTATTCTTGTTCTCTGATACTATGCTTTTGATTTCACATTTCCATTTGATTCTTTCTTACAGTTTCCACCTATGTGCTAAAATTATCCATCTGATCTTAGGTATTGTCCAGCTATTCCATTAGACCCTTTAACATATTAATTCTTAGTTATTTAAAAGTTTGTGTCAGACATTTAACATCTTTGTTATATCTGACTTTGGTTATGATGATCACTTTGTCTTTTGAGAGTGTTTTTTTTTTTAATGCTTTTTTATGCCGTGTCCTTTTTTGTTGAAAGCCGAACACCTTTTTTTTTTTCTTAATTTTTATTTTATATTGGAGTATAGTTGATTAACAATGCTGTGGTAGTTTCAGGTGTACAGCAAGGTGATTCAGTTATACATATACGTGTATCTATTCTTTTTCAAATTCTTTTTCCATTTAGATTATTACAGAATATTGAGCAGAGTTCCCTGTGCTATACAGTAGGTCCTTGTTGGTTATCTATTTTAAAAATAGAAAGCTGAACATCTTGTGTAGGACATTAGCGACTGAGGTAAATAATTTTTATCTTTGGAAATGGGTGTGCATTTCCTTTAGCCAAGGCTTTAGTACCAGGATTTGTGTTAATCTAATTAAGAGTTGGGCTAGGTTTGAGGTTTATTGTTGCAATGATTACCCTGATTACACCATGGGCTTTAAATTCTTCTAGGGATATTTTCTGTTTAGGATAGTAGTTGGTGGGAAAGAGTAATTTTTTTCAGTGATTACTTCATCTTCAGCCTTAAGTCTTTCCTTTGTGCCGACCCTCGGAGAGATCTATCTCTTGCATGTTACTTGTGACTCAATGCTTGTTAGTCTGGCAGTGGGAACTATGGGTTGGGGGAAGTGGTATTCTCCTTTGTTTTATTTAAGCCACAGTCTTAGGCAATCACTGTGTCCCTGTATCTCGGGGATGTGGCCTTAACATTGATCCTGCTTCTCCCCCAGTGATGTTCTGAACTTTGCACATATATGCTACTCCTCCCTCAGGGGTCCAGGTTTGTTTCCTGTTATCTTCCCCCAGCTTCAGTGGGATTTTACTAATGTCCAAGGTGTGATGGTGTTTTTTCCCTTTTCCCCACAGCTTAAAGCTTTTCCTTCCTTCTCTCTTGCCTCCCTCCCTTTTCCCCTCCCTCCCTACCTCCCTCCCTTCCTCCCTTCCTCCCTTCCTCCCTTTCTCCCTCCCTCCCTCCTTCCCTTCCTCCCTTTATTTTTGTAGGTAAGAAAAGAGAGAAGGGTCTGGGCAAATTCTTGCCACTCCTACAGTGACTGCTTTTCTCCTTTTTTAGTTCTGCACCAGAAGGGAGACTTTTTCAGGATTCTCCCAGTTGTTTCTGTGAGTGTCCAGTGAGGTTTGTGGAGGAAAAAGTTTTAAAATTTGCTGCACTTAAGGCTTTACCCTCTCACCAATGTATTGTTGGCCTACAGAAATTTGCCTGTCTCCTTAGCTGAACTCTTCTTATTGGTGCTTGGCTTCCACTTTAATCTAATCAAATTAGATTAACTTCTTACTGGAGTTTGACCTGGGTAAGTTACAGTTCATATCTTGCCTCTCCCTGTAGGGGCCTCTTTCTCCCTAGATTCTGGGCCAGTTGGTTGCCCCATGACATTAGCACACTGATAGGTTCGAGAATAATCATGAATTCGGTTTTTTAAAAATATTTATTTATTTATTTTTGGCTGCACTGGGTCTTTGTTGATGCCCATGGACTTTCTCTGGTTGTGGTGAGCAGGGGCTACTCTTCATTGCCGTGCGTGGGCTTCTCATTGTGGTGGCTTCTCTTGCTGCGGAGCACAGGCTCTAGGTGCATGGGCTTCAGGAGTTGTGGCACTCAGGCTCAGGAGTTGTGGCTCACGGGCTCTAGAGCACAGGCTCAGTAGTTGTGGCGCACGGGCTTAGTCGCTCCGCAGTAAGTGGGATGTTCCCAGACCAGGGCTTGAACCCATGTCTCCTGCATTGGCAGGTGGATTCTTAACCACTGCGCCACCAGGGAAGCCCATGAATTTGTTTTTTACCAGTTTTTTTTTTTTTTCACCAAAATGTTGGGAGCAACACTCTTTCCTGCTTTCTGTGTCTCCGAGCAGAGATTGGATATCTACTGTTGTTTTAAAAATTATAATAATAGATATATATTTTCGAAAAGAAACAAATAGGACATATTCCAAAGGCAACTTTCCACTGCCAGTAGGAGCTGAAGTAGAGAATGAGGAAAGCAGATAGTGAGTACAGTCATGTTCACATAGGTTTACAGAAGTTGGATATTATGTTCTGAAATACTAAAGTAAAAATATATGCAGCACTAAGTCTTCCTTTGAGGGCTATTTGTAAAACTTCTTAGAAATTAGTGTTTTGCAGCCATGTTGACAGATGCCAGAAAGGAGGCAGGACTTTATCACTGACTTCCAAGTTTACATCATTTGTGATTCAATATATTTTTTTTAATTTATTTATTTATGGCTGTGTTAGGTCTTCATTTCTGTGTGAGGGCTTTCTCTAGTTGTGGCAAGCGGGGGCCACTCTTCATCACGGTGCGCAGGCCTCTCACTATCGCGGCCTCTCTTGTTGCGGAGCACAGGCTCCAGACGCGCAGGCTCAGTAGTTGTGGCTCACGGGCGCAGCTGCTCCGTGGCATGTGGGATCTTCCCAGACCAGGGCTCGAACCCGTGTCCCCTGCATTGGCAGGCAGACGCTCAACCACTGCGCCACCAGGGAAGCCCGATTCAATATTTTTCTGCTTTATTTTCTGATCTCTAAATTATCATCAAACTCTAAATAATAAATGCTGTTTGTTTTTGTTCATTAAGTAACTCATTTGTCTTTCAAAATCAAACATGGACCCTCTAACAAAATGTTACCATAATTAAACATAGTATTAATGAAGAGAGAGCCCATGATACAGAGGTAGTAGAGGAGGAATGGAAGATTCATTCAGAAATATATATATTTTTAAACAAAAAGAATACTTCTCAAATACTGAGTGAATATGAACCATTCTTAACTAAGAACTGGTGGATTGGTGGCTAGCGGAGAAAGGACTGGCTCAAGAACCAGGAAACTAGAGTTTCCTTCTCTGTGTAACTTTAAGCAAGTTAGGTAATATTTCTAGATCTCAGTTATCCTAAATATCAAATAAAGGGTGGGGTGGGTTGGATTAATAGGTTGGTTTTTAACATTCCTCTTACACTGATGATTGCTGGAGTATAGATCGTGTTTCCTGATATCTTGTATCTTTCCAAAGCATGCGTGGATACCCATAATAGATTGTTATCTACAATTCATTTATGGCTCCAGGAGCTCTGCCAGATTCCTGGGCTCTCCCACACTGGGGGTGCCTACCTTATGGCTCACCCGGTAGCACATTAAGTATTTTCAGCTTTCAGACTTATACCCATGTTTTTGGTTGATGTAGGAAGGCTCCTCCTGAATTTAGATTCTCACTTAGTTTGGAACCCAGCTGAAACTGAATTCCTGACACGTGTGAAGAGCCTTCCTCTAGTGGTATTGAAACTGCGATGGAATTACTTCAGTGCCTCAAGCTTTTGGGATAAAAAGACTGTTGGAGCACACATGCCCACATGGCATAATGGTTTCTAGGTACCCAAATCAGCCATATAGAATTACAAAGAAACCTTATTTAAGCACTTTCAAAGGAAAAGGAAGTCTCCTTCCATGCTCCGAAACAAAGTAACATGATCTCAAATTAAATATGTATTAGCTGTTTGCTAAACTTGAGGGAAGTGAGTGCTCTTTGCAGGAAAAGGCCAGAGGAGCAGGTATCAGTGTGGAGAGGGAGAGAAGGAGTTGGTTTTTCTGTAGATACTCATAGTAGAATCAGGAGCACCTGTACGGCAGGAAAAAGGTAGCATCCCTATAGGAGGCAAAGGGAAAGCTAGAGTCTTTGATTCATGGGACCAATGCTCAAGTTTCAAAGCTTTGCCCAATTTATACGGAAATATGGGCTCCCTTGAAAGAAAAGCTGGGTAAGTGGCAACATTCTAGCTCAACTTGCAAAAGGCATTATTTCATGTGTATTATTGGGAGTGGGGCTGCTGGAATATTTGTATTGAGAAGGTTTGGGAGGTTTCAGTGGATTTGGGAGGCCCACTGGGCTCAGTGTGAAGAAGTTAATGCTCAATTAGTAATACTTGCCATGAACCTAGGATGGAGGCTCTGATTTCTAGGTTATTTATTTTTTTTTTTTTAATTATTTATTTATTTATTTATGGCTGTGTTGGGTCTTCGTTTCTGTGCGAGGGCTTTCTCTAGTTGCAGCAAGTGGGGGCCACTCTTCATCACGGTGCGCAGGCCTCTCACTATCGCGGCCTCTCCTGTTGCGGAGCACAAGCTCCAGATGCGCAGGCTCAGTTATTGTGGCTCACGGGCCCAGTTGCTCCGCGGCATGTGGGATCTTCCCAGACCAGGGCTCGAACCCGTGTCCCCTGCATTGGCAGGCAGACTCTCAACCACTGCGCCACCAGGGAAGCCCTGATTTCTAGGTTATTGAATGTCTCTGAGAGGGTTGCATTTCATTATTGAAGGAAAGTTTGTTACATTCTTATAAACCAACTAGGGGTGAAAAATCTGTTTTAAGAAATCTTAGCTGGTTAGAGAATTGATTTCACCTGTACCCCTGAAACTTTTCAATGCTCAAGTTTGTTTTACCTTCTTGGTGTCTAATAGCATTTTTAAAATAAGTCCCTTTTCCACCACCACACAATTTTAAAATGTACTTTCTCTTTTTATTCTTTTGGAGACTTGATTGTAGAAAGCTTTATAAAATACTCATTTGATACAGCCTTCTCTTACTTTTTTAGCTGCTATACTAATTTGACTGTGAGTTTCTTATTCACCTGGGTAATTTAAAGCTTTGTATCCACAGAGAAAAAGGTGAGAACTAGACTCAGCAGAAAATAGCAGAGAAAACAATAGAATGTTTGCCTTACTGTCTTGATATCCATCAAGCCAGAAAATAGTGCCAGGACCACACCTGTTGTTTTGAAGATGAGAGGGAGGCTGTTGTTTTAACTGTTCAGACCACTTCCCTGAGTAGTGTTCAGTGGTTAGGGACAACCTGAGGTTTTTGAGACAGCGATGTTGACATCTCAGAAATATTTTTACTGCCAGGGAAGCCAGCTATACAGTGCCTTACAGCAATATCCCCAGACATCTTGATCTATCTTTATTCATTGAGGTTCTCTAGTAGTTTATTTATCCTACCCACTGCTTGCCACTGCCAGTTTTACTCATTTAATCCTTCATTTGCCTCATCATTTCTAGTGGTCTATTTCCTTATTCTTCTTTCTTTGGGCATTAAATTTCCCCTCAGGGATATTCGCAATTCCCTAATTGCATGTGCCCAGTTAATCTGGATTTTGTGTGTCTGTTTGTGTGTGTGTAATGTTTTATCCAATTGCCTATCCTAACGTCGCCTGTCATTTTCCTTCCCTAAATTGATTACTCTATTGCCATGATTCTTTACCTTTATTGAACAGAATAATTCACCAGAGATGCTAATTAAAGTACAGGTTTCTAGACCTCTCCCCGAGAGGTTCTAATTTAGTAGGTCTGATGGGGAGCCCAAGAATCTGTATTCTTAACAGATCACACAGGTAGTTCTAATACAAGTAGACCAGAACTCCAGTATTAGACTTTGAGAGATACTGCTCTTTAATGTCTAAATTATTTTAGAAAACTTAAATTTTATATATATTTGTTTTCATTTAGCCCAGATAAAATCATTACAACCACCTTGGTTCATGTGAAAACTGTGCAAAACTTTGACTGTATTTCAGCTCTCCCATCCCAATGTACCCCCACTGCATCCAGAACCCCAAATATCAGTGTCTTCTCTTATCTCAACAAACATTACACCAGCCTGCCTTAAGATCCTATTCCACTGCTAGGAATAGTTATTTCAACTTTCAGCTCTCCAATTTTTCTTGAAATCACTTTATTGCTCTGTGAAATAATACTTTGGGATCTGATTTCAGAAACATTGCTTCTAAGCTTTACGTGCCATTTAGTATTCACAAATAATAAGGAAAAAAAGAGAACGTATTTCCAAAAGCAGCCCTCCTTGCCCTCCCAAAATGTTTTTTACCCTTATGAAAGTCCCAAAGATGGGAAAGGCCTAATTTAAAGCTAGAAGATAGCAGGGCAGTGGTGTGGGTCTGGTAGGAGCTGTCGACTTCATTGTAGAGGGTACCTGAGGTAATTTCCCCTATTGCTATGCTACCTCAGCATGGCGGATAAGTAAAGTGAAAAACAAATAGGTTCTTAGTCAGGGAGTACCCTAGTGGACAAAATTCTAAGTCACTGATCAAATCTTAGCTTTATCCCTGCCATTCTAATTAATCCCTTAAAAAAAATTTGCTGCTTTTGGTTCATGAACAGAGCAAAGAACATCTCTGGGTAGAGATATGGCCTTTTAGGAATTTGGTACTTAATAGAAAGATGTTTGATAGTCATAATGATTGCAGTAAAAATAGCTATAATTAGTTTGACAAGAAAATAAATTATCAACACTAGTTGCCAATTTTGAAACTATTATCTGCAGTTGTCTTTTAAAATTATACTTTAGTTTAAAAGTATGTTTAAAACTATGTTTTAAACAAAGTATTTTGATTATTTGATGGGCAGCATAAGTTCAAAAACTTAAAAGCTATGTTTCTCATAAGTCCCCTAGAAGCAATTTTATTATGATAATACCAATGGGCTCTTGATTTTAAAAGGCGTTGAACTCTTTTTATTGAATCAATGTAATCTGTTATACAGTAAAATACTAGTAGTGTGCTCATGTGCCCCAAATATCATCTGGGGGCAGCATTGTTTTAGACTTGATCATAGAAATAAAAGAAGAGATAGTGCTTTAAGAAATTAGGGTATAACAATTTGAAATGAGTAAATGAAGTAAGGAAGGTAAGGAAGTTAAGGAAGATATTAGAAGGTTTTTACTTAGTGGAACTGGTAATCCTTGAATGTACTGTGTGGCACCCCATCTGATTTCCCATGGCACTGTCTCAAGGAGATTGTAATTATTTGTTTGTCTGTCACTTTCATTAGATAGCAAGTTCTCTGAGGGTAGGCACTATGCTTTATTCATCTGTACCTCTTACCTACTGCAATGCCTAGCATATGGAAGATAGTCGATCAGTCTTTATTGATAAATAAATGGATCTATGGGCACATGGAAAAATGAGTATGAAATAAGTTTAGGGAATAGAATGTAAGATGTGAAGGGAAAACTATTAGAGTGACAACAAGAACTTTGTCTACATCGAAAGAATTTAAGAATTCTGAAAACCCTGTAGTTTGGAAGCTGAGAGTAGAAAAGCAATACATTGTACAAAAGGTAAATTTTTTCAGTGTGAGATGATTGCTTGTATGTCATATCATTGCATGATAATTTGGTTGGTGGTAGATTTTAATCTGAAAATATTTCTTCCTCAGAAATATAAAATTATTGCACCGGATGTTGTTTTGGATGAAAAGTTTGATGACAATTTGATTCTCATTCCGTTGTAGGTTGCATTTTCTCTTTGCAAACCTTAAGGTTCTTCTTATTCTTAATGTTTGGAAATGTCATGGTGATGTGCCCAAGTAGATATCTTTTGTTGTGCTGGCTACTGTTGTGCCCTTGCATTTTGAAGACTTAAGTTCTTAAGTTCTGGAGAAAGCATCTTGATTGAGTTCTTACTCGATGTTCTCACTTTCATTTTCTCTATACTCTCCTTCTGTGACTCCTACCATTTGAACTTTAAACTCGTGGACAGTAAACTTTAACTTGCTTAGATTTTCTCTAATATTTTCAGTCTTTTGGATCTACATTCTGAGTGATTTATTTTACTCTAGTAGTATTTTTAGCAATCATAGTCTTTATTTTTAAGAGTCTATTTTTCCTCTGTGATTGTTTCTTTTTCATAGAATACAAGTCATGTTTTGTTGATGCAGTTTTTCAAATATCTCTGAGAATGCTAAATCATTTTCTAAAAAAACCCCAACTATCCTTAATTCCCTGAGTTGTCTGTTTCTGGTCCATTTCTCTCTCTCTCACTGGAAGAAAGTGAGGCAGTAAAAGATTATCAGCAGATTTAAGTACACTACTGACACTATCAACTGGAAGTCTTCTCTTTGAAATGAATGGCCTGGTAGAAGATTGATATACTAGGATTCCTCTACATGAATGAATGTAGAGATCTTCTCTTTAGTCATCCAATACTTTTAGAGAAGGTCTCTAACTTTTTGATATTGAACACTACTTGGGAAAAAAGCATACTCCTGTGTGTCTCCTCTACTCGATACTATACTGCAACACTACTTCATTTTTGACACCAAATGTTTGGGTTGTCTATACATCAGATAATTCTGCCACACCAGCTCGTGTTTTATAGTTTAGCTAGATTCTGACACTATCTAGCTTGAGATAGCATCATATCCCACAGGTAAAGAGTTCAGTCCCACAAGACCCCTAGCTCCCCACTTCAGATGCCAATCACAAGTTCAGGTTGTTACATGTGCTTTGATCCACTAGCTATACCAGCTAGACATTAGAGATTCCTACGACCCCCACCTTGGGTTCAATTAGTTTGCTAGGTCATCTCACAGAACTCAGGAATACAGTTTACTTACTAGAGTACCAGGTTATTACAAAAGATATTGCAGGGTAGAAATGAACAGCCAGATGAAGAGATACCTCGGGCGAGGTCCAGAAGGGTCCCAAGCACAGGAGCTTCTTTCTGTATCTGTGGAGTGTGGGGTACACCACCCTCCCAGCACATGGATGTATTCTTATTCACCAACCTGGAATCTCTCCAAATCCAGGGATTTTTGTGGAGACTGCATTAAGGAGGCATACTTGATTAAACCATTGACAGCTGGTTACTGATTCAATCTCCAGCCCTTCTCCCCTTCCTGAGGGTGGGGAGGAGGGGTTTGGGGGGATGGAGGGCAGGGGTGAAAGTATCAACTCTCTCATCAAGGTTAGTTCCCCTGGCAAGCGGCCTCCAACTTTAGGTTACCTAGGGGCTTTCCAAAAATCACTTCATTAACACAAACTTAGATGTGGTTGAAAGTTGCTTGCTATGAATAACGAAAGACAACTTTATGGCTGCTCTAATCGCTTAGGAAATTCCAAAGGTTTTAGGAGCTCTGTGCCTAAAACAGGGATGAAGACCAAATATATATTTCTTATTATAAATCACAGTATCCCAAGCCCCAGTTTATGTTGTATATGGGAATGAGAGATGAGGCTGTTGAGTATTTCTTGTAGAAACCTTCATTTCTATATCTCATTTCTGAGCTCACTCATCCCTCCTCCACAACATAGTATGTATGTTTCTAAGTCCAGAGCCTCATTGTGGTCCTCTTAGATCATGGACTGAATTCTCCACTGGATTGTTCTTCATACATTGTCCTGCTTGTGGCTTCCCCTAACCTCCTCCTGTATTCCTTCAACTGCTTTAATTATATTCCACAAATTTGTTGAGAACCATTATTGGCTATTGGCCCTTCTATTATCTTTATCATTGAGGGTTTAACCTAAATTTTTTCCTTTTACAGTAATTTAAGTGAACTTTCAGGAAGGAGAGGAGATAAACATCTATTGTATATCTGTCATCTTTAACCTGAATGGCAGAGTTTCTAGATAAATGTATTGATGATGAAATTTGGAAGCACTATGTGCTGTGCAGTGTTCTTCTTTTGGATATTCGTAAAGTACATTAGCATATTAGTAGGGAGGAGAAGTCCTGCCAGAAATAAACATGTTTAACTATGACTAACCCAATGTTTCCCAGACTAATTTTTACCACGGAATGCTTTTTGTGAAGAAAACCTATTAAAACTTGCTGAACTATGTGTTCCACAAATGATAATTTAGCTAGCCAACTAAATAGATTAGTAATAAGAAAAAGATAATTTAAATAATTAGAACAATTAATTTTAGAGCTAGAAGGGATTATAGAGAACACCCCACCCACCATTCTCTTCCTTACTAACAGATGATAAAACTGAGTTTTATAAAGTATAATGACATGCCCAACATAGTAACTTACTTTATTTTGCCAAATATGAATATCTCTCCTCTCTCTGAACAAGGCCGTGCTTTGATTATTTGATAGCATTGATTTGTACGCTGTAGGACACCATGAGACAGAGCCCGTTAATACCCATCCATTGCAGTATTAAGTGTAATCATTCTGCTCTTTACCTGAAGGTGGGATTCTTCATGCAAACAAACTATCTCAGAGCTGGTGTAGAGTGAGCTTACTTGGCAGTGGGGCAGGTAGGAAGAGATTCTACACATGGCTTTCGTCCCAGCCCCTGGAGGGCCAGCAAATAACTGTTTAGGGTTGTTTCGAAGAAGAGTATTTCTACCTGTCATCATGAGCTGTCCTCGTCTTCTTCCTCTTCCTCCTCCTCAACTTCTTCCTCCTATTTCTTTTATCTTCCCCTCCTCTTCCCCCTTTTCCTTTTCCTCTTCTCTTCCCCAAACCCTCATCCTCCCCTGTACCCCCCTGTCCTTCTCCTTCTTCTTTATTTGGGACAATGATGGAAAAATTTCTCTATAGTCTTTCATAGAAACTCATAAAGTAGTCAAGTAAGATTTTTAAGGGGATGAGGTGCCATTTGATCGGGATTTGCAAGCATTACATGTAGCCTTTTTTCTTGGATGGGACACAGATATCTTGGCATACTTTGCTTAAGAACAATAGTCATTGTTTATTAATTTCATGTGTTTTTCTTTAGAATGAAAATCATTTTGTGCAAGTATTTGGGGCCTCAGGTTTTATATATATAAAAGGAGATTTTCTTGAGGCTGTCCATATTACATAAGGGCTACAAAACATGTCTGAATCCTGGTCAGGATGTTCACCCAAGTTTCCCAAATCTCATTCCAGTTTTCTTTCTCTACCTTATATAGATTTTTGTATTTCTTAAATTCCTAGTAAATTAAAGCACATTTGCCCAAATTACCCAAGCATTATAACCTCTTTTTTGCTTTAACTTAGTCTGAGTGTTAGGATAATTCTACTGCTTCAATCTCTTGGGGTTCTGTATTTTTTAACAACCAGGAGATAAAGACATATCTTAATTATGCACTCATTTATCAAGAAGGCACTCTTCTTGATGCTGGTATTATGACAACAAACAAGGCACACATTAAAAAACTCCTGCCTTCAAGGAGTTTATGTTCTGGGGAGGGGTAGATAGAGAGAGATATGATAAATAAATATACAAATTAATATGTAGTTTAGTATGATGAATTGATATGTTTTATGAAGAAAAATAAGTCAGGATAAGGCAATGAATATTAATAGATATGCTGGAGGGTATGATTAGACTTCTTCTAGTACCTGTATGATATTGCTGAATGTGGCTGTTATTTTGGATAAGGTGGATAGAAAAAGTCTTTGTAATTGAAATGAAATTTAAGCAGAGACTCCAATGAGGAGAGAGAACGAGCCATGCAGATATCTCTAAAGGAAGAGGGTTCTGGGCAAAAGGAATTGCAGTGCAAAGGCCCTGAGGTGGGAATGTGCTTTGATATGTTTGAGTAATAGCAAAGAAAGTGGTTTGAATTGTAGTGGAATATATAAAAGGGAGAGGGTAGGAGATAGGCCTAGGAGGTAGAAGGGATAAAAGCTCATGTTGGGCCTTGAAAGCTAAGGTAAGGTCTTCTGAGTTTTTTTCCCCCATCCTAAGGGAGTTGAGAAGCCATTGGAAGGTTTCAGTATAGCAATGCTATGATCATATTTACTTTTTAAAGTATCCCTCCAGCTCCTATGAGAAAACCAGAATGCAGGGGAGCAGGAATGATGGCAATGGATCAGTTAGGAGGCTATTACAATAACCTAGGTGACAGGTGATGGTGGCTTGGCCAGGTCATGGAGGAGGAGTTCTATATTTGGGGCACATTTTAAAGGTAAAGCCAGTAGCATTTGCTAATATTTTGGATATGGGGTGTTAGAGAAAGAGAGGAGTCAAGGATAGCTGCAGAGTGTTTTGTGTGAGGTACTAGGTAATTTTATTGAGATGAGTAACACACAAAGTCACTTTTTAACATATTAAGTTTGAGATGACCGTTAGCCCCTCAAGTAGAGATATTTAGAAGGCATTTGGATACAGAATTCTGGAGTTCAGGCAAGAGGTCAGTGGTAGAGGTACATTTGGAAGTATTCAGAGCATTGATGTTATGTAAAGTCATGAAACTGATCGAGATGATCTAAGGAATGAGTGTGGGTAAGGAGGAGAAGCTGTGCGATGACTCGGCTGGGGCACTCCAGCATTTTGAAGTCAAGTAGGTGAGGAGGAGCCAGCAAAGACATGAAGAAGGAATAGCCAGTGAGGTAGGAGAGAGGTTATCTCCCAAAAGTCAAGTGACCTCTGAGCTTGTATATAATCTCTGAGTGACCTTTGGCACAATTGATGTAGTCCTTTCTTTGTTGTAAATACTACCTTGTGTTTAATTGTTAATTTAATGGTTCCCAGTGAACTATGTCTCCTGGTAGTCAGGGTCTTGTATATTAGTCTGCTCCCACGTAGGCTCTGGGGTTAGCTAATTTTACATTAGTAAGTATCATGCAAGCAGAGGTTTGAAAAACACATTTACACTGAGGTTTATCCTTTGGGAACACTTGATCTGGGAAGTGTAGGCTTACAGCTTACATGTAAAGACGTTCCAGCCAAGGCACTATACATATGAGAAAAGCCATTTTGTTCCAGCTCTAGTTGCCATTTGACTGGAACTGCATGAAAGACCCCAGTAAGACCAGCTGAAGAATCTCCCATTTGAGTCCTAGTTATTCCACATATTTTTCAGTAATTACAGTGATTGTTGTTTTAAGCCACCAACTTGTGGGTGTTTTGCTATGCAGCAATAGGTAAATGAAGCAGCAGTAAGTATATATTGATTAGTGTTTGCAGCAATATTGGTGTATCTGAATGTGCTTATATATGTTCCTGTTTTTGTATTTCTTAAATCATTATGTTTAGTGAGGTTGGCTCATATATGTTTAACTGCCTTTATTTACCATCCACCCTTGTGTCATCAATATAAATATGCAAATATGCATTAAGATATAAGTTTTAGTGGGGTTGGCTCTAGAAAGAAGTTGTGTGTTGGTTGTGTTTTCTGCTCAATTAGTAGAATTTCCTTTTCCTCTGCCTCTCACCGATTCCCTTCTCCTAATCCCTCTGCCACTAGAGCCCCACCTCCCAATTCTGGCTCTCTCACCAAAGAGCTCTGCCATCATAGAGATTATTTAATTCTTTCTTGGTTTTGGTTTTATGGTACAAAGAATAATAATTTTTTAAAAACTCTGCTTACCTGGCATAGATTTTTTTGACGCGAAGATGAAATATAGGCAGCTTGCAAACAGCTTACTTTTTAGAAGTGAATGTGTTAATAAGTCAGTTTTTGAAAACCTAGACTTTCCCTCTCTTTTAGAAACAATGTTATAATTGGGGGATTTACTGTTTAAAATGTATTTGCTGTTGGTCAAACAATATTTTGACCATTCCTTCATCATTTAACATATTTTGAGACTTCCTACTCTCTTGGTGCTGCGCTAGGTAGAGGTGAGCAAGAGAAATATTATAATCCCTGCCTCTGTGGAATCTTAGAGCAGTCAGACATCAACCAACAAACTAATTACAGAATTAGTTACTTGATAATAATGATGATAGGTACCATGAAAGAGTAGCTCAGAGTGCTGTGAACTTGCATAGTGGTAGACTTTATCTGCTCTGGGGGTCACAGGGACCCTCCCAGGATGTTATAGCTGAGATTTGGAGAATGAGTGGGGCAAGAAAATCCAGAGCTGAAAATCTCAAGAGGATGAACCTCCAGATACCTGTGGGGATACAAGACAATGAAAACAGAGAAACGGGGATTTTAAACAGTGTTGTGTAGTTGTCTAAGATTTGATAGTCTTCCATATTCATCTAAAGATGCAAATAAGATTAGAAAATTTTTTTTAAATTTTATTTATTTATTTATTTATGGCTGTGTTGGGTCTTCGTTTCTGTGCGAGGGCATTCTCTAGTTGTGGCAAGTGGGGGCCACTCTTCATCGCGGTGCGCGGGCCTCTCACCGTCGCGGCCTCTCTTGTTGCGGAGCACGGGCTCCAGACGTGCAGGCTCAGCAATTGTGGCTCACGGGCCTAGTCGCTCCGCGGCATGTGGGATCTTCCCAGACCAGGGCTAGAACCCGTGTCCCCTGCATTGGCAGGCAGACTTTCAACCACTGCGCCACCAGGGAAGCCTTAGAATTATTTTTTAATTGCTTGTTGCTTCCTTGGATGTGAATCCCTTCCTTACTTAGGGCACCTGAGTCCCCACCCAATATTTAAATGTTTGTATTCACACAAAGGTTTTCTGGAACAACCTATGAGAAATGGTAAGTGATCATTACTTCTGGTTTGTGGGGCTTGGGGTTGAGGAATGGAAAGGGGACTTTGATCTTTTACCATGTGCTCTCTACTTTTGGAATTTTGAAGTTCTTATCTTGGCCATGTATTACTTTTATAATTATTTTTAAAGGCAATCTTGCTGCATTGTTGAGAAAGGGTTGGAAAGTGAATTTAGGGAGTTCTGTTTGGGAACTCTTATTCCAAGGATGATAGCTTAGACTAAGAAGTGGAGAAAGAGAACAATGAGTGGTGTTGTTGAGGAACATTTAGGAAGTAAAATCCACAAAAGACTGGTAGGAGTGTTGGAAGGAGGAATACAACAGAGATAACTGGTGCGTTCCTGGGGTGCATAGCTGGATGAATGGTGGTGTCAGGCACAGAGATGGAGAAGGCTGGACAAGGCAGAGAGAGCAGAGGTAGCTGAGTTCAGCTCCTCTCTTACTGGCATTCCTGCTCTTGGTCATGAGCATCCCTTATCTTCCAAGGGGCTTTCACTCTGTGATAGGTGAATTAAATGAATCCAGGAATAAATGAGCAGCTAACGTAGAATATAAAAATAGTCAGCTGGAAACTTCCAAGTAGGAACATTGTGTCATAGTGAGGGTTTTTAAAGTTGATGTTTCAGTGCAGACATGCATATTTTCTTTAAAGTGTCATTGCATATGTATATAGCTGTAATTACATTGGAAGATTTATAACATAACTTTAACCAGATTTTAAGCTTCTTATGGACAAGAGCCTTGTTTTAGACATCCATATATGGTGGCATCTTGTCCCAAAGTAGTTACCCTGGGAAAACTCACTTAAAGATTAGATTGAAGAAATGAAAAAAGTCTATGAAGAATTATATCATCTGAGACAATAGTGAGAAGGGGATAGGCATCTGTATGAACTTCTGGGGGGAATACAGGTTGGTTCTTTATAGAACATGGCCCAGAAAGGACCTCAGTAATTCTGAAGTGTCTATAATATAGGTGGAATTAAAGAATCTGGGTTCATCACCTACAGCCTTAAGTACTACATTATAATGCACAAAGAGATAGAAACACGAAACAAAATTTTTATGTTTGCTAAACTTTTCTGTGAAAAATACAGATAGATTTTCAGGTTCTACAGAACATTAGTCCATATTCTTCAATCCAGACTGTCATAAATCCACATGGAGAGAGAATCTGTGTGGTTTTACTTTCGGAGCTGAGGTTAGGAAGGGGAACTCTTCTTGTATGCTTATGTGTCACTGTATTTAATACTGGCATGCCTCAGGTAGATAATTCTCAAAGTTATACTCTGGAGTGCTGAACAAGGGTAGAGTAGAATACTTGTAGCAGTTAAATTTTATCTTGAACTGTTTTGAAATGGCTCTGAAAATGTGCTATAACTTTGTCTTGGCTATCAATGATAGACATCTCTGACTCTATTTGAGCATTTGTTCACTTCATTCTCATGTTGGTTATATTAAAACAGAATTTGAGTGATGTGGGGAAGGATGATTTTCTTCTGTTTGTGGTTCTGGAGGGTATCTGTTACACACTCTGCAGGAAGGAAGTTATGCAGGTTTCAAACAAAGGGAACTTCAAATGTAGTGAGAAGAAGAGAAACAGAAAAGAGTCAGTGTTAATCAGACGTGTCTGAAAAGTTCCCCCTCAGGTTGACTGAGCATAATATCTATGTCTAGATAGTAAAAGAAGGCAAAAAAATACAGTAGTGTTAATTTTTAAATTTAAAATAGAAGTTAATTTTTAATTATAAAAGTTATACATGTTCAAGATAAAAAAATTCAACTATTCGTGAATTTAAAGTAAAAATAAAAAATTTTGACTCCAGATCCATACCCAAGGTGACAGTCTAGAATTTCTTGTGTTTAGTTATGTTTAATACAAATATATCTATAAACATAGTAGAGGATTCTTTATCTGAGAGTCTATCAGAAATACTCAACAATGAAATTGATAAACGTCTTACATTTAAAAAAAAATCTGCAGTTGAATGATGGAAGAATGTTAGGCTCAGGTTTGTTAATATTACCTTGTAATGGAGTGAAGCGATCTATCAGTGATACCAGAGACCCCAAGCTATAAGATGCAGATCACGTGCTATATATCACAGGAGAGATGGTTACAGCAACTATAGCAATCTTGCTTATAATGCATGAGTTGTCACACTCTTCTGTCATTTATGTGTGTTGATAGGTAAGTCAGATTGCAATTCAGTCAATTATATATGAGCAGGATTGCAATCTCTCTTCTGACATTCTTAGGTCAGGTTTATACCATAGTTAAGAATTTTTCAGATTTTAGAAAGGCAGTATAGTATACACACCATATATTTTGTAACATCCACAGAGGAGTTGGGCCAAAGTCATATAATCAAATACATTAATATTTCTTCAGTGAAATGTAGGAATGGTCAGGTTTTGCTGCCAAATAAATTATGGAGAAACTTTCAAGTTTCAGAACTTTTTGTATTTCAGAATTGTGGACTGGTGAGATATCCTATTCTTTAATCCTGATAATGAAGAGAAAAATTAAGAGAACATATCCAAAAGATGTTGGCACTGGACTGAATCTGTTTTTCAAATAGTGTGCTCTTTTGGAATTAAGTAGTGTGAACTCCAGAAATACCATTGTCTAGCATAAGTCATATGTTAGTCATTCAAGTAAATTACTGTTTGAATATACAAAATAGAAGATAAACACAAAATGGATGAATTCAGAAGTCTGTAGTGAGTAACCCACCTGGCAGAGAACTTAAGAGTAGCACAGAGGAGGATCTTTTTTAAACAGAAGCTACTTGTAATAGAGTAGCTTGAGTTATTATTTGGAAATTAAAGAAGTTCCTTCTGTGAGGATTTTTGGCTAAGAACATTCAAGTTCTTAATGGACTATTAACTCTGCTTTTGTAACTTAGACCGAGGGTGGCATATCTTTAAATGGAATATCTCATATAAAACTGAAGCTTGCTTTTACATTTCAAGTAGCTATTTAGGTACCTGCTCTCTATTGTATGATCCTCTGATTTGAACATAGTTTGTCTTTCATTTCTATCCAGTTTCCATGACTCAAACCCTTATGTTAGGCAAGAATGTGGTAATAGAGGCAATTATGCCATTGAGTATGTGGCCCAGCTTTCAGATTAAGGTTTCGCACCTGGGTATCATTATTCTTTCCCATATCAATTTATTATTTAAGGACTTATTATTTGAAAGCCCTTATAGCACATAAGCAATTAGAGTAGCTGAGAGTCTGTCTGTATTCAATGTATTTATTTTGCTTCCCCTAGCTTTTTTTATGCCAGAATAATTAAATCCCCTTCTAATGTGTCAGTAGCAGACTGTTTTGAAATTGACAGCACTCTTTCCTCTCCTCTTCAATAAGAAAAGAACCACAGAGACCTGGCAGATAAATAATAAACTTTAAAAAAAAAAAAAAGGAAGGAGAAAACAGAACACATATTAGTTGAGGGGGGATATTCCTGCCTTCCACCAATAAGCAGTAATTGGTGAATATATCTGATTTATTATTATTATTTTCTAAACAGAGTTTACAAATGCTGCTGTTTTGTTGACTGCGTAAGAAACAACTTACTCCTTGGAAATGAATATTCCATGTAGCAAATTTGTCTCATGTGCGTGTGAGCCACAAGGTATACCTATTCCATAGGACACTTTTTGGGAGGAGCAAATGGATTGGCTTGACCTCATGTGAATAGTCATTTGCATATGCTTCAATGCAGTGAACACTTGGCAAATTTTGAATTTTACCATGTGGCTATTGTAGCAGAATAGCTAGTCTCTGTCTAAAGAGTATATTTGCATATGATAGTTTAACAGCTTTTCCCTTTTGTTCCTAGAAGATTAAGTCTCAGTCCTAGGAGAAAATAAATTAAAGGTGGTTCCTTACAATTTGAAAAAAATATAATTTGAAGATAAGAGCAAACTCTGAATTGCAGCTTTTACTTCCAAAATCCCAGGCTAAGAAGTACGGTTTTTCTCTGTATGTGCCAGCAGAGCTGTCCCTAATTATTGGTGGCAGATGTGTCACCAGAAGCCCTGTGAAGTTGAAATAACTCATCAAAATCTTCCCCAACTATTGTTTATCTACCTAGTGAAATTCAGGCTTCAGCATTTCATTCCTTTGGTTCAGGTTTGGACCCTTTTTTAAAATTCAGATTTTCGTGGGGAGTGGATGGAGGAGCACAGAGATAAGTGCTTTCCAGACGTTAGTGATCACCGCAGATGCTCCATGGAAAAAAGGCTCTGGGCTTCAAAAAAGATGAGGAAACTGCAAAGTGCACACCTTTGAAGGGTCACAGTACACATGAGCACATTAAAAGACCCTTATTCAGTGGGGAAAATACCCTTCTGTTTTTTTTTCAGGTGTTTCAAACATCTGACCTTGGGATCTTTTTTTTTTCCCCATGTAATCTCTGTTAGAGTCCTTGAAACTAGTATCCCCTGGCATACATTTGGGGATATTATACAATTTCCTGGATAGTATCTTAGCATTGTTTACTGATTGATCAAGGATATTCATTTTAGATAATTTCTTTGGAATTCTACATAGTGCTGACTCCCATTAGACTGTGGCCAGCAAGGGACCGTAGAAATCTGTGTCACTGCAAGTGAGCAAATAGATGGGACATGGAAGCACTGGTTTGCTTCTTGAAGGGTCTTAGGCCAGTAAGCAGGAAACTGGCTGACTGACATTTTTAGTTTTGCTGATAGTTTGATAAATGTTATGTAGAGAAAGCTTTGCTAAGCTTTTATCAAAATGTATATCCCACTGGAGCACCGGCAGGTCTTTGGGGTGACATTGTTTTTTACCAAAATTTGTCTCCTTAAATATTCTGAGAGACAAAATGAGATTTAGAAATAGCATGCAGAAACAGGAGGCCTACATTTTAAAAATCTCCATTAGGTGTTCTTATGTAGATATTTGTGATTATTTTCTGCTGCTGTTGACTCAGTTGTTGTTTATTTCTCTGATTTTTTTCTTTCAAATTCTGGAAAAGAAGGTAAGTAACACTGAAGCAATTTTTATATTAACTGAAATAAAGGGACTCAACAAGGTTCTGTATTTTGTGATTTGTTTGCAAAGGTACTTAAAAATAATAATTTCTTCCCCCAGTTGCTGCTAAATAGGCCTGCAGTGGATGCAGAGTCCTTCTGCAATAGCAGATTAAAGAATATTGCACTTTTGAATGAAATTAAGGTATTGAGGACACAAATTGGTAACATAACAGAAGTCTGTTATCTCTGAGGAAATTTGTGCTATTGATTCTAACTAAAGGTAGAAATTGTACATACTGGGATGCCAGGAGAACAGTTTTAAAAGCCTTTGGGGTTGTGATGGTGGTGGTATAGATTTATTCATGATATAAAATTATAGAGTATAATACTTTGAAAACACCTGTGACTTTTTCTTAACTATTTTAGTTGAAAACTGTCTTTGACAGCACCATTGTTCTCTGAACAAGTTATTTATTGTATTATTAAAATATAATTCACTTGTGGCATGCTCTTGAGGCGCCTAATCCCCCCAAACAAGCAAATTACACTTAGAGAGTTCTTTCTAGCACACACCTGGGAGTTAACTTCTGTACTTCTTTAACTGGTAAAATTAGATTAACTCATATTGGTCAAATGACACATAAAATCAAATGAGGTGAATATGTAAACAGTGATATCCTCCTCTACCCATCACTTCCAAATGAATGCAAACGAGCATTTCAAGAAAAATAATGTAGACCACATAAGCAGTGTTTACTTTTAGGTTCAGAATATGTTTATAGGATATCAGATATCTATGGAGGTTTAAAATGTGGCCATGTATTTAGATATTTGCAGTCATTAGCCCCATTAGGACATAGAGTCCTTTGCTCACTATTGTGTTCCCTGCATGCAGCACTGTCCCTGGTAGGTAGTAAATGTTTATGGAATGGCTAGGTCAGTGGATGGATGGATGGATGGGTGGAATATTTGGACATCCCCTGTTTTATGTTTGATATTTTAGCATTGTATGAACAGTAAGAGTATGCTTTTGAACTGATTAATTGTTATTATGGCGTGCCTGCTGACCTTAAGAAACACCCTCCAGACTACTGAAGTCTGTTTCATTTGGTAAAAATAGAGAAGAAAACACTAAAGATATGGTTCCAAAGAAAATGCAGGATACATGGGACATACTTACACTAAAAAATTATTCATTGTTGATCTGAAATTCAAATTCAACCAGGCATCCTGTGTTTTTATTTGCTAATTCTACCAATCCTACACAGAAGGAAGTGTCCAGTTAGTCTCTATAGAAAACTCTGTTGGGTCCGCATCCAGATCCCCTTGAGTCACTCTGTGCACCCATCCCCCAGCTTTTCCAGGGTTTCCTACTAACTGCTAACACCAAGGATTGCCCTTGGGCACTGACACCTTGCTTTTTAGGACAATGTTCCCTCCAAGATCAGGGTGAGTGTCAGGCTCAGGAGGGAAACCTCAGCCTTGTTTGCCTTCTTCCTCTTCCCTGTCCTGCTTCTCTCACTCCCTTACTACCTTCTCCTGTGAATACTTCCTTGACGAATCAACTGCAGGCTCAGGATCTACTTTTAGGAGACCTGATCTAAGACATTTTCTATTCACCTCTATGTAGACTGTTCACCTCTATGTAGAAAGAAGATCTGCCACCAAAAACAGGCAATCTAGATCTTAAAAATTTTTCCTTGTTATAAGAAGTCTTTCATTTTTACTAAGATTTAAATAATAAGCAAGTACTCTATAACTTGTGATCCTAAAGAGTAGCAGCAGAACTTCTCTTACTGAGTAGACTGTGTTAAAGACACAGTGGCCAACAGAAACTCTTTTTTGTCATGGCAAACTCAGAACTATATCCCAAATGGAACTGGGTTAACTTGACAGAGCTATGGTATGGCCTCTCCTGAGGATGAGGTGTGATGTGATAGGTGAGTTCATTTATGAAAACTTTCCTCTGGTATGATATTTTTACAAATATCCAAATATTTTACAAAAAATATTTTACTAAATATCTTTAGTCTTACACTTTTTTTTCTGGAAATATTTGTGGATTGTGGTTGGGTCATCTTGTTCCCAGAATGAACCTAGATTACCAGCCAATTTACATAGCCCAGAGACTCTTGGCTTGGTATAACCTGGTGAAGAGCTATATTCATTATCTGTTCTTTGCATAGCAAATTATTCCAAAATTGAGCAGCTTAACACAACAAACATTTATTATATCACACATTTTCTGATGGGTTGTTTAGCTGGCCTTCTGGCTCAGGGTCTTTAGTGAAGTAGCAGTTAAGCTGTCAGCCAGGGCTGTAGTCTCTGAAGACTTGACTGGGGCTGAAGGATCCAATTTATTCACATGGCTATTGGCAGGAGGCTTCAGTTCCTTACCATTTGGGTCTCTTACAGGGCTGCCCACCACATGTCTTCCCTGAGAGTGAGCATCTGAGAGAGAGTGAGAGAGTGAGAGTCAGAGAAAGAGTGAGCTCACACAAGCACCCAAGATGGAAGCTATGGTCTTTTATAACCTAATCTCAGAAGTGAAATATCATTACTTCTGCCATATTCTGTTCATTATAAATGAGTGACTAAGTCCAGTTCATACTCAAGGGGAGGAGAATTAAGCTCCACTTCTTGAAAGGAGGAGTATCAGAGAATGTGTGGATATATTTTTAAAACCACCACAAGAGCTGTTCCCCAAATAACATTACTTGAATGAATTCTTTTCATTCAACAGATATTTAAAGAATACATAGTATGTGCCAATCTAGAACCTGAGATAAAAAGATGAGTAAGATAAAACTTCTACCCCTGAGATACTCATAGCCCACTGGAAGAGTGAGCCACATATCATCACATTATTGCAGTGGGAACACACTTGAAGAGAAGAGGTTCTCAACCCTGGCTACACAGTAGAATCAACTAGAGAGCATTTTGAATAAAGTGATCTCTGGCCCCACCCAGACCACTGAATCAAAATCTTTGTGGGTGGGGCCCTAGCTCAGTATTTAAAATTTTTTTCAGATAGTTATAATATGGAGCCAGGTTGAAAATTCTGCCTAAAATTTAGGTTTAAAATTTGGTCAGGCGCTAGTGTGACTTACTTTGAGTTCCTCCAGAAGCTGACCCTGTGACAAGGATTTGAGTACAGGTAATTTATTGGAAAGTGATTATAGAAACAATTGACGAAAGAAGGGAGAAGTGAAGCAGGCAAGGCAAGGAAGTCAATATACGTGCATTCGCAAGCAAGTTACCACTATGGTAGGGAACTTTGGAGCGAGGCCAGATCACTCCTTAGCATCTGGCCCATCTCTCCCACTGCCAGGAGCATGAAAGGAGGAGTATTTGTCTACCATTTTCATCAGTCAGTGATTGAGGCAGCTCCCTGGCAGAGTCACAGGTGATTGTAGCTGTAAGTAATCAGATTATTGTGTGATGGAATGGTGAGGATTGAGGGGGTATTGGAGGGGCACAAAAAGTGTCTACTACACTCCTCAATTTTTTAATCTGTAGAATGTGTTTACTGATAACTACACTCCTCAGTTTTTTAATCTGTAGAATGTGTTTACTCATATCTCCTTTGTGAGGTATTTGTATAGATTAAATGAGATAATTAACCTGTATAAAGACATAATTAACCTGTATAAAGTTCAGTGGCTAGGGCATAATAAGACTTCAGTAAACGTTGGAGGGGTGAATAAGACTTTTTATGTTACTTAGAAGTTTTATGAGTAACAGATATGAAGATGAACCAGGACACTTAAGTCAAGTACAGGCATACCTTGTTTTATTGAGCTCTGCAGATACTGCGGTTTTTACAGATTGAAGGATTGTGGCAGCCCTGTGTTGAGCAAGCCTGTTGGTACCATTCTTTGCAACAGCATTTGCTCACTTCATGTCTCTGTGTCACATTTTGGTAATTTTTGCAATATTTCAAACTTTTTCATTATTAT
This sequence comes from Balaenoptera musculus, assembly GCF_009873245.2. Taxonomy (NCBI): domain Eukaryota; kingdom Metazoa; phylum Chordata; class Mammalia; order Artiodactyla; family Balaenopteridae; genus Balaenoptera; species Balaenoptera musculus. The sequence continues at coordinate 77,822,393 of NC_045790.1, forward strand.
TATATTTATTATGGTGATCTGTGATCAGTGATTTTTGATGTTACTATTGTAATTGTTTTGGGGTGCCATGAGCTGTGCCCATGTAAGATGGCAAACTTAACTGATAAATGTGTGTGTTCTGATAGATCCACTGTCCAGCCGTTTCCCTGTCTCTCTCCCTGTCCTCAGGCCTTCCTATGCCCTGAGATACAACAATATTGAAATTAGGCCAATTAATAACCCTACAATGGCCTCTAAGTGTTCAAGTAAAAGGAAAACTCATATATCTCACTTTAAATCAAAAGCTAGAAATGATTAAGCTCAGTGAGGAAGGCATGTCAAAAGCCAAGATAGGCTGAAAGCTAGGCCTCTTACACCAAACAGCTAGAAAAGTTGTGAATACAAAGGAAAGGTTCTTGAAGGACATTATAAGTGCTACTCCAGTGAATACATGAATGATAGGAAAGCTAAACAGCCTTATTGCTGATATGGAGAAACTTTCAGTGGTCTGGATAGATGATCAAACCAGCTACAAGAGTCCCTTTAGCTAAAGTATATTCTAGGGCTTCCCTGGTGGTGCAGTGGTTGGGAATCCGCCTGCCAAGGCAGGGGACACGGGTTCGAGCCCTGGTCAGGGAAGATCCCACATGCCACGGAGCAACTAAGCCCATGCGCCACAACTGCTGAGCCTGCGCTCTGGAGCCCGCGAGCTACAGCTGCTGAGCCCATGTGCCACAGCTACTGAAGCCTGCGCTCCTGGAGCCCGTGCTCTACAACGAGAGAGGCCACTGCAGTGAGAGGCCCGCGCACTGCAACGAAGAGCGGCCCCCGCTCGCCAGAACTAGAGAAAGCCCGCGCACAGCAGCGTAGACCCAATGCAGCCAAAAATAAATAAATAAAATAAATTTAAAAAAAAAAAGTATATTCTAGAGTCCCAATTCTCTTCAATTCTGTGAAAGCTGAGAGTGGTGAGGAAGCTGCAGAAGAAAAGTTTGAACTTAGCAGAGGTTGGCTCGTGAGGTTTGAGGAAAGAAGCTGTCTCTACAACATAAAAGTGTAAGGTAAAGCAACAAGTGCTAATGTAGAAGCTGCAGCTGATATTCAGAAGATTTAGCTAAGATAATTAATGAAGGTGGCTACGCTTAATAACAGATTTTCAATGTAGACAAACAGCCTTTTATTGGAAGAAGACGCCATCTAGGACTTTCATAACTAGAGAGGAAAAGTCAATGCCTGGCTTCAAAGCTTCAAATGACAGGCTGACTCTCTTGTCAGGCGTTAATGCAGATGGTGATTTTAAGTTGAAGCTGGTGCTCATTGACCATTCTGAAAATCCTTAGGAATTATGCTCAGTCTACACTGCCCATGCTCTATCAATGGAACAACAAAGCCTGGATGACAGCACATGTGTTTACAACATGGTTTATTGAGTATTTTAAGACCACTGTGGAGAACTACTGCTCAGAAAAGAAGATTCTTTCAAAATATTACTGCTCATTGACCATGTACCTGGTCACCCAAGAACTCTGATGGAGATGTACAATGAGATTAATATTTTTTTATGTCTGTTAACACAGCATCCATTCTGCAGTCCATGGATCAATGGGTCATTTCAACTTCTAAGTCCGATTATTTAAGAAATACATTTTGTAAGGCTATAGCTGCTGTAGACAGTGATTCCTCTGATGAATCTGGGAAAAATTAATTGATAATCTCTGGAAAGGATTCACCATTCTAGATGCCATTAAGAACATTCATGATTCATGAGAAGAGGTACAAATACGGATATTAACAGGGGTTTGGAAGAAGTTCATTCCAACCCTCATGGGTAACTTTTGGGGGTTCAAGACTTTAGTGGAGGAAGTTCCTGTAGATGTGGTAGAAATAGCAAGAGAACTAGAATTAGAAGTGGAGCCCAAAGATGTAACTGAATTGCTGCAATCTCAGGATAAGGAGTTGCTTCTTACTGATAAGCAAAGAAAGTGGTTTCTTGAGATGGAGTCTACCCCTGGTGAAGATGCAGTGAAGTTTGCTGAAATGACAACAAAGGATTTAGAAAATTACATAAACGTAGTTGATAAAACAGTTTCAGGGTTTGAGAGGATTGACTCCAATTTTGTTTTTATCTATCTTTTCTTTTATATTGGAGTATAGTTGATTTACAATGTTCTGTTAGTGTCAGGTGTACAGCAGAGTGATTCAGTTATACATATACACACATCCATTGTATTTCAGATTCTTTTCCCATTTAGATCATTACACAATCCTGAGGAGAGTTCCCTGTGCTATACAGTACATCCTTGTTGATTGCCTATTTTATATATAGTAGTGTGTATATGTTAATCCCAAACTCCTAATTTATCCCTCCTCCCCACCTTTCCCCTTTGGTAACCATAAGTTTGTTTTCAAAGTCTGAGTCTATTTCTGTTTTGTAAATAAATTCATTTGTATCGTTTTTTTTTTTGTAGATTTCACATGTAAGTGATATCATATGATAAATATTTGTTTTTCTCTGTCTGACTTACTTCACTTAGTATGATAATTTTTAGGTCCATTCGTATTGCTGCAAATGGCATTATTTCATTCTTTTTTTATGGCTGAGTAATATTCCATTGCATATACGTACCACATCTTCTTTATCCATTCCTCTGTCGTTAGACATTTATGTTGCTTCCATGTCATGGCTATTGTAAATAGCACTGCAGTGAACATTGGGGTGCATATATCTTTCTGAATTATGGTTTTCTCCAGATATATGCCCAGGAGTGGAATTGCTGGATCCTTTGGTAGCTCTATTTTTAGTTTTTTAAGGAAGCTCCATACTGTTCTCCATAATGGCTGTATCAATTTACATTCCCACCAACAGTGCAAGAGGGTTGCCTTTTCTCCACACCCTCTCCAGCATTTATTGTTTGCAGACTTTTTGATGATGGTCATTCTGACCGGTGTGAGGTGATACCTCACTTTAGTTTTGATTTGCATTTCTCTAATGATTAGTGATATTGAGCATCCTTTCATGTGTTTGTTGGCAATCTGTATATCTTCTTTGGAGAAATGTCTATTTACATCTTCTGCCCATTTTTTTTGTTTGGGTTGTTTGGTTTTTTGATATTGAGCTGCAGGAGGTGTTTGTATGTTTTGGAGATTAATCCCTTGTCGGTCACATCGGTTGCAAATATTTTCTCCCATTCTGTGGGTTGTCTTTTCTTCTTGATTATGGTTTCCTTTGCTATGCAAAAGCTTGTAAGTTTAATTTGGTCCCATTTGTTTATTTTTGTTTTTATTTTCATTACTCTAGGAGGTGGATCCAAAAAGATATTGCTGCAATTTATGTCAGAGAGTGTTCTGCCTATATTTTCCTCTAAGAGTTTTACAGTATCCGGCCTATATTTCCTTATTGATTTTCTGTCTGGATCATCTGTCCATTGATGAAAGTGGGGTGTTAAAGTCTCCTGCTATTATTGTGTTACTGTCGATTTCTCCTTTTACGGCTGTTAGCATCTGCCTATATATTGAGGTGCTCCTATGTTGGGTGCATATGTATTACAATTGTTATATCTTCTTCTTAGATTGATCCCTTGATCATTATGTAGTGTCCTTCTTTGGTTCTTGTAACAGTCTTTATTTTAATGTCTATTTTGTCTGATATTAGTATTGCTACTGAAACTTTCTTTTGATTTTTATTTCCATGGAGTACCTTTTTCCATCCCCTCACTTTCAGTCTGTATGTGTCTCTAGATCTGAAGTGGGTCCCTTGTAAACAGCACACATATGGGTCTTGTTTTTGTATCCATTCAGCCAATCTATGTCTTTTGGTTGGAGCATTTAATTCGTTTACATTTAAGGTAATTATTGATATGTATGGTCTTATTGCCATTTTGTTAATTGTTTTGGATTTGTTTTTGTAGGTCTTTTTTCTTCCTTTCCTCTCTTGTTCTCTACTCTTGTGATTTGATGACTAACTTTAGTGTTGTGTTTGGATTCTTTTTTCTTTTTTGTGTGTCTGTCTATTGGAGATTTTTGGTCTGTAGTTACCATGAGGTTTTTATATAGCAGTGTATATATAAGCAAGATTGTTTTAAGTTGCTGGTCTCTTAATTTCAAATGCATTTCCAGTATCCTGCATTTGTACTCTACTCTTCACATGATTGCTGGTTTTGATATCATATTTGTGTGTGGATGATTTCCTACCTTTACTGTAGGTTTACCTTTACCGGTGAGCTTTTCCATTCTTAATTTTCTTGTTTCTTATTGTGGCCTTTTCTTTTCCTTTAGCATTTGTTGTAAAGCTGGTTTGGTGGTGCTGAATTCTCTGAGCTTTTGTTTGTCTATAAAGCTTTTGATTTCTTCATTGAATCTGAATGAGAGCCTTGCTAGGTAGAATATTATTGGTTGTAGGATTTTCCCTTTCATCACTTTAAATATATTGTGCCACTTCCTTCTGGCCTGTAGAGTTTTTGCTGAAAAATCAGCTGATAACCTTATGGGGATTTCCTTGCATGTTATTTGTTGCTTTTAATATTTTCTCTTTGTCTTTAATTTTTGTCCATTTGACTAATATGTGTCTCAGTGTGTTCCTCCTTGGGTTTATCCTATGGGTCTCTCTGTGCTTCCTGGACTTGGGTGATTGTTTTCTTTCCCATGTTAGGGAATTTTTCAGCTATTATCTCTTCAAATATCTTCTTAGGCCACTTCTCTCTCTCTTCTCCTTCTGGGAGCCCTATAATGTGAATGTTTGTGCATTTAATGTTGTCCCAGAGGTCTCTTAAACTATCCTCATTTCTTTTCATTCTTTTTTCTTTAATCTGTTCTGCAACAGTGATTTCCACGATTCTGTCTTCCAGCTAACTTGTCTGTTCTTCTGCCTCATTTATTCTGCTATTGATACCTTCTAGTATATTTTTCATTTCAGTTATTGTATTGTTTATCTCTGTTTGTTTATTCTTTATATCTTCTAGCTCTTTGTTAAAAATTTCTTGTATCTTCTTAGTCTGTGTCTCCATTTTTTTCCCGAGATCTTGGATCATCTTTACTATCACTACTCTGAATTGTTTTTCAGCTAGATTGCCTATCTCCACTTCCCTTAGTTGTTCTTCTGGGTTTTTATCTTGTTTCTTCATCTGGAACATATTCCTTTGCCCTCTCATTGTATTTAAATTTCTGTGATTGTGGTTTCCATTCCACAGGCTGCAGGGCTGTTAAGAGTGATAAATTTATAGCGGCTTGGTAGAACTTTGGATTGCTGCTTCTAATAATTACATGCAGTGGCTCTGGGAAGCTCCAGGGCCCCGCAGCACACTGGGCATTTTTTTCTGGGAAACTTCTCCCTGGTCTGTAGGAATGAGCCAGCTATGCAGGAAAAGCCAGTTGACTCCAATTTTGAAAGAAGTTCTACCGTGAGTAAAATGTTATGAAGCAGTATTGCATACTACAGAGAAGTTGTTCATGAAAGGAAAAGTCAGTGATGTGGCAAACTTCACTGTTGTCTTATTTTAAGTGGAGGGGAACGATAGCTTGAGAGTTGAGATTGATATGTACACACTGCTATATATATATATTTTTTAATACATTTGTTTTATTTTTATTTATTTATTGTTGGCTGCATTGGGTCTTCGTTGCTGCCTGCAGGCTTTCTCTAGTTGCAGCAAGTGGGGGCTACTCTTTGTTGTGGTGTGCGGACTTCTCATTGTGGTGGCTTCTCTTGTTGCAGAGCATGGGCTCTAGGCATGCAGGCTTCAGTAGTTGTGGCATATGGGCTCAGTAGTTGTGGCTCGTGGGTTCTAGAGTGCAAGCTCAGTAGTTGTGGTGCACAGGCTTAGTTGCTACGCAGCATCTTCCCGGACCAGGGCTCGAACCCATGTTCCCTGCATTGGCAGGTGGATTCTTAACCACTGTACCCTCAGGGAAGCCCACACACTGCTATATTTAAAATAAATAATCAAAAAGGACCTACTGTGTAGCACAGGGAACTCTGCTCAATACTCCGTGATAATCTAAATGGGAGAAGAACTTGAAAAACAATAGATACTTGTATATGTATAACTGAATCACTTTGCTGTACACCTGAAATTAACACAAAATTGTTAATCAACTATCCTCCTATATCTTAATAAAAATTTAAAAAATAAAATAAAAATAACAATTAAAAAAAAATTGCTACAGCCACCCAAACCTTCAGCAGCCTCTACCCTGATCAGTCAGCCGCCATCAACATCAAGGCAATAACTGGCAAAAAGTTTATGACTCACCAAAGGCTCAGATGTTGGTTAGCATTTTTTAGCAATAAAGTATTTTTAAATTAAGATATGTACATTGTTTTTTTAGACATAATGATATTGCACACTTAATAAACTACATATACTACACCATACAGTGTAAACATAACTTTTACATGCACTGGGAAACCAAAAAAATTGTGTGACTTACTTTATTGAAATATTTGCTTTACTGCAGTGGTCTGAAACTAAATCCACAATATCTTTGAGGTATACCTCTAAGTGCTGATTCTATATAGTTTAAAGTAGGTCCAGGAATTAAGTGAATTTGAGCACTCAAAAAGAGCAAATAACAGGGATAAAGAGTAACATTTAGGATAGAATTTTGGCTTTAGATATAGTCAGGTCTGGATCCAAAACTTGACACTACTGGTTATTAGGATTTTGGCTTTGAGGAAATCTCTTAATCTTTCTGAGCCTCATTTGTAAAGTGGGAATAATACTAATAACTACCCTGGAGAATTGGTATTGGAAAGATATGAAATAAAATCTGTAAAGAGTCTATAGCATAATGCCTGTCATATTGTAAATATTTAGTGTCCCATGGATCCTCATCCTGTACTTGGAATCTTTTTTTTTTAATATTTATTTATTTATTTTATTTTTACTTTTGACTGCATCGGGTCTTAGTTGCGGCACATGGGATCTTTGCTGCAGCATGCAGGATCCTCAGCTGTGGCACCTGGGCTCCTCATTGTGGCGCATGAGCTCCAGATTGAGTGAGCTCAGTAGCTGCGGCATGTGGGCTTAGTTGCCCCACATAAGAAATGTCGAGGCACACAGAGTGGAAACAACTTTATTTTTTGTTTTTTTTCCTTCCCTCCTTCCTTTTTTCCTTCCCCCTTCCTTCCTTTATTCCTTCATTCCTTCCTTTCTTACATCCTGCTTGGTTTTCTCTGTAGATCTGTAGTTTGGTGTCTGTCCTTACTTTTCAAAAATTCTTGATCATTACTTCTTCAAATATTTTCTGTGCCTTTTTCTCTTTATCTTCTTCTTTGGGGATTCTAATTATATTTGTGTTAGGTAGTTTGATACTGTTCCTTAGCTCTTGAATCCTTTGATTGTTTTCCTACACTTTTTTCTGTTTTTCTGTGTGTTTCAGTTTGGGTACTTTCTATTGACTTACTTTCCAATACTTTGATATTTTTTTCCCCTTGACTGTGTCAAAACTACTGGTGAAACTGGCATTCTTGATCTCTATTACTATGTTTTTCATTTCTAGAACTTCCATTTGATTTGTTTCTAATAGCTTCCATTTCTCTGTTGAAATTACCTATCTGATCTTGCATGTAGTCCACCTTTTCTATTAGAGCCTTTAATATATTAATTATAGTTATTTTAAATTCCTTGCATGATAGTTCCAATATCTCTCTACATCTGTATCTGAGTCTGTTAATTGCTTTGTCTTTGATTACATATAGTTTTTATTTTTGCTTTTTTATATGCCTTATATACATTTGTTGTTGTTGAAAGCCAAAAATCTTGCATAGAACAATAGAAACAGATAGTTTTTATGCTTGGAAATGGGCACATCTTTTATTCCCCTTTAGTGTAGGTATGAGAGTTAATCTATTTAGGAGTTGAGCTAGGTTTGTTTGTTGTTGCTATGATTACTCAGTGTACCATAGACTACAAATTTCTCTGGAGTTGCCTTGTGTTTAAGGTGGGGACTAGTTCGCCAGAAGTTGTTCTTAATATTTGCTCCATTCTTAGTTTTAGGTGTTCCCTTTATACTGTGTCTCAGAGATGTCCTCTTTTCATGTTCTTGCCCCTCCTCCAGCAAGTAACCAGGGTTACTTGTTATTCAACACTTCTTAGTCTGGTTGGGGGTAAGGGTAGAATAGGGACATTATCTATTGTGATTAAGCCTCACTGTTTGGCAGGTACTGTGTCTTTGAGTCCCAGAGGTGTAGCTTTCCTGGTACTCCTGCCCCCATTCTAGCTGTACGTCTGGGCCAAGCATGTATTCCTATCTCTTTACTATGTGTGAAGGTATTTTTTTTGCTTCCTTCACCTAGCTGAAATGGGTTTCATCAGGGTCCAGTGGTGACAGTGTTTATTGCTCTTTTCATATCATTCTAAAGCTTTGGATCTCTAGGAGAGATTGGGGAAAGAATCTGAGTGACTGCTGTAACTGTCACTGGGTCTGTACCATGAGGAAGTCTCTCTTCAGACTCTCTCCAATTTTTAGTGAGGTCCATGGCAAAGAGCCTATTAGGAGGTGTAAAATACCCTCATATCTGTAGCCTCTAGGGGGTCTGTATTCTCTCATGAGCCCATGTTTGGCCTTTATCAATTTCTTAAAGGTTTTGTTTGAATTCTTCCCAGTGTCTGACTGCATTTTCCTTAGGTAAGCAAGTGTTGGTGTTCTGACTCTCCTCAAAGACACCCGTCTTTCCTTAAATTTCCAGTTAGTTGGTTTCCCTGAAGTTTCAATTCTCTGATGAGTTCAGGAGGAGTTATGAATTTTTCAAATTATTCAGTATTTTTTGTTCTGTTTTTGTGAGGGTAAGAGCATGTTTTTCCAACTTTCTAAATACCAAGCAGGAGTTAGAAGTCCCACACGTTTCCCAGGGTAACGTTTTACCTTGTTGATAAGAGATGGAACTAGGATACAAGTCAGACCATTGACACTAGGCTGCAAATTTGTAACTACAGAGGAGCTGACTTGCTTTACCTTGGTGACAGTGAAGCTTCCCAGGCATTTTATTGTTGACTGGTGATGCTTTAATCTGTGCTGTCTAATAGAGTAGCAACTAACCACACATGACTATTTAAATTTAAGTTAACTGTGGGATGCAGCAAAAGCAGTTCTAAGAGGGAAGTCTATAGCAACACAATCCTACATCAAGAAGCAAGAAACATCTCAAATAAATAACCTAACCTTACACCTAAAACAATTAGAGAAAGAAGAACAAAAAAGCCCCAAAGTTAGGAGAAGGAAAGAAATCATAAAGATCAGATCAGAAATAAATGAAAAAGAAATGAAGGAAACAATAACAAAGATCAATAAAACTAAAAGCTGGTTCTTTGAGAAGATAAACAAAATTGATAAACCATTAGCCAGACTCATCAAGAAAAAAAGGTAGAGGACTCAAATCAATAGAATTAGAAATGAAAAAGGAGAAGTAACAACTGACACTGCAGAAATACAAAGGATCATGAGAGATTACTACAGGCAACTATATGCCAATAAAATGGACAACCTGGAAGAAATGGACAAATTCTTAGAAAAGCACAACCTGCTGAGACTGAACCAGGAAGAAATAGGAAATATAAACAGACCAATCACAAGCACTGAAAATGAGACTGTGATTAAAAATCTTCCAACAAACAAAAGCCCAGGACCAGATGGCTTCACAGGCAAATTCTATCAAACATTTAGAGAAGAACTAACACCTATCCTTCTCAAACTCTTCCAAAATATAGAAGAGGGAAGAACACTCCCAAACTCATTCTACAAGGCCACCATCACCCTGACACCAAAACCAGACAAAGATGTCACAAAGAAAGAAAACTACAGGCCAATATCACTGATGAACACAGTTGCAAACATCCTCAACAAAATACTAGCAAACAGAATCCAACAACACATTAAAAGGACCATACACCATGATCAAGTGGGGTTTATCCCAGGAATGCAAGGATTCTTCAGTATACGCACATCAATCAATGGGATAACCATATTAACAAACTGAAAGAGAAAAACCAATAGATGCAGAAAAAGCTTTTGACAGAATTCAACACCCGTTTATGATAAAAACCCTCCTGAAAGTAGGCATAGAGGGAACTTACCTTAACATAATAAAGGCTATATATGACAAACCCAGAGCCAACATCGTTCTCAATGGTGAACAACTGAAACCATTTCCTCTAAGTTCAGGAACAAGACAAGGTTGCCCACTCTCACCAGTATTATTCAACATAGTTTTGGAAGTTTTAGCCACAGCAATCACAGAAGAAAAAGAAATAAAAGGAATCCAAATTGGAAAAGAAGAAGTAAAGCTGTCACTGTTTGCAAATGACATGATAGTATATATAGAGAATCCTAAAGATGCTACCAGAAAGCTACTAAGGTAATCAATGAATCTGGTAAAGTAGCAGGATACAAAATTAATGCACAGAAATCTCTTGCATTCCTATACTCTAATGCTGAAAAATCTGAAAGAGAAATTAAGGAAACACTCCCATTTACCATTGCAACAAAAAGAATAAACTACCTAGGAATAAACCTACCTAGGGAGACAAAAGACCTGTATGCAGAAAACTATAAGACACTGATGAAAGAAATTAAAGGTGATACAAACAGATGGAGAGATATACCATGTTCTTGGATCAGAAGAATCAACGTTGTGAAAATGACTATACTCCCCAAAGCAATCTACAGATTCAATGCAATCCCTATCAAACTACCACTGGCATTTTTCACAGAACTAGAACAAAAAATTTCACAATTTGTATGGAAACACAAAAGACCCCAAATAGCCAAAGCAATCATGAGAAAGAAAAACGGAGCTGGAGGAATCAGGTTCCTGGACTTCAGACTATACTACAAAGCTACAGTAATCAAGACAGTATGGTACTGGCACAAAAACAGAAATATAGATCAATGGATCAGGATAGAAAGCCCAGAGATAAACCCATGCACATATGGTCACCTTATTTTTGATAAAGGAGGCAAGGATATACAATGGAGAAAAGACAGCCTCTTCAATAACTGGAGCTGGGAAAACTGGACAGCTACATGTAAAAGAATGAAATTAAAACACTCCTTAACACCACACACAAAAATAAACTTAAAATGGATTAAAGACCTAAATGTAAGTCCAGACACTATGAAACTCTTAGAGGAAAACATAGGCAGAACACTCTATGACATAAATCACAGCAAGATCCTTTTTGACCCACTTCCTAGAGAAATGGAAATAAAAACAGAAATAAACAAATGGGACCTAATGAAACTTCAAAGCTTTTGCACAGCAAAGGAAACCATAAACAAGATGAAAAGACAACTCTCAGAATGGGAGAAAATATTTGCAAATGAAACAACTGACAAAGGATTAATCTCCAAAATTTATAAGCAGCTCATGCAGCTCAATATGAAAAAAACAAACAACCCAATCCAAAAATGGGCAGAAGACCTAGATAGACATTTCTCCAAAGAAGATATACAGATTGCCAACAAACACATGAAAGGATGCTCAACATCACTAATCATTAGAGGAATGCAAATCAAAACTACAATGAGGTATCACTGCACACCAGTCAGAATGGCCATCATCAAAAAATCTGCAAACAATAAATGCTGGAGAGGGTGTAGAAAAAAGGGAACCCTCTTGCACTGTTGGTGGGAATGTAAATGGATACAGCCACTATGGAGAACAGTATGGAGGTTCTTTAAAAAACTAAAAATAGAACTACCATACAATCCAGCACTCCCACTACTGGGCATATACCCTGAGAAAACCATAACTCAAAAAGAGACATGTACCGCAATGTTCATTGCAGCACTATTTACAATAGCCAGGACATGGAAGCAACTTAAGTGTCCATCGACAGATGAATGGATAAAGAAGATGTGGCACCTATATACAATGGAATATTACTCAGCCATAAAAAGAAACGAAATTGAGTTGTTTGGAGTGAGGTGGATGGACCTAGAGTCTGTCATACAGAGTGAAGTAAGTCAGAAAGAGAAAAACAAATACCACATGCTAACACATATATATGGAATCTAAAAAAAAAAAAATGGTTCTGAAGAACCTAGGGGCAGGACAGGAATCAACACGCAGACCTAGAGGATGGACTTGAGGATACGGGGAGGGGGAAGGGTAAGCTGGGACGAAGTGAGAGAATGGCATGGACATATATACACTACCAAATGTAAAATCGATAGCTAGGGGGAAGCAGCCGCATAGCACAGGGAGATCAGCTCAGTGTTTTGTGACCACCTAGAGGGGTGGGATAGGGAGGGTGGGAGGGAGACGCAAGAGGGGGAGATATGGGGATATATGTATATATATAGCTGATTCACTTTGTTATGAAGCCAAAACTAACCATTGTAAAGCAATTATACTCCAATAAAGATGTTAAAAATAAATAAATAAGTTTAAGTTAATTAAAATTAAATAAAATTAAAAATTCATTTCCTTAGTCACACTAGCAGCCATACTTCAAGTGCTAATTAGCCACATGTCTAGTGGCAACCGTCTTGGACAGCACAGGTAAGAACATTTCCATCACTGCAGAAAGTTCTGTTGAAGAGCTCTGCTGTAGTTCCTCATGACATGACAGTCTCTTGAAACAAGAGGGAAAAATGCATCTCCCCTTCTTCTGGGGTATGCTTAGGGCCAAAAGTATTACAGAATTTAATGAAATGGTTTATTCATATGATGAACATAAGTCTTTCTATTTGGCCACCCATATGCCACCAGGATGTGAGCAGAACAGAATGGATTTCCAGGAAAGGTGAAACACTGCTGTTGAATCTACTTGCTGCTTGTAACATTAGGCCACTTCGGTGCACTGTGATTTTTCTTCCCTCAGCATGAATTCTCTCTCAGGGGCCCCATCATAGTTGACTGAAATTTGGCTTTCTTTAGATTTCCTGCAGTCAGTCAGGCACATGGATATGCACATCTGTGTTGGTTTGTATTGCAGCTGTGCTCTGAAGTCAGGTAATTTTCCCAGCAGCTTCCTTAGCTCACTTGCAAATCAGTGGACCCAGACAGAGCCTGGGAAGCCTTCTTCCTAACCCCACCCAAATAACCAAGTCTAATATTATCATTAGATATCATCTAAAATGTGACACAAAGTCTGTTCACTCAAGCTTTCTTGACTAAGATTTTTTTAAGGGTTCTTACAATACGTATACCTTTAACTTCACCTCTGAAAGTTGGAAAGCAACACAACACTTGGAGTTTCCTTTGAATGCTTTTATCACTCCCTGTTAATAAGCTCAACTGATCTGAAAACTTGCTTGTGCTTAGTTCTCTTTCTCATTATATCCCCATCTGCTTTAGACATTTTTCTTTTTCCCAAAACCTTCATATCTTTTGGGTAAAATAATAATAATGATAGCAGATGTGTAGATAACACTCAACACATGCTAGGCATATACCCATTTAGTCCTCAGCACATTCTTACAAGAGAGATACAATTAATATCATTCTGGTTTCTAGATTAGGAAAACTGAGGCATGGAGAGGTTAAGGTTTGCACTGATAACATGTTAAAACAGCGATCTGAGTCAAGATTAGTATGGTCTGCTCTAGAGGCCAGGCATTTAACCTAAATGTTAATTATCTAAAGTTACTAATTACCTTCTTAACATTTCCCTATTTTTCTTGAAGACTAATAGCTCTCAGCATCTTCCCTGCTAAAGAAAACTACTGGTCATGTTTTTCAATCTGGGATGTTCCTGGCCTGTTAGTCAATTACTCCTACTTTTGCTCTGACCACTTATCTTTCACACATCACTCAGATATTCCCTTCCGTAGGTCTACCCTCTGACTCTCTTTCATTTCTGGCATTGCCATGACCCAGATGTTTCTTTTACTGGGTTTTCCTTTTTTGTTGTTATTTAAAGAAACTAATTCCCAATATCTCCAAAACACACTCTTTTTCTTAATACCTTAAACCCTCAAGCTAAGTAGAATTTAAATGAACATATGGTGTTTTTATCAGAGTAGGGAAGGTGTTTTTTTAATTTATATATAAAAAGGTAAAAATATAACCATGTAATTAAAGTCATATTAGTTTTCATATCTTTGCTAGAAAACTTGAATGCAAACTTGAGGGAAAATTATTCATCCACTCCATGTATGCAATTCTCTCAATTCTGATACCCATAAAATAACTTTTTTCTAGCCCACCATTATCCATGTTTCCCTTCCACCACCTCTACTTTTTGTATATCACACAATTTGGTTGCATCAGCATTTATAAGTTATTTCTAATGAAAATGTTTAAATGCAATATTTATCATGTTAACAATATAATGTATAATAATAATGTGACCTAATGAAGAAAAATGGCACAAGTAAGCTGTATTCATAATTGCCTTTTAAACTGAATAAATACTAAGAGAATTGAGGTGCTAAGCATGCTCAGTTTATGCTTACTGATTGTGTGCATTTGGTGACATTACCTTCTAATACATATTAAGGCTAGATTATTAACTGTGCTGTATTGTTTATCTAAACACGATTTGTGACCTTAAACTTCCCGTTTGTTCTCATCCAAGCTCATGTTAGGAGCCAAATTTAATATGTTTTTTCCCCTAGTACTAGTGCTTACAGAAACCCATATTCCCTGACATTTAGAGAACAGTGTTGCCCACAAAAGCCATTAACATCTAAAGAGATTAAATTAAAATTCATTTAAAGGCCTCAGACGTCCATGAAACATTCTTATTTTAAGATTTCAGTGTAAGATGAATTTTTCCCAAATTCCTGATGAATTTTTTTTAATCTAATAGGAGTTAAACTCATCTAAACCCAGTGTTTCTTCCCCTCTTCTTCTTCTTCCTAAGAGATGCTGAAATAGCAGCCCAATTGGGAAATTTGACTAATTGTACAGGTAGACATTCTGATATAAAAATGCTCTTATTAATCTAAATTCAGCTGGGAAACTAAGTTTCCCTTCTCTTATCTTGCTTTTGGCTGGGGGATCCATGGAGCTGAGAACCATAAGCTTAATATCCTAACTATTAATCTACTTGCTTTTTAAAAAAAATTCTGAAAGTGTTGTATATTCACTTTTGCCAAATAATTCCTGTAGGATTTGCCTAGGCTCTTAAAATGTCAAAAAAAAAAAAAAAAACCCGCCAAAAACAAATAAGTTAAATATTTATAATATATCCTTATTCATATAGCAGTGGACCTAAGATCATATTTGAAGAATGTAAAAATCACATCAACTAAAACCAGTAGGAGATGGAAGAAGAAAAGTAGATTAGACAAAGTAGAGACATCATTTAGGTGGCATTTGTGAGGTGATGTTATATCTTAGGATCATAAAAGGAGTGTGAAATATGGACAATGAACACTCTGGCTAGAAATATGCAGTCTCTGCCACAAACATATAAATAGCTCTCTTGTTACAGGGGTCAGAGAATTTGAATGAGAAGAACAATGTTCTTTTACTAAAGGGCATTAGTTGTAATTCAGAAGATTTTGATATTAAAATATGGACTCTGGAATCACACCTGTATTCAAATTCCATCTGTCTTTTCTAATTGTGCAACCTTGAACACATCCCTTATGACTTCAGTTTCATAATCTGTGAAATGGAGATAAAAGTAGTACCCATTTCACATGGCTTTTATGTAGATTGCTTCACATATGGCCTGGAACATGGCAAACACTCCATACTGGTAACTGCTGTGATAATAACATTGTTAATAGTCATAGCAATTATAACAATGGTAATATATATCATCATTAAAATCCTAAGGTGAAAGGATTTTTCTTTCTCTTTTTTTTTTTAAGTGTGTGAAGTTGTTTTTTCTATTTTCTAACTCTGCAGAACTCTATCAACTGGAGTCCTTTGCAGAGCTAGGATAGTTCTACCATAATTAGCCAAGATAGAGGCAAATGGGAAAGTCCCCTTGGGATTGCATTGCACCATCATCAACTCCTAAATTGGTGCCCTTTAATAAAATTTATGGCATTGAATGTATATTGAATGTATATTCTGCCAGACTCAGTTTTTGTGCCCTCATTTTGGGAACTTAAAACTTTTTTTTAATTAAAGCTTTGTTGTTGTTGTTTTTGTTGTTTTGTTTTGTAATCAAGAAACCAAAAAGACCCAATGGCAGGAAAACTTTGTTTCTGGTTCTCTTGTCCTGAAATGTCATTTCCTACTCTGTTCTCCCATAACTTGTCCATCTAGCTAACTCCTTTCTGTCTTTTAAATCTTAGTGTAAGAGTTACTCCCTTTTAAGAAGCCTTTTTCAGTCTCCACAGTTGGATTACATCTCTCTTCTCTGATTTCCTATATCATCACACTTATACCCTAGATCTTAACCATTTGTATACCTCTCTCTTTAGATTGTGAGTTCTTTAAGGACAGAGTATTTAATATCTGTATCGCTTGCAGACAGCAGATTCTTAATAATTCTTGTAGGTCAAAGTAGAAACCAAAATAGCCAATAAACATATGAAAAGGTGCTCAACATCATTTCTTATCAGGGATATACAAATTTAAGCCCAATGAGATACCCATGCATACCTACCAGAATGGCTAAGATGAAAAAGACCGACCATACCAAGTTTTACCAAGTTTTAGATAGTATGGAGAGCAACTGAAGATTTTATATACTGCTGGTGGGAGAGTAAATTGGTTTGACCACTTGGGAAAACCATTTGGCAGTACCTATTTTTTTTTTTTTTAAGTTATTTGTTTTTATTTGTTCAGAATACATTGACCCTTACATGTATTACATTTAAACATAAATAACTCTGGAAAATAAGATTACTTGCAAACATGTATAATTAAATGTTTAATGTTAATGTTAAATTTGCTGCCTTGAAAATAGAATATGATCTGCTAAACTTCTAAATGTATTTTGTAAAAAAGTTTACGAGTACTATCTAGGTTTTTGAGGAAGACAAAAGGGGAATTCATTCATACAAAGAAATTTACTGCGTAGTACATTTTATGCATTGAACACAAATTTTTGGTCTCATTTTATAAGCCAGTTAGAACACACACACACACACACACACACACACACACACGTGTATCGTGTGTGTATACGTATATATAATATGTATATATTGTATATTTCCAATTCACCCCATTTGTCACTTCATTTCAACAAATATTAAATAAGTTCCTGCTATTAGTCTGTACAAGGCTACTTTTCAAGGGGAGAGTAGTGATCTTAAGAACTATCCAAATTCTTTTTTGTCTCATCTCCAGATTACCTAGGTAGAGTTTTATTGTTGCATGGTTAACTCTCAGCCAACCAACATTAATGCAAGGAAGAGTAAAATCATGGAAAATTAAAATAACATTAATTAGGCTTTGCAGTACATTAGAAAATGTTTATGGTACCTTTACCTGTCTAAATATATTTTGCTTACTTCATTCTACTATTAAATTGTATTTACATTTTATAAATATGCACTGGTGGGAAGGAGAGATAGCCAAGAAACATGCTAAGGTTGAACTAAATCTGAAATTAAATGCTTCGTGTAGAAAACATCTGAAGTGAACAAAGCATAAGCAGACATAGAGCTTATTTGTCATAGCTAACAGCTGTGTACTGGATCATGTTAGTTAGCGCTTAACTAAATTAGTATATTTTGCTTGAATTTACTCTTATGTTGTCTATGGAAAGGCTTATCCACTTAATGGGTACAGTACTCATTATAGCTATTAGCAGATCAAAACCTGGCAAACTGCATGAGTCCAGTTGTTGACTTTAACATGCTTTCCTGCGCTTAGGACCCCTAAATAACCATCTTCCATAAGTTAAATAAACATTCGTTCACATCAGAGGAATCATGGCTTTTGGGTTAAAACACATTGATAATTATAGCACTAAATCAGATTTTTGTGAAGTGCTTATGATTGGGATACTTAACCGATATTCCACTTGCAGTTTAAAAAATGGAACATTATAGTCCTGATGCTGATCATGTCCTGCAAGAGTGGGCATTTTGACGATGGGCACATGTTGAACATTGTGATCTCTGAAGAGGGTAGTAACTTCTCCAGAGGTTAATTGATGCAAGTACATTTGGCATAGCTGCTTTCTTGCACTTCCAGTTGTTTTGGATTGGTCCTTGTCATACTAGAAGACTGACAGGTTTTTGCTATTTTTTTTTTTTTTTTTTTAGAAATTTCATGTAATGTCTGAAACATTTATATTAACATATTTCCATACATATTTCCATACAAATACAAATATAAGATTTTTAGAAATTTCATGTAATGTCTGAAACATTTATATTAACATATTTCCATACAAATAACCCAATGAAAGTTTAGTATTAGTTGTTTTGTTTGTTTGTTTTTTTATACTGCAGGTTCTTATTAGGCATCAATTTTATACACATCAGTGTATACATGTCAATCCCAATCGCCCAATTCAGCACACCACCATCCCCACCCCACCGCAGTTTTCCCCCCTTGGTGTCCATATGTCCATTCTCTACATCTGTGTCTCAACTTCTGCCCTGCAAACCGGCTCATCTGTACCATTTTTCTAGGTTCCACATACATGCATTAATATACGATATTTGTTTTTCTCTTTTTGACTTACTTCACTCTGTATGACAGTCTCTAGATCCATCCACGTCTCAACAAATGACTCAATTTCGTTCCCTTTTATGGCTGAGTAATATTCCATTGTATATATGTACCACATCTTCTTTATCCACTTGTCTGTCGATGGGCATTTAGGTTGCTTCCATGACCTGCCTGTTGTAAATAGTGCTGCAATGAACATTCGGGTGCATGTATCCTTTTGAATTACGGTTTTCTCTGGGTATATGCCCAGTAGTGGGATTGCTGGGTCATATGATAATTCTATTTTTAGTTTTTTAAGGAACCTCCATATCGTTCTCCATAGTGGCTGTATCAATTTACATTCCCACCAACAGTGCAAGAGGGTTCCCTTTTCACCACACCCTCTCCAGCATTTGTTGTTTGTAGATTTTCTGATGAGGCCCATTCTAACTGGTGTGAGGTGATACCTCATTGTAGTTTTGATTTGCATTTCTCTAATAATTAGTGATGTTGAGCATCTTTTCATGTGCTTCGTGGCCGTCTGTATGTCTTCTTTGGAGAAATGTCTATTTAGGTCTTCTGCCCACTTTTGGATTGGGGTGTTTGTTTCTTTAATATTGAGCTGAATGAGCTGTTTATATATTTTGGAGATTAATCCTTTGTCCATTGATTCATTTGCAAATATTTTCTCCCATTCTGAGAGTTGTCTTTTCGTCTTGTTTATGGTTTCCTTTGCTGTGCAAAAGCTTTGAAGTTTCATTAGGTCCCACTTGTTTATTTTTGTTTTTATTTCCATTACTCTAGGAGGTGGATCAAAAAAGATCTTGCTGTGATTTATGTCAAAGAGTGTTCTTCCTATGTTTTCCTCTAAGAGTTTTATAGTGTCCAGTCTTATATTTAGGTCTCTAATCCATTTTGAGTTTATTTTTGTGTATGGTGTTAGGGAGTATTCTAATTTCATTCTTTTACATGTAGCTGTCCAGTTTTCCCAGCACCACTTATTGAAGAGACTGTCTTTTCTCCATTGTATATCTTTGCCTCCTTTGTCATAGATTAGTTGACCATAGGTGCGCGGGTTAATCTCTGGGCTTTCTGTCTCGTTCCATTGATGTATGTTTCTGTTTTTGTGCCAGTACCATATTGTCTTGATTACTGTAGCTTTCTAGTATAGTCAGAAGTCAGGAAGTCTGATTCCAGCTCCGTTTTTTTCCCTCAAGACTGCTTTGGCTATTCGGGGTCTTTTGTGTCTCCATACAAATTTTAAGATGATTTGTTCTAGCTCCGTAAAAAATGCCATTGGTAATTTGATAGGGATTGCATTGAATCTGTAGATTGCTTTGGGTAGTATACTCATTTTCACAATGTTGATTCTTCCAATCCAAGAACATGGTATATCGCTCCATCTGTTGGTGTCATCTTTAATTTCTTTCATCAGTGTCTTATAGTTTTCTGCATACAGGTCTTTTGTCTCCCTAGGTAGGTTTATTCCTAGGTATTTTATTCTTTTTGTTGCAATGGTAAATGGGAGTGTTTCCATAATTTCTCTTTCAGATTTTTCATCATTAGTGTATAGGAATGCAAGAGATTTCTGTGCATTAATTTTGTATCCTGCAACTTTACCATATTCATTAATTAGCTCTAGCAGTTTTCTGGTGGCAGTTTTAGGATTCTCTATGTATAGAATCATGTCATCCGCAAACAGTGACAGTTTTACTTCTTCTTTTCCAATTTGTATTCCTTTTATTTCTTTTTCTTCTCTGATTGCCGTGGCTAGGACTTCCAGAACTATGTTGAATAATAGTGGTGAGAGTGGACATCCTTGTCTCATTCCTGATCTTAGAGGAAATGCTTTCAGGTTTTCACCATTGAGAGTGATGTTTGCTGTGGGTTGGTCATATATGGCCTTTATTATGTTGAGGTAGGTTCCCTCTATGCCCACTTTCTGGAGAGTTTTTATCATAAATGGGTGTTGAATTTTGTCAAAAGCTTTTTCTACATCTATTGAGATGATCATATGGTTTTTATTCTTCAATTTGTTAATATGGTGTATCACATTGATTGATTTGCGTATATTGAAGAATCCTTGCATCCCTGGGATAAATCCCACTTGATTGTGGTGTATGATCTTTTTAATGTGTTGTTGGATTCTGTTTGCTAGTATTTTGTTGAGGATTTTTGCATCTATATTCATCAGTGATATTGGTCTGTAATTTTCTTTTTTTGTAGTGTCTTTGTCTGGTTTTGGTATCAGGGTGATGGTGGCCTCATAGAATGAGTTTCGGAGTGTTCCTTCCTCTGCAATTTTTTGGAAGAGTTTGAGAAGGATAGGTGTTAGCTCTTCTCTAAATGTTTGATCGAATTCACCTGTGAAGCCATCTGGTCCTGGACTTTTGCTTGTTGGAAGAATTTTAATCACAGTTTCAATTTCATTACTTGTGATTGGTCTGTTGATATTTTCCGTTTCTTCCTGGTTCAGTCTTGGAAAGTTATACCTTTCTAAAAATTTGTCCATTTCTTCCAGGTTGTCCATTTTATTGGCATAAAGTTGCTTGTAGTAGTCTCTTAGGATGCTTTGTATTTCTGCGGTGTCTGTTGTAACTTCTCCTTTTTCATTGATTTGAGTCCTCTCCCTCTTTTTCTTGATGAGTGTGGCTAATGGCTTATCAATTTTGTTTATCTTCTCCAAGAACCAACTTTTAGTTTTATTGATCTTTGCTATTGTTTTCTTTGTTTCTATTTCATTTATTTCTGCTCTGATCTTTATGATTTTTTTCCTTCTGCTAACTTTGGGTTTTGTTTGTTCTTCTTTCTCTAGTTTCTTTAGGTGTAAGGTTAGATTGTTTACTTGAGATTTTTCTTGTTTCTTTAGGTAGGCTTGTATAGCTATAAACTTCCCTCTTAGAACTGCTTTTGCTGCATCCCATAGGTTTTGGGTCGTCGTGTTTTCATTGTCATTTGTCTCTAGGTATTTTTTTATTTCCTCTTTGATTTCTTCAGTGATATCTTGGTGATTTAGGAACGTATTGCTTAGCCTCCATGTGTTTGTCTTTTTTACGCTTTTTTCCCTGTAATTCATTTCTAATCTCATAGCGTTGTGGTCAGAAAAGATGCTTGATATGATTTCAATTTTCTTAAATGTACTGAGGCTTGATTTGTGACCCAAGATGTGATCTATCCTGGAGAATGTTCCGTGCGCACTTGAGAAGAACGTGTATTCTGCTGTTTTTGGATGGAATGTCCTATATATATCAATTAAATCTATCTGGTCTATTGTGTCATTTAAAGCTTCTGTTTCCTTATTTATTTTTATTTTGGATGATCTGTCCATTGGTGTAAGTGGAGTGTTAAAGTCCCCCACTATTATTGTGTTACTGTCGATTTCCTCTTTTATAGCTGTTAGCAGTTGCCTTTTTTATTGAGGTGCTCCTATGTTGGGTGCATATATATTTATAATTGTTATATCTTCTTCTTGGATTGATCCCTTGATCATTATGTAGTGTCCTTCCTTGTCTCTTGTAACATTCTTTATTTTAATGTCTATTTTATCTGATATGAGCATAGCTACTCCAGCTTTCTTTTGATTTCCATTTGCATGGAATATCTTTTTCCATCCCCTCACTTTCAGTCTGTATGTGTCCCTAGGTCTAAAGTGGGTCTCTTGTAGACAGCATATATATGGGTCTTGTTTTTGTATCCATTCAGCCAGTCTATGTCTTTTGGTTGGGGCATTTAATCCATTCACGTTTAAGGTAATTATCGATATGTATGTTCCTATGACCATTTTCTTAATTGTTTTGGGTTTGTTTTTGTAGGTCCTTTTCTTCTCTTGTGTTTCCCACTTAGAGAAGTTCCTTTAGCATTTGTTGTAGAGCTGGTTTGGTGGTGCTGAATTCTCTTAGCTTTTGCTTGTCTGTAAAGCTTTTGATTTCTCCATCGAATCTAAATGTGATCCTTGCCGGGTAGAGTAATCTTGGTTGTAGGTTCTTCCCTTTCATCACTTTAAGTATATCATGCCACTCCCTTTTGGCTTGCAGAGTTTCTGCTGAGAAATCAGCTGTTAACCTTATGGGAGTTCCCTTGTATGTTATTTGTCGTTTTTCCCTTGCTGCGTTCAATAATTTTTCTTTGTCTTTAATTTTTGCCACTTTGATTACTATGTGTCTCGGCGTGTTTCTCCTTGGGTTTATCCTGTATGGGACTCTCTGCGCTTCCTGGACTTGGGTGGCTATTTCCTTTCCCATGTTAGGGAAGTTTTCAACTATAATCTCTTCAGATATTTTCTCTGGTCCTTTCTCTCTCTCTTCTCCTTCTGGGACCCCTATAATGCGAATGTTGTTGCGTTTAATGTTGTCCCAGAGGTCTCTTAGGCTGTCTTCATTTCTTTTCATTCTTTTTTCTTTAGTCTGTTCCGCAGCAGTGAATTCCACCATTCTGTCTTCCAGGTCACTTATCCGTTCTTCTGCCTCAGTTATTCTGCTATTGATTCCTTCTAGTGTAGTTTTCATTTCAGTTATTGTATTGGTCATCTCTGTTTGTTTGTTCTTTAATTCTTCTAGGTCTTTGTTAATCATTTCTTGCATCTTCTCAATCTTTGCCTCCATTCTTATTCCGAGGTCCTGGATCATCTTCACTATCATTATTCTGAATTCTTTTTCTGGAAGGTTGCCTATCTCCACTTCATTTAGTTGTTTTTCTGGGGTTTTATCTTGTTCCTTCATCTGGTATATAGCCCTCTGCCTTTTCATCTTGTCTATCTTTCTGTAACTGTGGTTTTTGGTCCACAGGCTGCAGGATTGTAGTTTTTCTTGCTTCTGCTGTCTGCCCTCTGGTGGTTGAGGCTATCTAAGAGGCTTGATGGGAGGCTCTGGTAGTGGATAGAGCTGACTGTTGCTGTGGTGGTCAGAGCTCAGTAAAACCTTAATCCACTTGACTGTTGATGGGTGGGGCTGGGTTCCCTCCCTGTTGGTTGTTTTGCCTGAGGCAACCCAACACTGGAGCCTACCTGGGCTCCTTGGTGGGGTTAATGGCAGACTCTGGGAGGGCTCACGCCAAGGAGCACTTCCCAGAACCTCCGCTGCCAGTGTCCTTGTCCCCACGGTGAAACAGAGCCACCACCCGCCTCTGCAGGAGACCCCCCAACACCAGCAGGTAGGTCTGGTTCAGTCTCCCCCAGGGTCACTGCTCCTTCCCCTGGGTCCCGATGCACACATTACTTTGTGTGTGCCCTCCAAGAGTGGGGTCTCTGTTTCCCCCAGTCCTGTCGAAGTCCTGCAATCAATTCCCACTAGGCTTCAAAGTCTGATTCTCTAGGAATTCCTCCTCCCATTGCTGGACCCCCAGGTTGGGAAGCCTGACGTGGGGCTCAGAACCTTCACTCCAGTGGGTGGACTTCTGTGGTATAAGTGTTCGCCAGTCTGTGAGTCACCCACCCAGCAGTTATGGGATTTGATTTTACTCTGATTGCGTCCCTCCTACCATCTCACTGTGGCTTCTCCTCTGTCCTTGGACGTGGGGTATCCTCCTTGGTGAAGTCCAGTGTCTTCCTGTCGATGATTGTCCAGCAGCCAGTTGTGATTCTGGTGCTCTTGCAAGAGGGCGTGAGAGCACGTCCTTCTACTCCACCATCTTGGTTAATCCTCCGGCAGTACCTATTAAAGCTAAACAGCTGTCTACCTAATGATCCAGCAATTCCCCTTCTAGGTATATACCCAAGAGGAATCAATGAAAAGACAGTACAAGAATGTTCCTAGTATCTTTATTCATAATATTTCCCAAGTGGAAGCACCACAAATGTTCACCAATAGTAGGACAGATAAAGAGACAGTGGTATATTTTAACAACAGTAGAAAAAAACCAACTCCTTATATATTCAGCAACATGGATCATTCTTAAAAACATGTTGAGTGCAAGAAGCAAGACACAAAAGAATAGATATTATAAGATTTTATTTATATGAAGTTCAAGAACAAGACAAAGTAATATATGGTAGTAATTGTGATAAAGTTAAAATCATGATTACCTCTAGAGGAAGAGGGTAGACAGCGAATGGGATTTGAAGAGCCTTTTGGGGTGATGGAAATGTTATACATGTTGATCTAAGTGGTGGTTATATAGCAGTATACAAAATTCATCAAGCTATACACTAAGATTTGTACACTTTATTGTATAAAAATTATATCTTTAAGAAAACACTAAAAATATCTTTCAGAATCTTAAATCCCTAATAAACAAACTTAAGCTTTCCCCCATATTCTTTTGCAGCTCTTGTTCATTTACTAAATTACGTATATTTCAACAACTGTCTTAAATGTATTTCACTCCAAGATGGTTAGATTTGGTAAAACAACCTGTAGTAAAGATACTTTAGAGTTATATCAGTAGGAATGGCAAAGTAAGGACATACAAAAATCCTCTGCTCTATAAAAGCTATGAGAACACTATGTGACAAAAAATTGTCACAATCAATGTTTTCAGAACAATGGAAATTAATCAAAGGCTTGCAACAATATGAGGAGTGTTTATATAAGATAACTGGCCAAATCTCAGTAATAATGGTGAGCTTTGTGGTATTTTAATTTGTCTTAGATCCATCCCCATTTCCCCAGCAATGTGGTAGCCTCAAAATTCAATACCTTTGTGAGGGGCGGAGTCAAGATGGCAGAGTAGGAGGTTGCAGAGTTCACGTCTCCTCACAACTAGGGCACCTACCAGGCTCTGGTGGGGGAGCTCGGACACCTAAGGGGACAGAAGGAACCCCTGAGTGACTGAGTAGGAAGTGGGGGGATGGAGGGGGAGGAGAAGTGGAGGCAGGATAGGACTGATGCCTCTGAGGGGCGGCTGGGGGAGGGGAGGGGTTCCCACAGTAGGGAGGAGCCCACCCACGGGGAGGGGATCAACAGGGATGAGGAGAGACCTGTGGGGGATCGGAGAATCAGAGGGGAACATGGCCAGCATTTCCCCCATCCACTTGGCCTCTGGGAAGCCAGCTGGGGTCCCAGGCCAAAACCTCTGCACTCTGATGCCTCCCCACAGCCGTGCTGAGCCTAAGCCCCGCCCCCCACCCCACCAGGGCCTTTTCTGGCTGAGCGGGTCCTGAGCCTAGCCCCCAATCCCCACCTAAGACCTACCCAGCAAAGATCTCATTCAGATTAGATGGAGAAATCAAAAGCATTACAGACAAGCAAAAGCTCAGAGAATTAAACACCACCAAACCAGCTTTATAACAAATGCTAAAGGAACATCTCTAGACAGGAAACACAAGAGAAGAAAAAGACCCACAGAAAAACCCCCCAAACAATTAAGAATGGTAACAGGAATATACATATCAATAATTACCTTCAGTGTAAATGGATTAAATGCTCCAACCAAAAGAAACAGACTGGCTTAATGGATTAAAAAACAAGACCCATATATATGCTGTCCACAAGAGACCCGCTTCAGACCTAGGGGCACATACAGAATGAAAGTGAGGGGATGGAAAAAGATATTCCATGCAAATGGAAATCAAAAGAAAGCTAGAGTAGCAGTTCTCATGTCAGACAAAATAGACTTTAAAATAAAGACTGTTTCTAGAGATAAGGAAAGACACTCATAATCAAGGGATCAATCCAAAAAGAAGATATAACAATTATAAATATTTATGCACCGATCATAGGAGCACCTCAATGCATAAGGCAAATGCTAACAGCCATAAAAGGGGAAATTGACAGTAACACAATAATAGCAGGGGACTTTAACAACCCACTTACACCAATGGACAGATCATCCAGACAGAAAATTAATAAGGAAACACAAGCTTTAAATGACACAATAGACCAGATACATTTAATTGATATTTATAGGACATTCCTCCTGAAAGCAGCAGAATACACTTTCTTCTCAAGTGCACATGGAACATTCTCCAAGATACATCACATCTTGGGTCACAAATCAAACCTCGGAAAATTTAAGAACATTGAAATCATATTTTCTGACCACAATGCTATGAGATTACAAATCAATTACAGGGAAACAACTGTAAAAAAACACAAACATATGGAGGCTAAACAGCGTGCTTCTAAATAACCAAGAGATCACTGAAGAAATCAAAGAGGAAAAAAATACTTAGAAACAAATGACAACGAAAACGTTATGACCCAAAACCTGTGAGATGCAGCAATAGCAGTTCTAAGAGGGAAGTTTATAGCAATACAGTCTCACCTCAAGAAGCAAGAAAAATCTCAAATAAACAATCTAACCTTACACCTAAAGCAACTAGAGGAAGAAGAACAAAGAAAACCCAAAGTTAGTAGAAGGAAAGAAATCATGAAGATCAGAGCACAAGTAAATGAAATAGGAACAAAGAAAACAATAGCAAAGATCACTAAAACTAAAAGTTGGTTCTTGGAGAAGATAAACAAAACTGATAAACCTTTAGCCAGACTCATCAAGAAAAAAAGGGAGAGGACTCAAATCAATAAAATTAGAAATGAAAAAGGAGAAATTACAACTGACATGGCAGGAATACAAAGGATCATAAAAGACTACTACAAGCAACTATATGCCAATAAAATGGACACCTGGAAGAAATGGACAAACTCTTAGGTACAATCTCTCAAGACTGAACCAGGAAGAAATAGAAAACATGAAAAAACAAATTACAAGTAATGAAATTGAAACTGTGATTTAAAATCTTCCAACAAACAAAAGTCCAAGACCAGATGTCTTCACAGGTGCATTCAATCAAACATTTAGAGAACAGCTAACACCCATCCTTCTCAAACTCTTCCAAAAAATTGCCAATGGAGGAACACTCGCAAGCTCATTCTATGAGGCAACCATCACTGTGATACTAAAGCCAGGCAAAGATATCACACAAAAAAAGAAAATTACAGGCCAATATCAGTGATGAACAAAGACACAAAAATCCTCAACAAAATACTAGCAAACAGAATCCAACAAAATGGTAAAAGGACCATACACCATGATCAAGTGTGATTTATCCCAGGGATGCAAGGATTCTTCAATATATGCAAATCAATCAATGTGATACAGCATATTAACAAACTGAAGAATAAAAACCATATGATCATCTCAATAGATGCAGAAAAAGCTTTTGACAAAATTCAACACCGATTTATGATAAAAACTTTCCAGAAAGTGAGCATAAAGGGAACCTACCTCAAAATAATAAAGGGGACATATGACAAACCCACATCAAACGTCATTCTCAATGGTGAAAAACTGAAAACATTTCCTCTAAGATCAGGAAGAAGACAATGATGTCCACTCTTGCCACTGTTATTCAACATAGTTTTGGAAGTCTTAGCCATAGCAATCAGAGAAGAAAAAGAAATAAAAGGAATCCAAATTGGAAAAGAAGAAGTAAAACTGTCTGTTTGCAGATGACATGATACTATACATTAAAAATCCTAAAGACACCACCAGAAAACTACTAGAGCTAATCAATGAATTTGGAAATGTTGCGGTATACAAAATTAATGCACAGAAGCCTCTTGCATTCCTATACACTAACAACGAAAGATCAAAAAGAGAATTTAAGAAAACACTCCCATTTACCATTGCAACAAAAAGAATAAACTACCGAGGAATAAACCTACCTAAGGAGGCAAAAGATCTGTGCACAGAAAAGTATAAAACACTGATGAAAGAAATCAAAGCTGACACAAACATATGGAGAGATATACTGTGTTCTTGGATGGGAAGAATCAATATTGTGAAAATGACTATACTGTCCAATCTACAGATTCAGTGCAATCCCTGTGAAATTACCAATGGCATTTTTTCACAGAATTAGAACAAAAACTTTTACAATTCATATGGAAACATAAAAGACCCCGAATAGCCAAAGCAATCTTGAGAAAGAAAAACAGAGCTGGAGTAATCAGGCTCTGTGACTTCAGACTATACTACAAAGCTACAGTTATTAAGACAGTATGGTACTGGCACAAAAAACAGAAATATAGATCAATGGAGCAGGATAGAAAGCCCAGAGATAAACCCATGCACTTATGGTCACCTAATCTGTGACAAAGGAGGCAAGAACACACAATGGAGAAAAGACAGCCTCTTCAATAAGTGGTGCTGGGAAAACTGGACAGCTACATGTAAAAGAATGAAATTAGAACACTGCCTAACCCCATACACAAAAATAAACTCAAAATGGATTCGAGACCTAAATGTAAGACCGGACACCATAAAACTCTTAGAGGAAAACATAGGAAGAACACTCTTTGACATAAACCACAGCAAGATCTTTTTTGATCCACCTCCTAGAGTAATGGAAATAAAAACAAAAATAAACAAATGGAACCTAATTAAACTTACAGGCTTTTGCACAGCAAGGGAAACCAGAATCAAGACGAAAAGACGACCCTCAGAATGGGAGAAACTATTTGCAAATGACGCAACTGACAAGGGATTAATCTCCACAATATACTAACAGCTCATGTGGCTTAGTATCAAAAAAACAAACAACCCAGTCAAAAAATGGGCAGAACACCTAAATAGACATTTCTTCAAAGAAGATATACAGATTGTTAACAAACACATGAAAGGATGCTCAACATCACTAATTATTAGAGAAATGCAAATCAGAACCACAGTGTGGTATCACCTCACACCGATCAGAATGGCCATCATTAAAAAATCTACAAACAATAAATGCTGGAGAGGGTGTGGCGAAAAGGGAACCCTTTTGCACTGTTGGTGGGAATGCAAATTGATATAGCCACTATGGAGAACAGTATGGGGGTTCCTTAAAAAACTAAAAATAGAACTACCATATGACTCAGCAATCGCACTACTGGGCATTTACCCAGAGAAAACCATAATTCAAAAAGACACATGTACCCCAATACTCATTGCAGCACTATTTACAATAGCCAGGACATGGCAACAACCTAAATATCCATCAACAGAAGAATGGATAAAGAAGATGTGGTACATATATACAATGGAATATTACTCAGGAATAAAAATGATCAAAACTGAGTCATTTGTAGAGACGTGGATGGACCTAGAGTCTGTCATACAGAGTGAAGTAAGTCGGAAAGGGAAAAACAAATATTGTATATTAACGCATGTATGTGGAATCTAGAAAAATGGTACAGGTGAACCTATTTGCAGGCAGGGATAGACACGTAGATGTAGAGAATGGACGTCTGGACACAGGAGAGGAACGGGAGGGTGGGGTTAATTGGGAGATTAGGATTGACATATATACACTACTTTGCATCAAATAGATAGCTAGTGGGAATCTGTGGTATAGCACAGGGAACTCAGCTGGGGCTCTGTAATAACGACCTTGATGGGTGGGATGGGGGGGAGGGGTGGGAGGTCCAAGAGGGAGGGCATATAGGTATACATAAAGCTGATTCACTTCGTTGTACAGCAGAAACTAGCCTAACATTGTAAAGCAATTATACTCCAATAAAAAGAAAAATGGACAAGGCTTTGGTAGACTGGCCAAGAAGAAAAGGCTGAAATTACTAAAATAAAGAATGAAAGAAAGAGAATTATAAGGGACTATTATGAACAAGTGTATTCCAACAAACTACATAATTTAGAAAACATGGACAAATTTCTAGAAAGATACAAACTACCAAAACAGACTCAAGTAGAAACAGAAAGTATGAATAGAACTATAACAAGTGAAGAGATTTAATTCGTATTTAAAAACAAAACAAAACAAAGAAAAAAACCTTCCCAGAAAGAAGAGCCTTGGCCCAAATGACTTTACTGGTGAATTCTATCAAATATTTAAAGAATTAGCACAAGTTCTGACAAATTCATCCAAAAAGGAGACGAGGAGGTGACAATTCCCTATTTATTCTCTGAAGCTAGGATTACCCTTATACAAAAACCAGAAAAACACTTGCCAAGAAAACTACAGACTGGTACCTCATAAATATAGATGCAAAAAATACTTAATAAAATACTAGCCATTGACTCCAACAACATATTTTAAAAGTTATAATCCATTACCAAGTGGTATTTATCCCAGGAATGCAAAGTTGTTTCAAGTTTTCAAAATCTTTCAACACCATATTAATAGAATAAAGGACAAAGTCTACATGGTCATCGCAATAGATGCAGAAAAAGCATTTGACCAAATTTAGCACCCTTTGTTGATAAAACAATTTTAAAAACTAGGATTAGAAGGGAACTTCCTCACCTAATAAAGGGCATCTATAAAACAACTACAGCCAACATCATTCTTAAATGGTGAAAGACTGAAAGTTTTCTCCTTAAGTTTAGGAACAAACAAGACAAGGTTATTTACTTTCACCACTTTTAAGCGACATTTTACCTGAGTTTCTAGCAAGGGAAATTAGGTAAGAAAAGTAATAAAACTCATCCTGATTAGAAAAGAAGTAAAGCTATCTCTGTTCACAAATGACATTATCTTTTCCTTTTTTTTTTTTGACATACTATTAATTGTCCACTTTTTAAATTACATTATCCTTGTGAATAGATAAGTCAGACTTATGTTCTATTGATCGGGATATTGAGATACAAGTTAGAAATGTTTAGGAAAAAAATTCAGTTATAATTGATTTACAGTATTACATTTCAAGTGTACAACATAGGTATTCACAGTTTTTAAAGCTTATATAACCCATTTATAGTTACTATAAAATATTTGCTATCTTACATGTGCTGTATAATATACCCTTGTAGCTTATTTATTTTGTACATAGTAGTTTGTACCTCTTACTCCTCCACCACTATGTTGCCCCTCCCCTCTTCCCTTTCCCCATTGGTAACCTCTGGTTTGTTTTCTATATGTTAGTCTCCTTCTTTTTTCTTATATTCACTAGATTTTTATTTTTTAGATTCCACATATAAGCTATATCATACAGTATTTGTCTTTGTCTGACTTCTTTTACTAAGCATAATACCCTCCAATTCAATCCATGATGTTGCAAATTGCAAAATTTTGTTCCTTTTTATGGCTGAGTTGTATTCCATTGTATACATATACCATATCTTCTTTATCCATTCATTGGTTGATGGACACTTAGGTTGCTTCCATATCTTGTCTATTGTAAACAATGTTGCTATGAACATTAGGGTGCATGTATCTTTTCAAATTAGTGTTTTTGTTTTCTATGGTATATAACAATGAGTGGAATTGCTGGATCGTATGGTAGTTCTACTTTTAGTTTTTTGAGGAACTGCCATACAGTTTTCCATAATGGATGGACCAATTTACATTCCCACCAACAGTGCAAGAGGGTTCCCTTTTCTCCACACCCTCTCCAGCATTTGTTGTTTGTAGATTTTCTGATGAGGCCCATTCTAACTGGTGTGAGGTGATACCTCATTGTAGTTTTGACTTGCATTTCTCTAATAATTAGTGATGTTGAGCAGCTTTTCATGTGCTTCTTGGCCATCTGTATGTCTTCTTTGGAGAAATGTCTATTTAGGTCTTCTGCCCATTTTTGGATTGGGTTGTGTGTTTCTTTAATATTGAGCTGCATGAGCTGTTTATATATTTTGGAGATTAATCCTTTGTCGGTTGATTCGTTTGCGAATATTTTCTCCCATTCTGAGGGTTATCTTTTCGTATTGTTTACGGTTACCTTTGCTGTGCAAAAGCTTTGAAGTTTCGTTAGGTCCCATTTGTTTATTTTTGTTTTTATTTCCATTACTCTAGGAAGTGGGTCAAAAAAGATTTTGCTGTGATTTATGTCATAGAGTTTTCTTCCTATGTTTTCCTCTAAGAGTTTTATAGTGTCCGGTCTTACATTTAGGTCTCTAATCCATTTTGAGTTTATTTTTGTGTATGGTGTTAGGGAGTGTTCTAATTTCATTCTTTTACATGTAGCTGTCCAGTTTTCCCAGCACCAATTATTGAAGAGGCTGTCCTTTCTCCATTGTATATCCTTGCCTCCTTTATCAAAAATAAGGTGACCATATGTGCATGGGTTTATCTCTGGGCTTTCTATCCTGCTCCATTGATCTATATTTCTGTTTTTGTGCCAGTGCCATACTGTCTTGATTACTGTAGCTTTGTAGTATAGTCTGAAGTCCAGGAACCTGATTCCTCCAGCTCCGTTTTTCTTTCTCATGATTGCTTTGGCTATTTGGGGTCTTTTGTGTTTCCATACAAATTGTGAAATTTTTTGTTCTAGTTCTGTGAAAAATGCCATTGGTAGTTTGATAGGGATTGCATTGAATCTGTAGATTGCTTTGGGTAGTATAGTCATTTTCACAATGTTGATTCTTCCGATCAAAGAACATGGTATATCTCTCCATCTGTTTGTATCACCTTTAATTTCTTTCATCAGTGTCTTATAGTTATCTGCATACAGGTATTTTGTCTCCCTAGGTAGGTTTATTCCTAGATAGTTTATTCTTTTTGTTGCAATGGTAAATGGGAGTGTTTCCTTAATTTCTCTTTCAGATTTTTCATCATTAGTGTACAGGAATGCAAGAGATTTCTGTGCATTAATTTTGCATCCTGCTACTTTACCAAATTCATTGATTAGCTCTAGTAGTTTTCTGGAAGCATCTTTAGGATTCTCTATATATACTATCATGTCATCTGCAAACAGTGACAGTTTTACTTCTTCTTTTCCAGTTTGGATTCCTTTTACTTCTTCTTCTTCTGTGATTGCTGTGGCTAAAACTTCCAAACTATGTTGAATAATAGTGGTGAGAGTGGGCAACCTTGTCTTGTTCCTCATCTTAGTGATGGTTTCAGTTTATGTGTGTGTTTTTTTGCCAGTAACATATTGTTGCGATTACTGTAGCTTTGCAGTATAGTTTGAAGTCAGGTAACATGATACCTCCAACTCTTTTCATTTTTCTCAAGATTGTTTTGCCTATTCAGGGTCTTTTGTTTTTCCATAGAAATTTTAAAATTATTTGCTCTAATTCTGTAAAAGATTCCATTGTTTTTTGTTTTTTTTTTTTAAGTTTTAAATTAATTATTTATTTAATTTTGGCTGTGTTGGGTCTTCGTTTCTGCGTGAGGGCTTTCTCTAGCTGCGGCAAGTGGGGGCCACTCTTCATCGCAGTGCGCGGGCCTGTCACTATCGCGGCCTCTCTTGTTGCGGAGCACAGGCTCCAGACGTGCAGGCTCCGTAGTTGTGGCTCACGGGCCTAGTTCCTCTGCGGCATGCGGCATGTGCAGATTCAATGCAATCCCTATCAAACTACCAATGGCATTTTTGACCAGACCAGGGCTCAAACCCATGTCCCCTGCATTGGCAGGCAGATTCTCAACCACTGCGCCACAAGGAAGCCCTGCATTAGTATTTTTTATAGAGATTGCATTGAACCTGTAGATTGCCTTGGATACTATGGTCATTTTAGCAATATTGATTCTTCTCATCTTTGAACATGGTATATCTTTCCATGTGTTTGTGTTAGCTTCAGTTTCTTTCATCAGTTTCTTACAGTTTTCCAACACAGGTCTTATACCTCCTTAGGCAGGTTTATTCATCCTAGATATTTCATTCTTTTTTATGCAGTTGTAGATAGAGTTGTTTCCTTAACTTCTCTTTCTGAGAGTTCATTGTTAGTGTATAGAAATGCAACAGATTTCTGTATATTAATTTTGTATGCTGCAACTTTACCAAATTCATTGATGATCTCTGGTAGTTTCCTGGTGGTGTCCTTAGGATTTTCTATGTATAGTAACATGTCTTCTGCAAACAGTTTTACTTTTTCCTTTCCAGTTTGGATTCCTTTTATTTCTTTTTCTTCTCTGCTTGCTGTGGCTATGACTTCCAATACTATGTTGAATAAAACTGGTGAGAGTGGGAATCCTGGTCTGATTCTTGATCTTAGAGAATGTACTTTCAGCTTTTCACCTTGAACATGATGTTAATTGTGGGCTTATCATACATGGCCTTTATTATGTTGAGGTATTTTCCCTCTATACCCACTTTTTGGAGAGTTTTTATCATAAATGGATGTTGAATTCTATCATAAGATTTTTTTCTGCATCTATTGAGATGATCATATGGCTCTTATTCTTCAGTTTGTTAATGTGGTGTAGCACATTGATAGTTTTGCAGATATTGAAAAATCCTTGCATCCCTGTGATAAATCCCACTTGATCATGGTGTATGGTCGTTTAAATGTATTGTTGGATTTGGTTTGCTAATATTTTGTTGAGGATTTTTGCGTCTATATTCATCAGGTTTATTGGCTTGTAATTTTTTTTTTTTTTGATATCTTTGTCTGGTTTTGGTGTCAGGGTGATTCTGGCCTCATAGAATGAGTTCAAAAGCATTCCTTCCTCTACAGTTTTTTGGAATAGTTTCATCTGATCATGGACTTTGGTTTGTTAGGAGGTTCCGGGGTTTTTTTGTGTGTGTGTGAGTGTGTGTGTGGTCTTTTGTTTTCTTTTTCCTGATTCAATTTCATTACTGGTAATTGGTCTGTTCATATTTTCTGTTTCTTCCTGGTTCAGTCTTGGCAAACTATTGTCTATTTGCCTTTGCTGATGAGCTTTTTCCTTGTATAATTTTTATGTTTCTGTTTGTAGCCTTTTCTTTTTTGCTTAGAGAAGTACCTTTATCATTTCTTGCAAAGCTGGTTTGATGCTGAACTCTTTTAGCTTTTGCTTGTCTTTAAAACTTCTGATCTTTTTATCAAATCTGAATGAGAGCCTTGCCAGGTAGTGTTCTTGGTTGTAGGTTTTTTCTTTCATCACTTTAAATTTCTTGTGCCACTCCCTTCTGGCCTGCAAGGTTTCTTCTGAAGGGACAGCTGAAAGCTTTATGGGAATTCCCTTGTATGTAACTTGTTGCTTTTTCCTTGCTGCTTTTAATGTTCTCTGTTTATCTTTAATTTTTTTCATTTTAGTTACAATATGGCTTGGTGGGTTTTCTTTGGGACTCTCTGTAATTCATGGGCTTGGATGTCTCTTTCCTTTCCCAGATTAAGTAAGCTTTCAGCTATTATGTCTTCAAATATGTTCTCAGCACCTTTCTCTATCCCTTCTCCTTCTGGGACCCATATAATGCAAATGTTAGTGCACTTGATGTTTCCCAGAGATCTATTAAACTGTCCTCATTTCTCTTCATTCTTTTTTCTTTTTGCTGTTCATTATCAATTATTTACACTACTCTGTCTTCCAGCTCACTGATTCATTACTCTGTATCATTTAGTCTACTGTTGATTCCTTCTAGTGTATTTTTTGTTTGTTATTGTATTCTTTATCTCTGTTTGTTGTCCTTTATATTTTCTGTTTGTTAATAACTTCTAACTTCTTGCTCTATGCAGCCATTTTTCTCCCAAGTTTTTTGATCATCTTTATGATTGTTACCTTGAACTCTTTCTCAGATAAACTGCCTATCTCCACTTCACTTAGTTCTTCTGGAATTTTGTCTTCTTACTTCATTTGGAACATGTTCCCCTATTGCCTCATTTTACCTAACTTGCTATTTTTATTTCTATGTATCAGGTAGGTTGGTTACATTCCTGACCTTAGAGAAGTGGCCTTTTGTAGGGGATGTTCCATGCATCCCACCCGTGCACTCCCTTCTTGTCACCAGAGCTATATGCTCTAGGGGTGTCCCCTATGTGGACTGTGTTGTTCTTTCTGTTTTGTGGGCTACTGTGGGTTGTCTGATAGCCTTGGTTGGCCCCTGGTCTGTTTGGTTGCCAAGCTGTGCCTTGTGCAGAGGCTGCTGTCACTGGTTGGCAGGGCTGCATCATGAGGCAGCTGGCTGTAGAACCCTTGGGACCCCTGGGGCTAGTGCTGTCTCACTAGTGGGCAGATTTGGGGTCCTGGAGATGCTGGGGATGCTGCCCACCCACTAGTGGGTGAAGCCAGGCCCGGGGCTAGTGTCGGCGCAGTAGTGGGCAGAGCTGGATCTTGGGGTCTGGCTGCAGGGCCCAGGGTTTCCAGCACTGGTGTTGGACTGCTGGTGGGTGGGGCCAGTTCCTGACACAGCTGACTGAGGGGTCCAGGGTGTCCCAAAGCTTGCAGTGGCCTACTAGTATGTGAGGCCATGGCCCAGCCAGTCCCAGGGCTGGTGAGTAAGGCTTTTCCAGAGGCTACATCAGTCTCACTGATGATGGAGGGCCAGGCTCCAGCTGCTCTCAGGGCAAGATATGGCCAGCTGGTTGGTGGGCTAGGTCTGCAGGCTGAAGCAGGCTTGCTGGTGGGCGGGTTCAAGATCCAGCCTGTCCCAGGGCAGGATCTGCCCTGATGGTGGGTGGGCTGGGTTCACAGACTGTGGGGCTGTGTTTATCTTGCAGTTGGTATCTGCCTACTGGTGGTGAGGCTGGTCTGGAGTCTAGAGCAGGCTAGCTGGTGGGCAGGGCCAGTGATTCTGGGGCCTATGCCTGCCCACCCAGAGGTGAAGCTGTGTCCTGGGGTCTCTGGCTGCAGGACCCTGTGGGTCCCAGGTATAGTCCCTATACACTGGTGTGTGGTGTCTGGTCCTTGGCCCTCTGGTGGGTGTCTGGGGGTGGCTGTGGTCTCAGGGGTCTTAAGGCAGCCTGTCTGATTGTGAGTTGGACTGTGTCACCACCCAGTTATTTGCTTGGCCTGAGGCATCCCAGTACTGGTGCCTCCAGGCTATTGGGCAAGGGTGGACCTGGATCCTGAGGCTAATAAGCTAGAGGGAGGATTCCAAAATAGCAGTTGCCAGCAGCAGTGTCCACATGGTAGAATGAGCTCCCCAAAATGGCTGCTGCCAGTGTCTGTGTCCTCAGGGTAAAATGCAGTTACCTTCTGCCTCTCCAGGAGACTCTCTAGATTAGCGGGTATGTCTGACTCTGTCTGCTTTCACATTAATGCTTCTTCCCTGGATCCCAGAGCATGTGAGATTTTCTGTGTGTCCTTTAAGCATGGAGTCTCTATTTCCCCCAGCCCTGTGGGACTCCCAAAAGTAAGCTCCTTTGGCCTTCAAAGCCAAATGTTTTGGAGGTTCGTCTTTCCAGTGCAGGAACCCCAGGCTGGGAAGCCCAGTATGGGGCTCAGACCCTCACTCCTTTGGGAGAACCTCTGCAATTGTAATTATCCTCCCATTTGTGGGTTGCCTACCTGGAGGTATGGGACTTGACTATATCATGACATCACCCTTCCTACCCATCTTGTTGTAGTTCCTTCTTTATATCTTTAGCTGTAGAAGATCTTTTCTGGTAGGTTCCAGTCTTTTTCATTGACGGTGGTTCTGTAAATAGTTGTAATTTTGCTGTGCCTGTGAGAGGAAGTGAGCTCAGTGTCTTTCTAATCTGTCATCTTGGCCGATCTCCCAGATGACATTATTTTGCATCTAGAAAATCCTGTGGAATCCACAAGAAAATTATTAGAGCTAATAAATGAGTACAGGAAAGCTGTAGGATGCAAGTTCAATATACAAATATTATTTGTGTTTTTTTTACTCTAGCTGTGAACAATATGAAAATGAAATTACAAAGACAATTCCATTTGCAATAGTGTCAAAAAGAATAAAATATTTAGGAATAAATTTAACAAAAAAGTATAAGATTTTTCTACAACAAAAATCTGTAAAACATAATTTTAAGAAATTAAAAAGTACCTAAATAAATGAAAAGATCCATGTTCATGGATTGGAAAACATAACACTTCTAGATGGAAATAGTTCTGAAATTCATCTGTAGATTCACTGCAGTCTCTGAAGATGTTCCAAAACTGATGTGGACAACTCTGTGAATATACTAAAAGCCATTGAATTTTACAGTTTGAATGGATGAATTATATGGTATGTGAATTATATCTCAATAAGGCTGTTATACAAAAACAAATGGACAAAGCATTTGAATAGAATAGACATTTCTAAAGAAGATATACAGTGGCCAATAAGCATATGAAAATGCACTAAACATTATTTGTCATTAAGGAAATGTAATGCAAACTACAGTGAAATACTACTTCATACCCACTAGGATGGCTGTAATCAAACAGATGAGCAATAATGACAAGTAGTGGTGAGTATGTGGAAATAGTGGATGGAACCCTCCTACTTTGCTGTTGGGACTATAAAATGGTGCATCTGCTTTGGAAAACAGCTGGCAGTTTCTCAAAAAATTGAACATAGGTTTCCATATGATCCAGTAATTCCAACAGGTATATATCCAAGTTAATGGAAAACTTTTGTCTATGCAAAAAGTTGTACATGAATGTTCATGGCAGCATTATTCATAATAGTTAAAAGTGCAAAGTACCCCCAGTAGTCCATTAACTGAAGAATGGATAAATAAAATGTGGTTTATTCATACAATGGAGTAGTGTTCAGTCATAAAAAGAAATAAAGTACTGATACATACTACAACATGGATGAATCTTGAAAACCTTATGCTAAGTGAAAGATGCCAGACACAAAAGGCTACATATTATATGATTCCTTTTACATGAAGTGTCCAAGATAAACACATTCATAGAGACAGGAAGTAGATTAGTTGGTTTCTAGGGGCTGAGGGCAGGGGGAATGAGTAAGGCTGTAATGCTTACAGAGGTTTCTTTTTGGAGTGATGAAATATTCTGGAATTAGATATTAGTTATGATTGCACAACTTTATAAATGTGCTAAAACCCACTGAATTGCATACTTTAACAGGGTGAATTTTATGGTATGTGAGTTGTATTTCAACAAGAACCACCAAAACATAAACACCTTAAAGATACAACTTGCTGCTGGCATAGCTTGAAGCCACCAGCCTATATCTGTGTAAATCAAAATCTGGATTCCAGTATGTGTGTAAAAAGTTCTCAGTATAATTGACTGCAGTAAAATAGTGCACTAATAATGTTCTTTTGGGTGGCAAGGTGCCTGAAGTGTCCAGCACAGTCCCAGTGTGTTCTGTCAGTGGGTTGTCGGAAAAGAGTATTAGGGCAGTGCATGTTATGGTTCAGGTTTTTGTTTTTGTTTTGTTTGTTTTTGTTTTATTTTTTGGTTTAAACTATTTAAAGACAATCATGGTATTTCTGGCATCTCCTTATTCCAGGGGTGTGGCATGAAGAATGATTGACAGTTCCCCTAGTAAATGTCTTTCGCAGTAATTGCTATCCCTAACAGTGTTAGAATTTTCTATTTTAAAAAACTTAATTAATTAATTAATTTTTTTGGCTGCATTGGGTCTTCATTGCTGCGTGCGGGCTTTCTCTAGTTGCGGTGAGCGGGGGCTACTCTTCGTTGTGGTGTGCGGGCTTCTCACTGCAGTGGCTTCTCTTGTTGCAGAGCACGGGCTGTAGTCATGTGGGCTTCAGTAGTTGTGGTGCATGGGCTCAGTAGTTGTGGCTCATGGGTTCTAGAACACAGGCTCAGTAGTTGTGGCACATGGGCTTAGTTGCTCCACGGCATGTGGGATCTTCCTGGACCAGGGCTCGAACCCGTGTCCCCTGCATTGGCAGGCGGATTCTTAACCACTGTGCCACCAGGGAAGTCCCTCTATTTTGTTTTTAAGAATTTTCTGTTGAAAACACAGCAAAACCTAATTCGAGGTGCTTAAAGTTTGTTCTTAATTTTGTTAAAGATTTGTCACATTATAAACTATAGAAGCATATTTGTTTTTAGCTTTATTTCTAGAATTAATTTAGAGAATTATGACTTTTTCTCTACAACCAATCAACAAACCCACCAGGTACCCAATAAACAAGGTTCTGGGGGGAACACATGTATCATCAAAAATGGAACTGAGTCCTGGTCTGCCGACTCAACTATCTACTTGAAAAGAATGTCTGTTAAGCCCTCTATGAAAAAGAAATTATTATATTTATAGTGGGAAGTTAGAATTTTTTTATTCATTGCAGAGGCCACTTAAAAACATTCACTAGAAGTTATCACTCAGATTCAATGTTATATACATCACATATTACTTGTTAGTCAAAGGATGGACAGTCCTAATGGTAAATTGGATGTGCAGGATGACCTTAGATGTTTGCCTTTATTGCACTTATTAGACATTTCCAAATATGTGATTTTAGGCAATTTGAGAAGTAGTATAGAATTCACTTATTGTTATTTTTTTCAGTTGTTTTTTTAAAAACTAATGTTAGTTGAATTTCATTTGTAAATGTAAAACAAAGAGAAGCATTAGTCTAGGATTTCAGACTGAAAATGAACTTGAAACCCTAGGCTGAACAAATAAATAGGAGTAGTATTAATGGGTGATTTCTAGTCAGGAATCTCTGTCCTTTCATGAGAAATTCAAGACAACAAAGCTAGTTTCCCTAAATGCAGCCCATTCATTGCAGCCTACAAAGCCCCTGAGATAATGTCAGGCTTTTTCTCCTCTTTGGAATAAAAAAAGATGTCCCAAAAGGAAAGAAAAAAATGTGGTTCTAAATGAAATATCCATTCAAGCTGTTGCATATAGTGCCTTTCAGCTTATCATTTTACCTTATTTTTTCACCGAATGACAGTTTTAGGTGATAGCTTAGGTTCAACTCACGGGCTTTTACCAGTGCTGTGTGAAGCTGTAGAATCACAGAACGGATCTAAGAATCTCAGGATTTGAGAGAGAGGGTATATTCTAATAATGCTTTAAAGGCTGACCAAAAAACCCCGAATATTTTGGTTTTCTCTTCGAAAAATTGCCTTAAATAAATTGTTTATGAGCCTTTAAAATTTTTTTCTGTTGCCTCTCTGACAGGCTAAAACAGTTTTTGATAACCGTTATCCTTCAAACTAGGTGGAAATATCTATCAAAATGCAGAGGGATCACTGTTCCCAAACTATGAGAGATTAGATGTCAGTAGTTAGTTGTATTATCATGTTAAATATTTATTTCTTATTTTTCTCACATTCTGAACCATTTTAGTATAATGTGGCAAGGATCTAATAAAGCATAAAATCAGTCGTTTCAAATACACAGCCAACGCAATGAAAGTCAGAGTGAGGAAAACCAAGTTGTTGCAAAACAACATAAAATTCATTACGGGAAAAAGAGGCTTTTGCCACAGATCACCTAGAGACCTTTCTGACATATATTTGCTATTTCTCTAAAATTGTTTTCCTACTATTTTGTTTCTAGATTTCCCATTATGTAAACCCTCACCTTTGCTTAAATTATTGTGCTATTGGAAATATTTTTAATCTTGAGGAGAAATTTTCTTAAATTTCTAGATTATGGTAAAAGGGTACTATTTTTATCAATCTCAAATGCCAAAATCAAATGGGAATAGATCAAACTTGGGATGTTCAATCAAACAGATGATGGCCTTGACATATTCTTTCCAGAAAAGACTGAGAGAAAAACCATGTTTTCCTCTCTGCTCTCACCTCACTAAACTTTCCCTCTTTTTTAGTATTCTCTTGGGGAGATTTCCTTTTTACACTGAAACTCTTGCCTTGGAAATTTACCCTTTCCTAAGTGGTGTCATCTATTAAAATCATTTCAGTGTTGCGTTCTTCAACACTGTGAAGTAGATACTATCCTCATCTTTCATGTTGGAAACTGAGACCTGAAAAGTTAATCGAATTGCTCAGGATCACATAGTAATTGACAACCTTGCAATTTAATTCTTCAGACCTGATACTGACGTACGCAGAATGTTGCCTGTACTGTAGATCTTCACAATTTTTGAGCAGCAATATAATCTCTTGGTTCCTGTTATTCCTTCCCTTCCTTTCTTGTCCAGTTTCTTTGAATTCTCAGCTTTCACCCATGTTCAAAAGACTGTCATATTTCCATTTATAGCTTCTTCTGCTTCTCTCATTAAACACACTGTTTCTACTATTGCTTACGTTGCTCCACCCGGTCAGTTTGGCTTCCATAATTTCTGTACAGAGTGTTAAGAGAGCAAACCTCAGGGTTTAAGTTTGGTCAAATACATTGCTTTTTGTTTTCATCCTTTCTAAAATCCTCATTGCTCAAGTCTAATAAGGTTCTTGAAAAATTCACTGGCCTTTTGCTTTTGTACCATGGGGGTAGCTTCCACCCCTGTACAGCATCAAGGTGGTTGCCTCTCTGTAAAGGATCCATCTTTCAGGATTCTGCTGTGGAGCTGTGCAGGGGCCACATTGCTTACAACAGGTCTCTCCCCATTCCTAATCTCAATATTTCATCCTGCCTTACTGCTTTAAAAAGGAGCTTTTCTCTGTTCTTCCTCCAGGATGCCTAGCTTTCACAATATATTGAAAATTTTTTTATTTTTTACTGGAATAATAAACACATATTTTAAAAAAACTTATGAAGAGAAACAAGAAGTTATTTCCATCCCTCCCTATTCCCCTCAATAACTGTTTCTTCTTTTATTCACCTAGCTATTTCTAACTAATAGATATGCACTGCTGTTTTCTGAATTATCAGTATTTGGGTATTGTATACTAACTTTTTTTTTTTTTTTAATGAATTTATTTATTTATTTTTGCCTGCACTGGGTCTTTGTTGCTACACACGGGCCTTCTCTAGTTGCGGCGAGCAGGGGCTGCTCTTCATTGCCGTGCATGGGCTTCTCATTGCAGTGGCTTCTCGTGTTGCGAAGCATGGGCTCTAGGCGTGCGGGCTTCAGTAGTTGTGGCACGTGGGCTCAGTAGTTGTGGCACATGGGCTTAGTTGCTCCACAGCATGTGGGGTCTTCCCAGACAAGAGCTCAAACCCGTGTCCCCTGCATTGGCAGGTGGATTCTTAACCACTATGCCACCAGGGAAGTCCTAACTTTTTGATATAATAGTTCAGCATTTATCTCTTTTTATTATTCTTCTAATTTCTCTGTTCCCATTATCCTATTACAGTCCTCTACCACAGTTTTGGTTAAATCAGTTGTTAGTATTTATTATATTATTGCCGTGTAAATATTGTACATTGCAGAGCCAAGTAATATACTGTGACTTATTTTAGGATACTTTTTTTTGTAGTTAAAAACTTCCTCAAATATTCATTTTCATTTTCTATGAATCTATTGTTACTTTTCCAAATAATCCAGTAGTTCTGTTGTGATGCTAAAAATATTTCTATGTGCCAAAACATTAAATAATATATTGGTTAATTTTTTTTCCAGGAACCCTCGTTTGACTTCCTTCCAATTTACTGCAATATAGTCTTTCACTTTCTCCTTCTGTCAGAA
Source organism: Balaenoptera musculus (assembly GCF_009873245.2). Classification (NCBI taxonomy): domain Eukaryota; kingdom Metazoa; phylum Chordata; class Mammalia; order Artiodactyla; family Balaenopteridae; genus Balaenoptera; species Balaenoptera musculus. Next base: position 77,865,888 of record NC_045790.1, read on the forward strand.
ATGCAGCTCTCACTCTGAGATGTTCTTTTACTACCCGCCTGTGTTGCTATCCCTGTCTCCTGGATTTCATATAGATAACTTTCCCATATTCTGTAGCATAGTCTTCAGGAGCTTTCTAGTAAAAGGTGCATTGAAATTATTATTATTATTCCTTGCATGTCTAAAAATGTTGATTGGTAATATGGATCGGTAGAGAATTCTAGCTTGAAAATAATTTTCCCTTAGAATTTTGAAAATACAGCTTTATCATATCCTAGATTCTATTGTTGTTACTAAGTTTAATGAGAGTCAATTCCTTTTCTGATTTGAAAACTTCTATGATTTTTTCTTGACTCATGTTGTTAGGAAATTTCATGTTGATAAACTTTGATACTTTTCCTTTCATTGTTCTGGGGTTTTAGTGGGTCTGTATGATTTGAAATGCATCTCTTTCAGTTCTGGGAAATTTTCTTATTTATTTGATAGTTTTTAGCCTTTTCTTTTTCGTTTTCTCTCTTTTTTTAATATAAATTTACTTATTTATTTTTGGCTGCATTGGGTATTCGTTCCTGCGCGTGGGCTTTCTCTAGTCGCGGTGAGCGGGGGCTACTCTTCATTGCGGTGTGCGGGCTTCTCATTGCGGTGGCTTCTCTTGTTGTGGAGCATGGGCTCTAGGCATGCGGAAATCAGTAGTTGTGGCTCTCGGGCTCTAGAGTGCAGGCTCAGTAGTTGTGGCTCTCGGGCTCTAGAGTGCAGGCTCAGTAGTTGTGGCGAACGGACATAGTTGTTCCGCGGCATGTGGGATCTTCCCAGACTAGGGCTCGAACCCATGTCCCCTGCATTGGCAGGCAGATTCTTAACCACTGTGCCACCAGGGAAGTCCACTGGAACTATTCTTATTGAGAAGGTAAAACTGAATTAATTCTCCAATTTCGGTTGTGTTTGTCACTGTTCCCAGCTGTACTTTTTATTTTACTATCTGAGAGATTTTTCTCAACTTTGTCTTCCACCACTTATATTAACATGTTAATTTTGGTTAGCATATATTTTTTATAACATCTTTATTGGAGTATAATTTCTTTACAATAGTGTGTTAGTTTCTGCTTTACAACAAAGTGAATCAGCTATACATATACATATATCCCCAAATCTCTTCCCTCTTGCATCTCCCTCCCTCTCACCCTACCTATCCCACCCCTCTAGGTGGTCACAAAACACTGAGCTGATCTCCCTGTGCTATGCAGCTGCTTCCCAGTAGCTATCAATTTTACATTTAGTAGTGTATATATGTCCATGCCACTCTCACTGTGTCCCAGTTTACCCTTCCCCCTCCCCATATCCTCAAGTCCGTTCTCTAGTAGGTCTGCTTCTTTATTCCCATTCTGCCCCTAGGTTCTTCATAACCTTTTTTTTTTTTTAGATTCCGTATGTATTTGTTAGCATACAGTATTAGTTTTTCTCTTTCTGACTTACTTCACTCTGTATGACAGACTCTAGGTCCATCCACCTCACTCCGAATAACTCAATTTCATTTCTTTTTATGGCTGAGTAATATTCCACTGTATATATGTGCCATATATTCTTTATCCATTCATCTGTCAGTGGACACTTAGGTTCCTTCCATGTCCTGGCTATTGTAAATAGAGCTGCAATGAACACTGTGGTACATGATTCTTTTTGAATTATGGTTTTCTCAGGGTATATGCCCAGGAGTGGCATTGCTGGGTCATATGGTAGTTCTATTTTTAGTTTTTTAAGGAACCTCCATACTGTTCTCCATAGTGGCTGTATCTATTTACATTCCCACCAACAGTGCAAGAGGGTTCCCTTTTCTCCATACCCTCTCCAACATTTATTGCTTGTAGATATTTTGATGATGGCCATTCTGACTGCTGTGAGGTGATACCTCATTGTAGTTTTGATTCGCATTTCTCTAATGAATAGTGATGTTGAGCATTCTTTCATGTGTTTGTTGGCAGTCTGTATATCTTCTTTGGAGAAATGTCTATTTAGGTCTTCTGCCCATTTTTGGATTGGGTTGTTTGTTTTTTTGATATTGAGTTGCATGTGCTGCTTGTAAATTTTGGAGGTTAATCCTTTGTCAGTTGCATCATTTGCAAATATTTTCTCCCATTCTGAGGGTTATCTTCTCGTCTTGTTTATGGTTTCCTTTGCTGTGCAAAAGCTTTTAAGTTTCATTAGGTCCCATTCGTTTATTTTTGTTTTTACTTCCATTTCTCTAGGAGGTGGGTCAAAAAGGATCTTGCTGTGATGTATGTCATAGAGTGTTCTGCCTATGTTTTCCTCTAAGAGTTTGATAGTGGCCGGTCTTACATTGAGGTCTTTAATCCATTTTGAGTTTATTTTTGTGTATGGTGTTAGGTAGTGTTCTAATTTCATTCTTTTACATGTAGCTGTCCAGTTTTCCCAGCACCACTTATTGAAGAGGCTGTCTTTTCTCCATTGTATATTCTTGCCTCCTTTATCAAAAATAAGGTGACCATATGTGTGTGGGTTTATCTCTGGGCTTTGTATCCTGTTCCATTGATCTATATTTCTGTTGTTGTGCCAGTACCATACTGTCTTGATTACTGTAGTTTTGTAGTATAGTCTGAATTCAGGGAGCCTGATTCCTCCAGCTCCGTTTTTCTTTCTCAAGATTGCTTTCACTATTCGGGGTCTTTTGTGTTTCCTTACAAATTGTGAAATTTTTGTGTTCTAGTTCTGTGAAAAATGCCATTGGTAGTTTGATAGGGATGGCATTGAATCTGTAGATTGCTTTGGGTAGTATAGTCATTTTCACAATGTTGATTCTTCCGATCCAAGAACATGGTATATCTCTGCATGTGTTTGTATCATCTTTAATTTCTTTCATCAGTGTCTTATAATTTGCTGCATACAGGTCGTTTGTCTCCTTAGGTAGGTTTATTCCTACGTATTTTATTCTTTTTGTTGCAGTGGTAAATGGGAGTGTTTCCTTCAGTGCTCTTTCAGATTTTTCAGCATTAGTGTATAGGAATGCCAGAGATTTCTGTGCATTAATTTTGCATCCTGCTACTTTACCAAATTCATTGATTAGCTTTAGTAGTTTTCTGGTAGCATCTTTAGGAATCTCTGTGTATAGTATCATGTCATCTGCAAACAGTGACAGTTTTACTTCTTCTCTTCCAATTTGGATTCCTTTCATTTCTTTTTCTTCTCTGATTGCTGTGGCTAAAACTTCCAAAACAATGTTGAATAATAGTGGTGAGAGTGGGCAACCTTTTCTTGTTCCTGAGCTTAGTGGAAATGGTTTCAGTTTTTCACCACTGAGGATGATGTTGGCTGTGGTTTTGTCATATATGGCCTTTATTATGTTGAGAAACGTTCCCTCTATGCCTACTTTCTGGAGGTTTTTAATCATAAATGGCTGTTGAATTTTGTTGAAAGCTTTTTCTGCATCTATTGAGATGGTCATATGTTTGTTTTTTTTTCTTATTAGTCATCCATCTTATACACATCAGTGTATACATGTCAATCCCAATCTCCCAATTCATCACACCACAATCCCCACCCCCTGTCACTTTCCCCCCTTGATGTCCATAGGTTTGTTCTCTAGCTTCTGTATCTCAATTTCTGCTCTGCAAACCAGATCATCTGTACCATTTTCTAGGTTCCACATATATGCATTAATATACGATGTTTGTTTGATCATATGGTTTTTATTCTTCAGTTTGTTAATATAGTGTATCACATTGATTGATTTGTGTATATTGAGGAATCCTTGAATTCCAGGGATAAAGGCCACTTGATCTTGGTGTATGATCCTTTTAATGTGCTGTTGGATTCTGTTTGCTAGTATTTTGTTGAGGATTTTTGCATCTATGTTCATCAGTGATATAGGCCTGTAGCTTTCTTTCTTTGTGACATCTCTGTCTGGTTTTGGTATCAGGGTGATGGTGCCCTCATAGAATGAGTTTGGGTGTGTTCCTCCCTCTGCTATATTTTGGAAGAGTTTGAGAAGGATAGGTGTTGGCTCTTCTCTAAATATTTGATAGAATTCACCTGTGAAGCCATCTGGTCCTGGTTTTTTGTTTGTTGGAAGATTTTTAATCACCGTTTCAATTTCAGTGCTTGTGATTGGTCTGTTTATATTTTCTGTTGCTTCCTGGTTCATTCTTGGAAGGTGTGCTTTTCTAAGATTTGTCCATTTCTTCCAGGTTGTCCATTTTATTGGCCTATAGTTGCTTGTAGTAATCTCTCATGATCCTTTGTATTTCTGCAGCGTCGGTTTTTAGTTCTCCATTTTCATTTCTAATTCTATTGATTTGAGTCTTCTCCCTTTTTTACTTGATGAGTCTGGCTAATGATTTATCAATTTTGTTTGTCTTCTCAAAGAACCAGCTTTTAGTTTTATTGATCTTTGCTGTTGTTTCCTTCATTTCTTTTTCATTTATTTCTGATCTGAACTTTATGATTTCTTTCCTTCTGCTAAGTTGGGGGTTTGTTTGTTCTTCTTTCTCTAATTGCTTTAGGTGTAAGGTTAGGTGGTTTATTTGAGATGTTTCTTGTTTCTTAAGGTAGGATTGTATTGCTATAAACGTCACTCTTAGAACTGCTTTTCCTGCATCCCATAAGTTTTGGGTCATCATGTTTTCATTGTCATTTGTTTCTAGGCATTTTTTGATTTCCTCTTTGATTTCTTCAGTGATCTCTTGGTTATTAGGTAATGTATTTTTTAGCCTCCATGTGTTTGTATTTTTTTTTTTACAGATTTCTTCCTGTAATTGATATCTAGTCTCATAACGTTATATTTGGAAAAGATACTTGATATGATTTCAGTTTTCTTAAATTTACCAAGGCTTGATTTGTGACCCAAGATATGATCTATCCTGTAGAATGTTCCATGAGCACCTGAGGAAAGTGTATTCTGTTGTTTTTGCATGGAATGTCCTATAAATATCAATTAAGTCCATCTTGTTTAATGTATCATTTAAAGTATGTGTTTCCTTATTTATTTTCATTTTGGGTGATCTGTCCATTGGTGAAAGTGGGGTGTTAAAGTCCCCTACTATGATTGTGTTACTGTCGATTTCCCCTTTTATGGCTGTTAGCATTTGCCTTATGTATTGAGGTGCTCCTGTGTTTGGTGCATAAATATTTACAATTGTTATATCTTCTTTTTGGAGTCATCCCTTAATCATTATGTAGTGTCCTTCTTTGTCTCTTGTAATAGTCTTTACTTTAAAGTCTATTTTGTCTGATATGAGAATTACTACTCCAGCTTTCTTTTCATTTCCATTTGCATGGAATATCTTTTTCCATCCCCTCACTTTCAGTCTGTATGTATCTCTAGGCCTGAAGTGGGTCTCTTGTAGACAGCATATGTACAGGTCTTGTTTTTGTATCCATTCAGCCCGTCTATGTCTTTTGGTTGGAGCATCTAATCCATTTACATTTAAGGTAATTATCAATATGTACGTTCCTATTACCATTTTTTTTAATTGTTTGGGGTTTGTTATTGTAGGTGTTTTCCTTCTCTTGTGTTTCCTGTCTAGAGAAGTTCCTTTAGCATTTGATGTAAAGCTGGTTTGGTGGTGCTGAATTCTGTTAGCTTTTGCTTGTCTGTAAAGGTTTTAATTTCTCTGTCAAATCTGAATGAGATCCTTGCTGGGTAGAGTAATCTTGGTTGTAGGTTTTTCCCTTTCATCACTTAAAATATGTCCTGCCACTCCCTCCTGGCTTGCAGAGTTTCTGCTGAAAGATCAGCTATTAACCTTATGGGGATTCCCTTGTATGTTATTTTTTCGTTTTCCCTTGCTAATTTTAATATATATTTTTTGTATTTAATTTTTGATAGTTTGATTAATATGTGTCTTAGCATGTTTCTCCTTGGATTTATCCTGTATGGGACTCTGCGCTTCCTGGACTTGATTAACTATTTCCTTTCACATATTAGGTAAGTTTTCAACTATAATCTCTTCAAATATTTTCTTAGTCCCTTTCTTTTTCTCTTCTTCTTCTGGGACCCCTATAATTCAAATGTTGGTGCGTTTAATGTTTTCCCAGAGGTCTCTGAGATGGTCCTCAATTCTTTTCATTCTTTTTTTTTTTTTTTTTTTTTTTTAATTTTATTTATTTATTTATTTATGGCTGCGCTGGGTCTTTGCTTCTGTGCGAGGGCTCTCTCCAGATGTGGCAAGCGGGGGCCACTCCTCATTGCAGTGCGCGGGCCTCTCACCATCGCGGCCTCTCTTGTGGCGGAGCACAGGCTCCAGACACGCAGGCTCAGTAACTGTGGCACACGGGCCCAGCTGCTCCGCGGCATGTGGGATCCTCCCAGACCAGGGCTCGAACCCGTGTCCCCTGCATTGGCAGGCAGACTCTCAACCACTGCGCCACCAGGGAAGCCCTCATTCTTTTTTCTTTATTCTACTCTGTGGCAATTATTTCCACTATTTTATCTTCCAGATCACTTATCCATTGTTCTGCCTCGGTTATTTTGCTATTGATTCCTTCTAGAGAATTTTTAATTTCATTTATTGTGTGGTTCATCATTCTTTGTTTTCTCTTTAGTTCTTCTAGGTCTTTGTTAAACGTTTCTTGTATTTTCTCCATTCTATTTTCAAGATTTTGGATCATCTTTACTATCATTACTCTGAATTCTTTTTCAGGTAACTGTCTATTTCCTCTTCATTTGTTTGCTCTGGTGGGTTTTTACCTTGCTTCTTCATCTGCTGTGTGTTTCTCTGTCTTCTCATTTTGCTTAACTTACTGTGTTTGGGGTCTCCTTTTCACAGGCTGCAGGTTCATAGTTCCCGTTGTTTTTGGTGTCTGCTCCCAGTGGCTAAGGTTGGTTCAGTGGGTTGTGTAGGCTTCCTGGTGGAGGGGAGTAGTGCCTGTGTTCTGGTGGATGAGGCTGGATCTTGTCTTTCTGATGGACAGGTCCGCGTCCGGTGGTGTGTGTTGGGGTGTCTGTGACCTTATTATGATTTTAGGCAGCCTGTCTGCTAATGGGTGGCGTTGTGTTTCTGTCTTGCTAGTTGTTTGGCATAGGGTGTCCAGCACTGTAGCTTGCTGGTCGTTGAGTGAAGCTGCGTCTTGGCGTTGAGATGGAAATCTCTGGGTGATTTTTGCCATTTGATATTATATAGAGCTGGGATTTCTCTGGTGGGCCAATGTCCTGTACTCGGCTCTCCCACCTCAGAGGCACAGGCCTGACTCCCGGTCAGAGCACCAAGATCCTGTCATCCACATGGCACAGAATAAAAGGGAGAAAAAAAGAAAGAAAGAAAGAAAGAAAAAAATAATAAAATAAAATGAGTAAGATAAAAAATAATTATTAAAAATTAAAAAAATTAAAAAGTAATAAAGAAAAAAGAAGCAAAGAAAGAAAGAAGAGAGCAACCAAACCAAAAAGCAAATCCAACAATGATAGGAAGCTCTAAAAAGTATGCTAAAAAAAAAAAAAAAAACTGCAGACAGAAGAACCCTAGGACAAATGGTAAAACAAAGCTCTACAGACAAATTTACACACAGAAGCGTATACATACACACTCACACAAAGAGAAAATGGGAAAAAATATGTATATTGTTGCTCTCAAAGTCCCCTGCCTCAATTTGGGATGATTTGTTGTCTATTCAGATATTCCAGAGATGCAGGGTACATCAAGTTGATTGTGGAGATTTAATCCGCTGCTCCTGAGGCTGCTGGGAGAGATTTCCCTTTCTCTTGTGTGTTTGCACAGCTCCTGGGGTTCAGCTTTGGGTCTGGCCCTGCCTCTGCGTGTAGGTCACCTGAGGGCGTCTGTTCTTCGCTCAAACAGGACGGGGTTAAAGGAGCAGCTGATTAGGGGGCTCTGGCTCTCTCAGGCCGGGGGGAGGGAGGGGTACGGAATGCGGGGTGAGCCTGTGGTGGCAGAGGCCAGAGTGACGTTGCAGCAGCCTGCGGCGTGCTGTGTGTTCTCCTGGGGAAGTTGTCCCTGGATCACAGGACCATGGCAGTGGTGGGGGGTGCACAGGCTCCCGGGAGGGGCGGTGTGGATAGTGACCTGTGCTCGCACACAGGCTTCTTGGTGGCGGCAGCAGCAGCCTTAGTGTTTCATGCCCGTCTCTGGTGTCCGCGCTGATAGCCACGGCTCGCGCCCGTCTCTGGAGCTCGTTTAGGTGGTGCTCTGAATCCTTTCTCCTCACGCACCCTGAAACAATGGTCTCTTGCCTCTTAGGCAGGTCCAGACTTTTTCCCAGACTCCCTCCTGGCTAGCTGTGGCACACTAGCCCTCCTCGGGCTGTGTTCACGCAGCCAACCCCAGTCCTCTCCCTGGGATCTGACCTCCGAAGCCCAAGCCTCAGCTCTCAGCCCCCACCAGTCCTGGCGGGTGAGCAGACAATTCTCTCAGGCTGGTGAAGGCTGGTTGGCACCTATCCTCTGTGTGGGAATCTCTCTGCTTTGCCCTCTGCACCCTTGTGGCTGCGCTCTACTCCGTGGCTCCGAAGCTTCCCCCCTCCCCCACACACAATCTCTGCCAGTGAAGGGGCTTCCTAGTGTGTGGAAACTTTTCCTCTTTCCCAGCTCCCTCCGAGAGGGGCAGGTTCTGTATCTATTCTTTTGTCTCTGTTTTTTCTTTTGCCCTACCCAGGTACGTGGGGAGTTTCTTGCCTTTTGGGAGGTCTGAGATCTTCTGCCAGTGTTCAGTAGGTGTTCTGTAGGAGTTGTTCCACATGTAGATGTGTTTCTGATGTATTTGTGGGGAGGAAGGTGATCTCCACGTCTTACTCTTCTGCCATCTTGAAGGTCCTCTCGGTTAGGATATTTTTAATTTACAAGAACTCTTTCTTGTCCTAGTATTTGTGCTTTTCTGTTTTAGATATCATGTGGTTATTGTTCTGTAGACATAGTATTTCCTTTTATTACTCTGAATATTTGAAAAGCTTTAAAAGTCTCTCTCTTGTTTTTTCATTTAATAATTAAAAAAATCTCTCCTTCATGTTGGAGCTTTTTCTCAAACACGTGGTGACACGTATGTGTCAGTGAACAGAGGCATCGGAAAAATAAAATTGATTGGCTACTATATTTGTCAGAATTTTTTCGATTGTGATTTATAGAAACTCAATTTAAACTAGCTCAAGAAAAAAGAGAAATCTGTCCTCATACACAACCATAAAGCACAAAGCAGTCTTTAGACGTGGCTGGAGTCAGAAGCTAATACAGTGTTGTCACAATTATCTCTCTTTTTGTTATGGTGGGGTCAATTCCTCTTCTACCACCTGAAATGAGTGAAAGAAAAGAGGGAAAGAGGAGTTCTCGGATCAAAAGAAGGTTGTTAGGGAAGGGAGTATTTGAAAGTGAAAAACCATTGCTGTTCCCTAAAGCCTCTTAGAATAATAGCATGTGAGACCTGGGCCACACAAAAAGTCACTGTATTTTATAGATGAGTTATTATTGCCCTTAATAACAGAGCAAAATTTATTCCTTCCTAGGTCTCTGATCTGTGATTCTCCCACACACCTCAGTGAATTACACCTACTCCTCACCCCTGCCCAAATGTGTTTGAGATGTGTCCTAAAAGTGTAGGCTCATCCCAGAAATTCTTAAGACAGTGCTTCTCAAACTTTAACGAGCATATAAATCTTTGGGATTCTTTTTCAAATGCAGGTGCTAATTCAGTAGCCTGTAGATGGGGTCTGAAATTCCATTTTTCTGAAAGCTCCCAGGTAATATTAATGCTGCTTGTTGTTGGATCACACTTTGAATAGCAAGGCTTAAAGACATTTGTTTTAGCTTCTCAAGTTGCCGTTGGTTAGAAACTTTTCCAGAAAAATCTGAAACCTAATCTTGGCTACAGGGTGCTGCTTTCATAAGCTTCAAGACTGAGTTAAGTCCTTCATGGTTTAGGGCTTTATGTAGGTAGGCTAATGTTTCCAGGATGAATAACTTCCAATGACCAGAGTGAAAAACCATATAGTGAAAGAAAATAAGACTTTCTTGAGGGATATACATTTTCTAACTCTTCTCTACCTTAAGCTCTCTCTGCTTCTGTGTGAGCACAGACCTTAGAGGAAATCTCTAGTTTATAAATGTGACTGCAGATGAATGCGAGATTGGCCAAAGTCAATCCCCTGCATAACAGATGCTAACTGGCTTGTAAAATAAAGTCTGAAGTCCATGAAGTATCAGAAGAGCAGGTGAGAATTAAACCATAAGCTCAATACCTGGTAGGTGAATTTCCCCATCATAAAGGCATGGGTATTCACAAATAGTAGGAAATGTGTGTCATCCTGTGGCACTGCTCCCCAATTTATATACTTCTTTTGTTATTCAATAGTAGTACTTTGGTTCTACAGTATTATTACTCTCAATTTTAGTTATGTATTTTTCTCTACAATAAGAAGAGAAACTTGAATAACTACTTAGCATGACAATTAGCTTGTTAAATAAAGCTCCACTTGGATTTGGTGTTTGTAAACCAAGGGAAAGTAGTTTGTAGGAACCTCAGTCAGGACAGTCTCTTTACAAACTAGCTATTTCTATTAGTTTTTCTATAAATCATCATCATGGAGACTTTTTCATTAAAGAAAGTGGAGTTTTGTTAGGAATTACTCAATGAATGTGATCTATTTTTCATAGCAATTATTAATATTCAGAGAAATACCAATATAGTCCAATTGGTTGTTAGGACAGCCCAGAAATTTAGAGTCTTCTGAACTGACTGTTAAGAAAGCCACAAATTCACAAGTTAAAAACAGCTCATTCATTTCTTGCTTTGGTTACACTCACAGAGGAAATACGTTTGAGAGTGAGTGTTTGGGGTTTTTGCACTCTTAGATTACTATATCATTTACCTGTGGCTGTCGACCAGTCCAGCCCAAAATATAATGGTTTAAAACAACAACTGTTTCTTTGCTTATGAATCTGTGGGTTGGCAACCAAGGCTAGGTTCAGTTGAGATGGCTTAGCTCTGCACCACCATATGTTTGGCTAGGCTCAATCTTGTATTTGGGCCATGGCTGGTGAGGCTCAGGACGCTCTCTGCATGCTCTCCCATCCTCCAGGGGGCTAGCCCATGCTTTTCCATATTGTGATAGAAAAGCAAGCAGAGTGCATATACAAGCCTTTTTCTAGCTTCTGCTTGCATCATATTTGCTGATATCTCATTGGCCAAACAAGTCATATGGCTCAGTAAAGTCATGTGGGAGAAGACTAAGCAAGGAACAGATGTAGAGAGGAATGATTCTCTAGAATCATGTAGAAAGGAGTAACAATTGACTGCAGTTACTAACACAAAGATCCATGGAGCCCTTTCATCTTTTAGAAAACGAATATTCGATCAGATCAGGTGTGGGTAAACCGTGGCCTGTGGGACAAACCTGGCCTGCCACCTATTTCTGTAAATAAAATTTTATTGAAACACAGCCATGTTCATTCATTTATATATTGTTTATGGCTCTTTTGTGCCACAGTGGCAGGTTGAATAATTGCTACAAAGACAATATGGTTCACAAAGCCTTAAATATTTACTCTCTGGACCTTTACAGAAAATGTTCACCAACACTGATTTAGATAATTGATCTTTTTTTCTATCTCTAAACTATAAAGCAACAGGATTTTAAGAGTACTTTTTAAAGTGTTACTGAGCTCTTCATCAAGATGGCGGAGTAGAAAGATCCTGAGCTCATCTCTTCTCATGAACACACATAAACTACAGCTACATGTATAACACTTCTCTCTGAGAACAAACTGAAGACTAGCAGAACAGATCTTCTACAATTAAGGATATAAACAAAAAACCACATTGGGACAGGTAGAAAGAGCAAAGATAGTATATAGTCAGGACCCATACTTCCAGTGCAGAGACTCACAAACAGAAGGGGATATCACAAACTCAGAGGTCTTCTCTAAAGAGTGAAGGGTTTGCGGTCCATACTGAGACCCTCAACCCTGGGGTCTGGCACTGGGAAGATGAGCACCCATAACTGGCTTTGAAAACTGGTGGAGCTTACTTCCAGGAGAACCTGAGGGCTGTAGGAAACTGATACTCAGTTCTTAAAGTAGTTGCGCACAAATTCATTCACTATGAGTCCCAGTGCTGAGGCAGCAGATTGAAAAGCATCTGGTGCTCTAGCTGGCCTGCCAAGACTGCCCTAGCAACCTCTCTGGCTCTGTTGCACCCTGGGAAAAGCCCTGGCCATGCCCAGCTCAAACTCCAGCCCTCCTGCCAAGGCAGCAGTCCCCAGCGTACCCCAGGAAAAGCCCCAGCCCACATCAGTTCCAGCTCCAACACTCCTGCCAAAGCCACTGGGCACATGCAGTTTTCATAGAGATGCTCCTACACAAGGCCACAGCTTCAAGACTGGGAGAGGTAACTGTTTCAAGTAATTTATTGAAACAAATACATAAAGTCAAACAATGAAAAGACAAAGGAATTTGTTCCAAATTAAAGAAAAGATAAGACCCCAGAAAAAAAACCCTAATGAAATGGAGATAAGTGATTTACCTGATAAAGAGTTCAATGTAATGGTCTTAAAAGATTCTCACTGAATTTGGGAGAAAAATGGAGGAACACAGTGAGAACTTCGACAAAGAGTTAGAAATTGCAAAGGAGAACTAATCATAGATGGAGAATACAATGTCTGAAAGGAAAATGCACTACAGGGAATCAGTAGCAGATTAGATGATACAGAAGAATGCATAAGCGACCTGGAAGATAGAGTAGTGGAAATAAACTAATCAGAAAAGCAAAAAGGAAAAAGAATTTTTTTTTAAATAAGGATAATTTAGGGACCTCTGGGACGTTATGCATACTAACATAATGTTATACGGATCCCAGAAGGAGAAGAGAGAGGGAAAGGGGCAGAAAACTTGTTTGATGAAATAATGGCTGAAAACTTCTCTATTCTAGAGAAGAAAATAGATATTCAGGTCCAGAAGGCACAGAGAGTTTGAAACAAAATGAACCCAAAGAGATCCACAACAAGACATATCACAATTAAAAAGGCAAAAGTTAAAGGGAAACATTTAAAGGCAGCAAGGGAAAAAGAATGAGTCACATACAGGGGAACCCCAATAAAGTTATCAGCTGATTTTTCAGCAGAAACTTTACAGGCCAGAAGGGAGTACAGTGGTACGTTTAAAGTGCTGAAAGGAAAGGACCTACAACCAAGGATACTCTACCTGGCAGGGTTATCATTCAGAATTAAAAGAGAGATAAAGAGTTTCTCAGATAAGCAAAACTAAAAAAATTTATTACCACTAAATTGGCCTTAAAAGAAATGTTAAAAGATCTTCTTTAAATGAAAAAGAAAGGGCCATAACTGGAAAGAAAAAAATATATGAAATAAAAAGATGTCACTGATACATGGTAAAGGCAGTGGCTCAACAACTTAAAAAGCTACTAGGAAGATTAGAAGAGAAAAGACATAAAATCAACTATAGCTGCAATGAAAAGTTAAGGGATGCACGCAAAACAAGATGTAAAATATAACATCAAAAGCATGAATCGGGGAGTAGAAACTATAGAGCTAATAAATATGTTCAAACTTAAGTGACCATCAGCTTAAAACAAATAGGTATATATATATATATAGGCTGATACACGTGAATGTTATTGTAACCATAAACCCAAAGCCTATAATAGATACATAAAAAACAAAGAGAAAGTAACCCAAAGATAAAACTAAGAAAAAAAACAACCACAAGAGAAGAAACTAAAAGAAGGAAGGAAAAGAGAAGAACTAAAAAAAAAAACCAGAAAACAATGAACAAAATGGCAATAAGTACATAGCCATTAATAATCACCTCTTTTTTATTAAAGTTGCTTTACAATGTTGTGTTAGTTTCTGTGTACAGCAAAGTGAATAAGTTATACGTATACATATATCCCTTCCTTTTTGAATTTCCTTCCCATTTAGGTCACCACAGAGCACTTAGTAGAGTTCCCTGTGCTATACATTAGGTTCTCATTAGTTATCTATTTTATACATAGTAGTGTATATATGTCAATCGCAGTCTCCCAATTCATCCCACACCTGCTTCCCCCCTTGGTGTCCGTCCATATGTTTCTTCTCGATGTCTGTGCCTTTATTTCTGCTTTGCAAGTAGGTTCATCTGTACCATTTTTCTAGATTCCACATATACGCATTAATATACAATATTTGTTTTTCTCTCTCTGACTTACTTCACTCTGTAAGACAGTCTCTGGGTCCATCCACGTATCTGCAAATGGCAGAATTTTGTTCATCTTATGGTTGAGTAATATTCCATTGTATATATGTACATTTATCCTTTCCTCTGTTGATGAACATTTAGTTTGCTTCCATGACCTGGCTATTGTAAATAGTGCTGCAATGAATATTGGGGTACATGTGTCTTTTTGAATTATGCTTTTCTCAGGGTATATGCCCAGGAGTGGCATTGCTGGGTCATATGGTAGTTCTATTTTTAGTTTTTTAAGGAACCTCCATACTGTTCTCCATAGTGACTGTATCAATTTGCATTCCCACCAACAGTGTAAGAGGATTCCCTTTTCTCCACACCCTCTCCAGCATTTATTGTTTGTAGATTTTTTGATGATGGCCATTCAGACTGGTGTGAGGTGATATCTCATTGTAGTTTTGATTTGCATTTCTCTAATAATTTGTGATGTTGAGCATCTTTTCAAGAACCTTGTGGCCATGTGTATGTCTTCTTTGGAGAAATGCCTGTTTAAGTCTTCCACCCATTCTTTGATTGGGTTGTTTGTTTTTTTGATATTGAGCTGCATGAGCTGTTTGTATATTTTGGAAATTGATCCCTTGTCAGTTGCTTCATTTGCAAATATTTTCTCCCATTCTGAGGGTTGTCTTTTCATCTTGTTTATGGTTTCCTTTGCTGTGCAAAAGCTTTAAAGTTTCATTAGGTCCCATCTGTTTCTTTTTGTTTTTATTTTTATTATTCTAGGAGGTGGGTCAAAAAAGGTCTTCCTGTGATTTATGTCAAAGAATGTTCTGCCTATATTTTCCTCTAAGAGTTTTATAGTGTCCAGTCTTACATTTAAATCTTTAATCCATTTTGAGTTTATTTTTGTGTATGGTGTTAGGGAGTGTTCTAATTTCATTCTTTTACATGTAGCTGTCCTGTTTTCAAAGCACCACTTATTGAAGAGACTGTCTTTTCTCATTTGTATATTCTTGCCTCCTTTGTCATAGATTAGGTAACCATAGGTGCGTGGGTTTATCTCTGGGCTTTCTATACTGTTTCATTGATCTACATTTCTGTTTTTGTGCCAGTACCAAACTGTCTTGATTACTGTAGCTTTGTAGTATAGTCTGAAGTCAGGGAGCCTGATTCCTCCAGCTCCATTTTTCTTTCTCAAGATTGCTTTGGCTATTCGGGGTCTTTTGTGTTTCCAAACAAATTGTAACATTTTTTGTTCTAATTCTGTGAAAAATGCCAGTGGTAATTTGGTAGGTATTGCATTAAATCTGTAGATTTCTTTAGGTAGTATAGTCATTTTCACAGTATTGGTTCCTCCCATCAAGAACATGGTATATCTCTCCATCTGTTTGTGTCATCTTTGATTTCTTTCATCAGTATCTTATAGTTTTCTGCATACATGTCTTTTGCCTCCTTAGGTAGGTTTATTCCTAGATAGTTTATTCTTTTTGTTGCAGTGGTAAATGGGATTGTTTCCTTAATTTCTGTTTCTGATTTTTTGTTGTTAGTGTATAGGTATGCAAGAGATTTCTGTGCATTAATTTTGTATCCTGCAACTTTACCAAATTCATTGATTAGCTCTAGTAGTTTTCTGGTGGCATCTTTAGGATTTTCTATGTATAGTGTCATGTCATCTGTGAACAGTGACAGTTTTACTTCTTCTTTTCCAATTTGGATTCCTTTTATTTCTTTTTCTTCTCTGATGGCCATGGCTAGGACTTCCAAAACTATGTTAAATAATAGTGGCAAGAGTGGGCATCCTTGTCTTGTTCTTGATCTTAGAGGAAATGCTTTCAGTTTTTCACCATTGAGAATGATGTTTGATGTGGGTTTGTCATCTGTGGCCTTTATTATTTTGAGGTAAGTTCCCTCTATGCCCACTTTCTAGAGAGTTTTTATCATAAATGGGTGTTGAATTTTGTCAAAAGCTTTTTCTGCATCTATCGAGATAATCATATGGTTTTTATTCTTCAGTTTATTAATATGGTTTATCATATTGATTTATTTGTGTATATTGAAGAATCCTTGCATCTCTGGGATAAATCCCACTTGATCATGGTGTATGATCCTTTTAATGTGTTGTTGGATTCTGTTTGCTAGTATTTTGTTGAGGATTTTTGTGTTTGTGTTCATCACTGATATTGGCCTGTAATTTTCCTTTTTGTGTGATATCTTTGTCTGGTTTTCATATCACAGTGATGGTTGCCTTATAGAATGAGCTTGGGAGTGTTCCTGTGTCTCCAATTTTTTGGGAGAGTTTGAGAAGGATGGGTGTTAGCTCTTCCTTAAATGTTTGATTGAATTCACCTGTGAAGCCATCGGGTTCTGTCCTTTTTTTTGTTGGAAGATTTTAAATCACAGTGTCAGTTTCATTACTTGTAGTTGATTTGTTCATATTTTCTATTTCTTCCTGGTTCAGTCTTGAGAGATTGTACCTTTCTAAGAGTTTGTCCATTTCTTCCAGGTGTCCATTTTATTGGCATATAGTTGCTTGTAGTAGTCTCTCATGATCCTTTGTATTTCTGTGGTGGCAGTTGTAACTTCTCCTTTTTCATTTCTAATTTTATTGATTTGAGTCCTCTCCTTTTTTTTCTTGGTGAGTCTAGCTAAAGGTTTATCAATTTTGTTTATCTTCTCAAAGAACCAACTTTTAGTTTCATTAATCTTACTATTGTTTTCTTCGTTTATATTTCATGTATTTCTGCTATGATTTTTATGATTTGTTTCCTTCCATTAGCTTTAGGTTTTGTTTGTTTTTCTTTCACTAGTTGCTTTAGGTATAAGTTTAGGTTGTTTACTGAAATTTTTCTTGTTTCTTGAGGTATTACTATATTCCTCTCTTATAGAACTGCTTTTGCTGCATCCCATAGGTTTTGGGTCATCGTGTTTTCATTGTCATTTGTCTCTAGGTATTCTTTTATTTCTTCTTTGATTTCTTCAGTGATCTCTTGGTTATTTAGTATCATACTGTGTAGTCTCCATGTGTTTGTGTTTTTTACAGTTTTTTTCCTGTAATTGATTTCTAATCTCATAACGTTGTGGTTGGAAAAGATGCTTTATACAATTTCAATTTTATTAACTTTACTTAGGCTTGATTTGTGACTCAAGATGTGATATATCCTGGAGAATGTTCTGTGTGCACTTGAGAAGAAACCGTATTCTGCTGCTTTCGGATGGAATGTCCTATAAATATCAGTTAAGTCTATCTGGTCTAATGTGTCATTTAAAGCCTTTGTTTCCTTATTTATTTTCTGTCTGGATTGCCTGTCCATTGATGAAAGTGAGATGTTAAAGTCCCCCACTATTTTTGTGTTACTGTCAATTTCCCCTTTTATGGTTGTTAGCATTTGCCTTATATGCTGAGGTGCTCCTGTGTTGGGTTCATAAATATTTACAGTTGTTATATCTTCTTCTTGGATTGATCCCTTTATCATTATGCAGTGTCCTTCCTTGTCTCTTGTAACAGTCTTTATTTTAAAGTCTGTTTTATCTGATATGAGAATTGCTACTCCAGCTTTTTTTTTGATTTCTATTTTCATAGAATATCTTTTTCTACCCCCTCACTTTCAGTCTGTATGTGTCCCTAGGTCTGAAGTGGGTCTCTTGTGGACAGCATATATTTGGGTCTTGTTTTTGTATCCATTCAGCCAGTCTGTGTCTTTTGGTTGGAGCATTTCATCCACTTACATTTAAGGTAATTATTGATATGTTTGTTCCTATTACCATTTTCTTAATTGTTTTGGGTGTGTTATTTTAGGTCTTTTCCTTCTCTTGTGTTTCCTGCCTAGAGAAGTTCCCTTAGCGTTTGTTGTAAAGCTGGTTTGGTTGTGCTGAATTCTCTTAGCTTTTGCTTGTCTGTAAAGCTTTTTATTTTTCTGTCAAATCTGAATGATATCCTTGCTGTGTAGAGTAATCTTGGTTGTAGGTTTTTCCCTTTCATCACTTTAAATATATCCTGCCACTCCCTTCTGGCCTGCAGTGTTTCGCTGAAAAATCAGCTGATAACCTTATGGGGATTCCCTTGTATGTTATTTGTTGCTTTTCCCTTGCTGCTTTTAATATTTTTTCTTTGAATTTAATTTTTATAGGTTTGATTAATATGTGTCTTGACGTGTTTCTCCTTGGATTTATCCTGTTGTTTAGGACTCTCTGAGCTTCCTGGACTTTGGTGACAATTTCCTTTCCCATGTTAGTGAATTTTCAACTATAATCTCTTCAAATATATTTTCAGACCCCTTTCTTTTTCTCTTCTTCTTCTGGGACCCCTATAATTTGAATGTTGGTGCGTTTAATGTTGTTCCAGAAGTCTCTGAGACTGTGCTCATTTCTTTTCATTCTTTATTCTGCTTCTCAGCAGTTATTTCCACTATTCTATTTTCCAACTCACTTATTCATTCTTCTGCCTCAGTTATTCTGCTATTGTTTCCTTCTAGTGTAGTTTTCATTTCAGTTATTGTGGTGTTCATCTCTGTCCTTCTTCTGTAACATATTTCTCTGTTGTCTCATTTTTGTTGATGGGTGGGGCTGTGTTCCTGTCTTGCTGGTTGTTTGGCCTGAGGCCTCCATCACTGGGGCTTGCAAACAGCTGGGTGGGGCCGGATTGTGGTGCCAAGATGAGGACCTCTGGGAGAGCTCACACAATTAGTATTCCCTGGCCCCTGAAGTTCTCTGGTAGTCCAGCGGCTCATATTTGATGGTCACACTACAGGACCTCAGGCCTGACCCCTGGCCTGTGAACCAAAACCTCTCAAGCTGCACAGCATGACCAAAAAGAAAAAGAAAAGAAAAAAACAAGGGACAAAGCCCAAGGCACGTAATAAAAACAGAAACAAAAACAAAGACACAGACAAAAAAAAAAGAAAAGAAACAGACAAATAAAACCCAAGGCAAATAACAAAAGCACATCCAAGCAAGCAAAAAACAAACGAACAAGCAAACAACAACAAAAAAAACAAACAAGGAAAGCAAATATGAAACATCCAAACAAGAGAGCCCCAAAACCAAAACCAATAATAAAAACAAAACTAACCTAAACAGAAAACAAAAAAAAGAAAAAGGAAAAGAAAAGCCAGTTGTGGAGGAATTTTCTTGTCTCTTTAAGTGTCCAAGATCCTCCACTAGTGTTCGGCAGGTGCTCTGTGGCAGTCGTTCTGATGTATTCTTTTTTTTTTTTTTTTTCACACACACACACTGTATTTTATTTTTACAAGAGATAAATAGACTGACACCAAGCATTGTACATGGATGACCACAACAAAAGCAACAATGATTGCAATTACCAAACATGAAACACACTCATACTATGTCATAATATTGACATTCAGTCCAGTAATCCTTCACTGTAACAGCTCCTTTACTTTGCAGTGAAAATTGATTTGTATATTCTTTGCCTCTGAGTCCTTGTGGGATTTTTTTTTTTTTAAATTCAGACAGAAAGTCACACAAATTATACTCATCCTCATCAGTTCACTCAGTCCCATGTACTTAATTTTTTTTTTCATCTTGATCTTTTGTTAGCACTTTTATGAGTTCATCAGTTTTTCATTAGAGTTCTGAAAATGCTTGTTCATTCAGTTCAGCAGTACAGTCAGTTACCAGAAACCTGTACTTGACAGAGTCTTTTCCATGAATTTCTTGAAGATGAAACCCTTTTATAGGAACATATTTGCAAAATCATCAGAGTACACCCAGAACTGTCTGTAAATGACAAAAGACTTAAAAATGACCACGGTTAAAGATTTGATGAAAGTTCATAATAATGCAGTTGACAAGAAAATTAGTTATTTCTGAGATATACATTTTAAAGTAATAACTAGGATTATTACTTATAACATTATACCAGAACATATAAGATTTTTAGAAATTTCATGCAATGTCTGAAACATTTATATTAACATATTTCCATACATATTTCCATACAAATACAAATATAAGATTTTTAGAAATTTCATGTAATGTCTGAAACATTTATATTAACATATTTCCATACAAATACAAATATAAGATTTTTAGAAATTTCATGTAATGTCTGAAACATTTATATTAACATATTTCCATACAAATACAAATATAAGATTTTTAGAAATTTCATGTAATGTCTGAAACATTTATATTAACATATTTCCATACAAATAACCCAATGAAAGTTTAGTATTAGTTGTTTTGTTTGTTTTTTTATACTGCAGGTTCTTATTAGGCATCAATTTTATACACATCAGTGTATACATGTCAATCCCAATCGCCCAATTCAGCACACCACCATCCCCACCTCACCGCGGTTTTCCCCCCTTGGTGTCCATATGTCCATTCTCTACATCTGTGTCTCAACTTCTGCCCTGCAAACTGGCTCATCTGTACCATTTTTCTAGGTTCCACATACATGCATTAATATACGATATTTGTTTTTCTCTTTCTGACTTACTTCACTCTGTATGACAGTCTCTAGATCCATCCACGTCTCAACAAATGACTCAATTTCGTTCCTTTTTATGGCTGAGTAATATTCCATTGTATATATGTACCACAACTTCTTTATCCATTCGTCTGTTGATGGGCATTTAGGTTGCTTCCATGACCTGGCTATTGTTAATAGTGCTGCAATGAACATTCGGGTGCATGTGTCTTTTTGAATTACGGTTTTCTCTGGGTATATGCCCAGTAGTGGGATTGCTGGGTCATATGGTAATTCTATTTTTAGTTTTTTAAGGAACCTCCATATTGTTCTCCATAGTGGCTGTATCAATTTACATTCCCACCAACAGTGAAAGAGGGTTCTCTTTTCTCCACACCCTCTCCAGCATTTGTTGTTTGTAGATTTTCTGATGATGCCCATTCTAACAGGAGTGAGGTGATACCTCATTGAAGTTTTGATTTGCATTTCTCTAATAATTAGTGATGTTGAGCATCTTTTCATGTGCTTCGTGGCCGTCTGTATGTCTTCTTTGGAGAAATGTCTATTTAGGTCTTCTGCCCATTTTTGGATTGGGGTGTTTGTTTCTTTGATATTGAGCTGAATGAGCTGTTTATATATTTTGGAGATTAATCCTTTGTCCGTTGATTCATTTGCAAATATTTTCTCCCATTCTGAGGGTTGTCTTTTTGTCTTGTTTATGGTTTCCTTTGCTGTGCAAAAGCTTTGAAGTTTCATTAGGTCCCACTTGTTTATTTTTGTTTTTATTTCCATTACTCTAGGAGGTGGATCAAAAAAGATCTTGCTATGATTTATGTCAAAGAGTGTTCTTCCTATGTTTTCCTGTAAGAGTTTTATAGTGTCCAGTCTTATATTTAGGTCTCTAATCCATTTTGAGTTTATTTTTGTGTATGGTGTTAGGGAGTATTCTAATTTCATTCTTTTACATGTAGCTGTCCAGTTTTCCCAGCACCACTTATTGAAGAGACTGTCTTTTCTCCATTGTATATCTTTGCCTCCATTGTCATAGATTAGTTGACCATAGGTGCGTGGGTTAATCTCTGGGCTTTCTATCTTGTTCTATTGATCAATGTTTCTGTTTTTGTGCCAGTACCATATTGTCTTGATTACTGTAGCTTTGTAGTATAGTCTGAAGTCTGAGAGTCTGATTCCTCCAGCTCCATTTTTTTGCCTCAAGACTGCTTTGGCTATTCGGGGTCTTTTGTGTCTCCATACAAATTTTAAGATGATTTGTTCTAGCTCCGTAAAAAATGCCATTGGTAATTTGATAGGGATTGCATTGAATCTGTAGATTGCTTTGGGTAGTATACTCATTTTCACAATGTTGATTCTTCTAATCCAAGAACATGGTATATCTCTCCATCTGTTGGTATCATCTTTAATTTCTTTCATCAGTGTCTTATAGTTTTCTGCATACAGGTCTTTTGTCTCCCTAGGTAGGTTTATTCCTAGGTATTTTATTCTTTTTGTTGCAGTGGTAAATGGGAGTGTTTCCATAATTTCTCTTTCAGATTTTTCATCATTAGTGTATAGGAATGCAAGAGATTTCTGTGCATTAATTTTGTATCCTGCAACTTTACCATATTCATTAATTAGCTCTAGCAGTTTTCTGGTGGCAGTTTTAGGATTCTCTATGTATAGTATCATGTCATCCGCAAACAGTGACAGTTTTACTTCTTCTTTTCCAATTTGTATTCCTTTTATTTCTTTTTCTTCTCTGATTGCCGTGGCTAGGACTTCCAGAACTATGTTGAATAATAGTGGTGAGAGTGGACATCCTTGTCTCATTCCTGATCTTAGAGGAAATGCTTTCAGTTTTTCACCATTGAGAATGATGTTTGCTGTGGGTTTGTCATATATGGCCTTTATTATGTTGAGGTAGGTTCCCTCTATGCCCACTTTCTGGAGAGTTTTTATCATAAATGGGTGTTGAATTTTGTCAAAAGCTTTTTCTGCATCTATTGAGATGATCATATGGTTTTTATTCTTCAATTTGTTAATATGGTGTATCACATTGATTGATTTGCGTATATTGAAGAATCCTTGCATCCCTGGGATAAATCCCACTTGATCGTGGTGTATGATCCTTTTAATGTGTTGTTGGATTCTGTTTGCTAGTATTTTGTTGAGGATTTTTGCATCTATATTCATCAGTGATATTGGTCTGTAATTTTCTTTTTTTGTAGTGTCTTTGCCTGGTTTTGGTATCAGGGTGATGGTGTCCTCATAGAATGAGTTTGGGAGTGTTCCTTCCTCTGCAATTTTTTGGAAGAGTTTGAGAAGGATGGGTGTTAGCTCTTCTCTAAATGTTTGATAGAATTCACCTGTGAAGCCATCTGGTCCTGGACTTTTGTTTGTTGGAAGATTTTTAATCACAGTTTCAATTTCATTACTTGTGATTGGTCTGTTCATATTTTCTGTTTCTTCCTGATTCAGTCTTGGAAGGTTATACCTTTCTAAGAATTTGTCCATTTCTTCCAGGTTGTCCATTTTATTGGCATAAAGTTGCTTGTAGTAGTCTCTTAGGATGCTTTGTATTTCTGCGGTGTCTGTTGTAACTTCTCCTTTTTCATTTCTGATTTTATTGATTTGAGTCCTCTCCCTCTTTTTCTTGATGAGTGTGGCTAATGGCTTATCAATTTTGTTTATCTTCTCCAAGAACCAACTTTTAGTTTTATTGATCTTTGCTATTGTTTTCTTTGTTTCTATTTCATTTATTTCTGCTCTGATCTTTATGATTTCTTTCCTTCTGCTAACTTTGGGTTTTGTTTGTTCTTCTTTCTCTAGTCTCTTTAGGTGTAAGGTTAGATTGTTTACTTGAGATTTTTCTTGTTTCTTTAGGTAGGCTTGTATAGCTATAAACTTCCCTCTTAGAACCGCTTTTGCTGCATCCCATAGGTTTTGGGTCGTTGTGTTTTCATTGTCATTTGTCTCTAGGTATTTTTTTATTTCCTCTTTGATTTCTTCAGTGATCTCTTGGTTATTTAGTAACATATTGTTTAGCCTCCATGTGTTTGTCTTTTTTATGTTTTTTTCCCTGTAATTCATTTCTAATCTCATAGCGTTGTGGTCAGAAAAGATGCTTGATATGATTTCAATTTTCTTAAATTTACTGAAGCTTGATTTGTGACCCAAGATGTGATCTATCCTGGAGAATGTTCCGTGCGCACTTGATAAGAACGTGTAATCTGCTGTTTTTGGATGGAATGTCCTATATATATCAATTAAATCTATCTGGTCTATTGTGTCATTTAAAGCTTCTGTTTCCTTATTTATTTTCATTTTGGATGATCTGTCCATTGGTGTAAGTGGAGTGTTAAAGTCCCCCACTATTATTGTGTTACTGTCGATTTCCTCTTTTATAGCTGTTAGCAGTTGCCTTTTTTATTGAGGTGCTCCTATGTTGGGTGCATATATATTTATAATTGTTATATCTTCTTCATGGATTGATCCCTGGATCATTATGTAGTGTCCTTCCTTGTCTCTTTTAACATTCTTTATTTTAAAGTCTATTTTATCTGATATGAGTATAGCTACTCCAGCTTTCTTTTGATTTCCATTTGCATGGAATATCTTTTTCCATCCCCTCACTTTCAGTCTGTATGTGTCCCTAGGTCTAAAGTGGGTCTCTTGTAGACAGCATATATATGGGTCTTGTTTTTGTATCCATTCAGCCAGTCTATGTCTTTTGGTTGGGGCATTTAATCCATTCACGTTTAAGGTAATTATCGATATGTATGTTCCTATGACCATTTTCTTAATTGTTTTGGGTTTGTTTTTGTAGGTCCTTTTCTTCTCTTGTGTTTCCCACTTAGAGAAGTTCCTTTAGCATTTGTTGTAGAGCTGGTTTGGTGGTGCTGAATTCTCTTAGCTTTTGCTTGTCTGTAAAGCTTTTGATTTCTCCATCAAATCTAAATGAGATCCTTGCCGGGTAGAGTAATCTTGGTTGTAGGTTCTTCCCTTTCATCACTTTAAGTATATCATGCCACTCCCTTCTGGCTTGCAGAGTTTCTGCTGAGAAATCAGCTGTTAACCTTATGGGAGTTCCCTTGTATGTTATTTGTCGTTTTTCCCTTGCTGCTTTCAATAATTTTTCTTTGTCTTTAATTTTTGCCACTTTGATTACTATGTGTCTCAGCGTGTTTCTCCTTGGGTTTATGCTATATGGGACTCTCTGCGCTTCCTGGACTTGGGTGGCTATTTCCTTTCCCATGTTAGGGAAGTTTTCGACTATAATCTCTTCAAATATTTTCTCTGGTCCTTTCTCTCTCTCTTCTCCTTCTGGGACCCCTATAATGCGAATGTTGTTGCGTTTAATGTTGTCCCAGAGGTCTCTTAGGCTGTCTTCATTTCTTTTCATTCTTTTTTCTTTAGTCTGTTCCGCAGCAGTGAATTCCACCATTCTGTCTTCCAGGTCACTTATCCGTTCTTCTGCCTCAGTTATTCTGCTATTGATTCCTTCTAGTGTAGTTTTCATTTCAGTTATTGTATTGGTCATCTCTGTTTGTTTGTTCTTTAATTCTTCTAGGTCTTTGTTAATCATTTCTTGCATCTTCTCAATCTTTGCCTCCATTCTTATTCCGAGGTCCTGGATCATCTTCACTATCATTATTCTGAATTCTTTTTCTGGAAGGTTGCCTATCTCCACTTCATTTAGTTGCTTTTCTGGGGTTTTTTCTTGTTCCTTCATCTGGTACATAGCCCTCTGCCTTTTCATCTTGTCTATCTTTCTGTAACTGTGGTTTTTGTTCCACAGGCTGCAGGATTGTAGTTTTTCTTGCTTCTGCTGTCTGCCCTCTGGTGGTTGAGGCTATCTAAGAGGCTTGATGGGAGGCTCTGGTGGTGGGTAGAGCTGACTGTTGCTGTGGCGGTCAGAGATCAGTAAAACCTTAATCCACTTGACTGTTGATGGGTGGGGCTGGGTTCCCTCCCTGTTGGTTGTTTTGCCTGAGGCAATCCAACACTGGAGCCTACCCGTGCTCTTTGGTGGGGTTAATGGCAGTCTCTGGGAGGGCTCACGCCAAGGAGCACTTCCCAGAACCTCTGCTGCCAGTGTCCTTATCCCCATGGTGAAACAGAGCCACCACTCACCTCTGCAGGAGACCCCCCCAACACCAGCAGGTAGGTCTGGTTCAGTCTCCCCCAGGGTCACTGCTCCTTCCCCTGGGTCCCGATGCACACATTACTTTGTGTGTGCCCTCCAAGAGTGGGGTCTCTGTTTCCCCCAGTCCTGTCGAAGTCCTGCAATCAATTCCCACTAGGCTTCAAAGTCTGATTCTCTAGGAATTCCTCCTCCCGTAGCCGGACCCCCAGGTTGGGAAGCCTGACGTGGGGCTCAGAACCTTCACTCCAGTGGGTGGACTTCTGTGGTATAGGTGTGCGCCAGTCTGTGAGCCACCCACCCAGCAGTTATGGGATTTGATTTTACTCTGATTGCGCCCCTCCTACCGTCTCACTGTGGCTTCTCCTCTGTCCTTGGACGTGGGGTATCCTCCTTGGTGAAGTCCAGGGTCTTCCTGTCAATGATTGTCCAGCAGCCAGTTGTGATTCTGGTGCTCTCGCAAGAGGGAGTGAGAGCACGTCCTTCTACTCCGCCATCTTGGTTAATCTCCTGATGTATTCTTGATGTACTTGTGAGGAGATGTGAACTCCACACCCTTCTATTCCACCATCTTGACTCCACCCAAATAATCACTTTAAATGTAAATGGAATGAACACTCCAATCAAAAGACATAGGCTCGCTAAACAAATGAATGAAAAAAAGGACCCATCTCTGTGCTGCATACAAGAGATTCATTTCAAATCTAAAGACACACAGACTGAAAGTGAAAGGATGGAAAAAGATATTCCATGCAAATGGAAATAAAAAAAAAAACTGGTGTAGCAGTACTCATATAAGAAAAAACAGACTTTACTAATTAAACTTAAACGTTTTTGCACAACTAAGGAAACCATAAACAAAACGAAAAGACAACCCACAGAGTGGGAGAAAATATTTGCAAACAAAGCAACAGACGAGGGATTAATCTCCAAAATATACAAAGAGCTCATGCAGCTCAATATCTAAAAAACAAACAACCCAACCGAAAAATAGGCAGAAGGTCTAGATAGATATTTCTCTAGAGAAGACATACAGATGGTCAAAAAGCACATGACAAGATGCTCAGCATCTCTAATTATTAGAGAAATCCAAATCAAAACTACAATGAGGTATCACCTCACACTAGTCAGAATGGCCATTGTCAAAAAGTCTAGAAACAGTAAATGCTGGAGAGGGTGTGGAGAAAAGTGAACCCTCTTGCAATGTTGGTGGGAATGTAAATTGTTACAGCCACTAGGAAGGAGGAGGAAGTTCCTTACAAAACTAAAAATAGAACTACCCTATGACCCAGCAGCCCTACTCCTGGGAAAATATCTGGAGAAAACTGTACTTTGAAAATATACATGCACTTCAGTGTTCATTGCAGCACTATTTACAATAGACAAGCCATGGAAGCAACCCAAATGTCCATCAGCAGATGAATGCATTAAGAAGGTGTGGTACATATATACAATTGAATATTACTCAACCATAAAAAAGAATAAAATAATGCCATTTTCATCAACATGGATGGATCTAGAGATTATCATACTAGGTGAAGTAAGTCAGACAAAGACAAATATCGTATGATATCATTTATATGTGAATCTAAAATAATGATACAAATGAACTTATTTAGAAAAAACAGACTTTAAAACAAAGACTATAAAAAAAGGAAAGGAAAATACATAATGATAAAGAGGTCAATCCAAGAAGAGGATATAACACTTGTAAATATATGTGCCCCCAACATAGAGACACATAAATATGTAAAGCAAATATTGACAGATACCTAAAGACATAGAGCAAAATTTGACAGACATAAGGGAAGAAAATGACAGTAATACAATGTAGTACAGGGCTTTAATATCCCACTTACATCAATATATAGATCATCCAGACAGAAAATCGATAAGGAAACCCTGGCCTTAAATAACACATTAGACCAGAATGACCAAGTAGATATCTACAAAACATTCCAATCAAAAACAGGGGAATGCACGTTCTTTTCAAGGGCACCTGGGACATTCTCCAGGATAAATCACACACTAGGACACAAAACAAGTCTTTATAAACTTTGGAAGATTGATATCATAGCAGCTGTCTTTTCTGACCACAATAGTATGATACTAGAAATTAATTATAGGAAGAAAACTGGGAAAACACATGGAGACTAAAAAATATGATACTAAAACAAAAGCAAAAACAAACAAAAAACAACAACAAAGGATCAATGAAAAAACCAAAGAGGAAATCAAAAAATACCTTGCAATGAATGAAAGTAGAAATGCAACTTTCCAAAATCTATGGGATGCAGCAAAAGCAGTTCTAAGAGGAAAGTTCAGAGAGATGTATGTGTAAATCAAGGAACAAAAAAAAAACTCAAATAAATAACCTAAATGTACACCTGAAGTAATTAGTAAAAGAAGAACAAACAAAGCCTAAAGTTAATAAAAGAAAGGATATAATAAAGATAAGAGTGGAAAAAAATGAAATAGAGACTAAAAAATAGAAAATATCAATGAAACTAAGAGCTGGTTCTTTGAAAAGATAAACAAAATTGACAAACCTTTAGCCAGACCCATCAAGAAAAAGAGTCCAAATAAATAAAATTAGAAATGAAAGAGGAGAAATTACAACCAATATCACAGAAATACAGTCATAGGAGAATTCTGTGAATAGTTATACACCAACAAATTAGGTAACCTAGAAGCAATGGATGAATTTCTAGAAACATACAATCTTCTAAAGAGTGAATCAGGAAGAAATAGAAAATCTGAACAGACCAAATACTAGTAGTGAAATTGAATCAGTAATCAAAAAACTCCCAACAAACAAAAGTCCAGCACCAGATAGCTTCACCTGTGAATTCTACCAAACAATTAAAGAAGAGTTAGTACCTATTTTTCTCAAATATTCCAAAAAATTTAAGAAGTGGAAATGCTTCCAAACTCATTCAACAAGGCCAGCATCACTCTGATACCAAAACCAGCCAAGAATATCACAAAAAAAGAAAATTATAGGCCAACACACCTGATGAACGTAGATGCAGAAACCCTCAACAAATTATTAGCAAACTAAATTAAAAATATATTAAAAGGATACATTATGATGTTTCGATATCTGCAAATCAGTCAATGTGATACATACACCACATTAACAAAAGGAAAGACACCAAGTCACATGATCAATTCAACATCCATTCCTGATGAAAACTCTTAAGAAACTAGTATAGAGGGAACACATCTCAGCATAATAAGGTTATACATTTCAAACCCACAGCTAACATCATTCTCAGTGGAGAAAAGCTGAAAGCTTTTCCTCTAAGATCAGGAATAGGACAAGGATGCCCACTCTTGCCACTGTTATTCAACATAGTGTTTGAAATACTATCCACAACAATCAGATAATAAAAAGAGATAAAAAGCATCCAAATTGGAAAGGAGGAAGCAATACTGTCACTTTTTGCAGATGAAATGATACTACATATATAAAATCCTAAAAACTGCACCAAAAAACTATTAGAACTAACAAATAAATTCAGTAAAGTTATAGCATACAAAATAAACGTACAGAAATCTGTTGCATTTCTATATACTAATAAACTATCATAAAAAGAAATTAAGAAGTACATTTCATTTATAATTGTGTCAAAAAGAATAAAATACCTAGAAATAAATATAACCAAGGAGGTGAAAGACTTGTACTCTGAAAACTATGACATTGATGAAAGAAATTGAAGACAAAAGAAAGAAATGGAAAGATATCCTGTGCTCATGGATCAGAATAATTAATACTGTTCAAATGTCTGTAGTACCCAAAGCAATCTACAGATTCAATGCAATCCCTGTCAAAGTACCTATATTATTTTTCACAGAATTAGAACAGATAATCCTAAAATTTGTATAAAACCACAAAAGATCCCCAATAGCCAAAGTAATGTTGAGGAAGAAGAACAAAACTGGAGGTATGATATTCTCCCTGACTTCAAACTGTACTACAAGGCTACAGTAATCAAAACAGTATGGTACTGGTACAAAACAGACATATTGATCAGTGGAACAGAATACAGATCCCAGGAATAAATCTATGCATATATGATCAATTAGTTTATGACAAAGGAGGTAAGAATATTCAATGGGGAAAAGGCAGTCTCTTCAATAAATGGTATTGAGAAAACTGGACAGCTACTTGTAAAAGAATGAAACTAGACCATTTTCTTACATCATTTACAAAAGTAAACTCAAAATCAATTAAAAACTTAAAAGTATGACCTGAAACTGTAAAATCCTAGAAGAAAACATAGGTAGTTTGCTCTTTGACATCAGTCTTAGAAATGTATTTTTCAATCTGTCTCCTCAGGCAAGGGCAACAAAAGCAAAAATAAACAAATGGGACCACATCAAACTAAAAAGCTCTTGCACAGCATAGGAAACCATCAACAAAAAGAAAAGGCAACCTACTGAATGGGAGAAAATATTTGCAAATGGCATGTTGATAAGGGGTTAATATCCAAAATATGTAAAGAACTTATACAACCACAATGTTGCCTCATACCAATCAGAATGGATATTATCAAAACAACAAGAAACAAGTGTTGGTGAGGATGTAGAGGAAAGAGAATGCTCATGCCCTGTTGGTAGGAATGTAAATTTGGTACAGTCACTATGGAAAACAGTATGAATGTTCCTTAAAAAATTAAAAATAGAGCATCCATACAATTCAGCAATTCCACATTCAGGTATTCAAAGACAATGAACACTAATTCAAAAAGATATATGCACTCCAGTGTTCATAGTAGCATTATTTACGATAGCCAAGATCTGAAGCAAGCTAAATGTCCATAAACAGATGAATGGATAAAGAAGATATATATCCTCTTGGAAAGGAATGGAATACCACAGAGCCATTAAAAAAGAATGAAATCTTGCCAGTTGTGACGACATGGATGGACCTGGAGGGTATTATGCTTACTGAAATAAGTCAGACAAAGACAAATACTATATTTTTACTTATATGTGGAATCTAAAATACAAAACAAATGAGCAAATATAACAAAACGGCAACAGTCTCATCGGTACAGAGAGCAAACTAGTGGTTACCAGAGGGTAGAGGGATGGGAGGATGGCCAAAATAGGTGAAGGGGATTAAGAGGTACAAACTACCAGTTATAAAATAAGTCACAGGCAAGCAGAGGGAAAATGGTCAATAATATTGTAATAACTTTATATGGTGCATAAGGTATAAAAATATTAAATCATTATGTTGTACACCTGAAACTAATATAATATTGTAAGTCAACTATATTTCAATTAAATTAATCAATCAATAAAATATAACTCAGTTTATATTTAAATTTAAAATTGAAGTGTCTTTTTGGGAAATCAAAATCTAGGATGGGAAAAGTTATATTCCCAGCTAGGACCTGAAATCATGGTCCTTTCCCTAGGAATGCAGGGTATGTAAAAACATACAACCAAGAAAGGCTGTGGGATATTTAGAGAAAAAGATAGGGAACTAATCCTTTCCGTGTGTGTGTGCGTGTGTGTGTGCGTGTGTGTGTTTTAAATCTTACTGACGAGTGCAGCAAGCGAATTCATGAGAGAATTAATCCCTTCTTCCAACACCCCATTTTGAAGAGCTTTCCAATGCTTACAGAGTCACATGGGGCATAATCGAAGTCAGTAGACACTGCCAAGTAATCTCACTAGAGTCTATATTAGAAGAATAAAGAGCCTGTAGAGAAGGTGAGATATTCATACAGGTATTTGCATAACTAGATGTTTGTTGTTGTCTGTGTTCTTAGTTTTGATTGTAGATATTTCACATGCAAGATAAATTTTCATGTACTTAGAGCAAGCATAATATAATAATTAAATATAGTATATAATATATATGTAATAGTATATAGAATAGTATAGAATAATATTTACACACAGACAGATAAACAGATAGATAATATAGTAATAACATAATGTTACCAGGCCATGAACATTTCCCCAGCCCTTTCTCATGCTTACTATCATCATTATAAATATATATCTGATGGTAGTCTGTGAGAATAAAACTTCTGGTTTTGTAATGCATAATCTTTATATTTTGTGGAAATTTTTTATTGAATGTCACTTCAAGTATCTTTGACTCAGCCTAATTTCTATCAAGCTTGGATTCTTGGGCAACTCTAATTTGCTTAACACTATGTATGTATAGGTTAGTATTAGATTCTAGGCTAATGTCAACATTATGCTGAGGAACTGTTTAATAATCAAGGGTCAACATAATCAGAAAAGTAGAAAACACATACTTTAAATGTTACCTTCAACCCATGACTATTTTATTAATCTTAAAAATTTAATGGTTAACGTCATTAAAGTTTGGTATGGCGTTTGATTTGATATGATGTTGCTGTTGCTGTCAGGATTAAATTTGTTAGCCTATGTAAAGTGTTTATAAGAGTGCCAGGGACATAATGTTTGCTGTTATTGTTGTTATTTAGTTTGCAATGGACTTTAGTCTTGTCAGTTCATGTTGAATACTACTGTGTTCACATATATATGTATTTGTTGGTTCTTTTGTTACAATTGATGAATCAGTATTGATACAGTTTTATTAATGGAACCCCATCTATCTATACGTAGATACATGCATACATATCCTACCCTATAAAAATCTAAAAACTCAGAGAAATAAGGCTAAGAGTTAAGTCAAAAAGATAAAGTAAGGCTAAAAAAAGAGAAACAATGTATGGTTGGCATCTAGGAGAACTACAAGCAGGATATAACATGTGTAAGGAGCTAATGTTGTAAATGTTGAATATTTGTGGATGCCCCAATTCATCCCATCTTGTGAATGGACATGGTGGCTTAAAAACAGGTTTGGCAAAATTGAGCACAGAGTTTTTCTATCCTTTTTTTTTTTTATTTTTAATCTGTTTATTTTGGTTGTGCCAGGTCTTAGTTGCAGCAGGCGGTCTCTTTAGTTGCGACTCACAGGCTCCTAAGTTGTGGCTCACCAGCTCCTTAGTTGTGGCATGTGAACTCTTAGTTGCAGCATGCATGTGGGATCTAGTTCCCTCAGCAGGGATCAAGCCCGGGTCCCCTGCATTGGGAGTGTGGAGTCTTAACCACTGTGCCACCAGGGAAGTCCCATCTATCAGTTTTTAAAGAGTTTATTTTTATAGCAGTTTTAGGTTTACAGAAAACTTGTTCATAGAGAGTTGCCATATACCCCTTCCCACTTTCCCCTCCCCACAGTTTTTCCTATTATTAACATGTTGCATTAGTGTGGTTCTTTCATTACAATTGATGAACCAGTATTGCTACAGTTTTATTCATGGAAGCCCATAATTTACATTAGAGTTCACTCTTGGTGTTGTACATTCTATAATTTTGACAAATTTATAATGTCATATATCCACCAATACATTTTCTCTGCCCTAAAAATGCCCTGTACTCCACCTATCCATTCCTCTCCCTTCCCTCTGAACCCCTGTCAGTCACTGATCTTTTTTACTGTCTCCATAGTTTTGCCTTTTCCAGAATGTCATATAGTTGGAATCCTACAATATGTATACTTTTCGGACTGGCTGCTTTTCCTCCATTTTTTTTTAATGGCTTGATAGCTCATTTCATTTTAGCACTGAATAGTATGCCATTGTATGGAAGTACCACAGTTTGTTTATCCATTCACCTCATGAATGACGTGGTTGTTTCAAAGTTTTGGCAATCATGAGTAAAGCTACTATAAACATTTATGTGTGTTTTTTGAGTGGACGTAAGTTTTCAATTCATTTTACACTTAGGAGTGTGCTTTCTGGATCTGATGATAAGCCTATGTTTAGTTCTGTAGGAAACTGCCAAATTATCTTCCAAAGTGCATGTGCCACATTGCCTTCACACCAGCAATGAACAAGAGTTCCTATTGTTTGATGCCTTCACCAGCGTTTAGTGTCGTCAATGTTTTGTATTTTAGCTCTTCTAATAGGTTTAATTTGCAGTTCCCAAATGAATATGATGTTGAGCATCTTTCCATATGCTTATTTGCCATTTGTATATCTTCTTTGGTCAGGTGTCTGTTGAGCTCTTTTGTCAATTTTTTGATTGGGTTGCTGTTTTGTTTACTTCTTTTTAAAAAAAATTTTATTTTATAT
The DNA here is from genome assembly GCF_009873245.2 of Balaenoptera musculus. NCBI lineage: Eukaryota > Metazoa > Chordata > Mammalia > Artiodactyla > Balaenopteridae > Balaenoptera > Balaenoptera musculus. Next base: position 77,899,697 of record NC_045790.1, read on the forward strand.
TAGAGCATAGTTGATTAACAATGTTGTGTTAGTTTCAGGTGTGAGGCAAAGTGACTCAGTAATACATATACATGCATCCATCGTTTTTCAAATTATTTTCCCATTTAGGTTATTAGAGAGTATTGAGCAGAGTACCCTGTTTCCTTTTATGGATCATGCTTTAGATGTTTTATCAAAAAAGTCATCACCAAACTGGTCACCTATATTTACTTCTATGTTGTCTGCTGAAACTTTCCTACTAGTTTTTTAGGGAAATTATCCTTGCAGAGCAAAAACTTGGTCTTCCTTAATGCTTTCCTCTCATCACATAATGCCTTTTCCCCCCTTCTATTTACTTATCTAGAGAAATCTTAACCATTCTTCAAAGAGTCAGTTCAAGGTTCACATCCTTCAAAACTTGCCCTGACCACATCAGATCACTTTGATCTCATTCTTCTTTGAACTCCTAAAGTTATGGTAATCTATACTACATTGTTTGGTACTGCATTATACTCTGTTTAGTGCTATGTAAGAAATTATTTCCATGTGTTAATCATATCTTGCAGGCAAGAGAAGTTGGAAATTATGCACCCTTTATAATTACCAGCAAACTTAGTATGGTTTGGACCCAGTGCAGATTCTCAAAAAATGCCTGGAATCAGGAAGCTGCAAAGTGAAATTGTTAAGAGCCTGAGTTTTGAAGTCACTTTGACAAGGTTTTATTTCACCTACGCGACTGATGCCTGTATGATTTTTGGCAAACAAGTTACCAAACCTCCCTGACTTGAGTATGTTTATCTGTAAAGAGAAGGATAAGATAATACATGTCTAATATGGTTGATGTAGGTATCAACAGGAGATAAATGCATACAAAGATCTTAGCAGGCATCCTGGCACATGGCATATGCTTTATATTATTGTTTTTTATTATTATATTATTCTTTTTATAAATATAGTAGAACATGAATATGAATAACTAGAATATGAATGAACTAGATTAGTTATAATGAAGATGCAAATATGAAAATACTTTGTGACCTCTATGTCTCATTATTATTTTTAATACCGTTATGCTTAAAGGCCCATGTTGTATAGAAGAATATTCAGCTGAACTAAGAATCCTGGAACACCCATTTCATATCCTGACTTCACCTTATTCTTCCAAATTGGATTCAGCTTTCATAACTGCTACTGAGTATTCAATTTAGTGATCACATTTACTAGCCTGGTAATCCTGGGAAAGCTGTGTTCCTCCTTCCATTCCCTTCCCTGGAGCTGTTTCCTCCTATTAAAAACCTAGCAAAAACTATCTCTCAAAATTGTTAAAAGGGTTAAAAGATTATTATGTGAAAGTAGCACAGTGTCTCACATTTTGTGGCTGTTCAATAAATATTACATTTTGATTTCCTCACAGTGAGTGCCCTTTAAAAAAAATCTTCATAAAATTCTCCCGTATATTCTGTTTTCCACACAATTGTCACAGTGGGTTACCTGAAGTGCCAAACAGGCCAAGCTGCTTCTACTTTAGTGGCTTCCTGCCATTGCGTACATCACAATAACTTGCAACTGGAGACTTTAGCTCCTCTCTTCCAGTATGGTCTCAATTTCTGCTTCTCTGTCTCATTTTAATAATACGAAGTTCCAGTAATTTCTGCTTTCTATGTTCCTTTCTTCCTCCTTTTTAAAAATATTTATTTATTTATTTTTGGATGCACTGGGTCTTCGTTGTTGCGTGTGGGCTTTTCTCTAGTTGTGGCGAGCGGGGGCTACTCTTCGTTGAGGTGCGCGGCTTCTCATTGTGGTGGCTTCTCTTGTTGCAGAGCATGGGCTCTAGGTGCACGGGCTTCAGTAGCTGTGGCACGTGGCCTCAGTAGTTATAGCTCGCGGGCTCTAGAGCGGAGGCTCAGTAGTTGTGGCACACAGGCTTAGTTGCTCTGCGGCATGTGGAGTCTTCCCAGACAAGGGCTCGAACCCGTGGCTCCTGCATTGGCAGCCGGATTCTTAACCACTGCACCACCAGGGAAGCCCTCTTCCTCCTTTTATACATGGTTAGTTCTCTGAGACTCAGTTTACTTACCATCTCATTCAGGAAGATCCTGGGCACATACCTTACTGCGGCCAGCTGATGTAAATCTTCTGTGTTTTTCCATGGCACCCTTCATTACATGTAGGTCTTCTTCCCAGGACTGTAATCTCCTCGAAGGCCATGATGATGTCCTTAGTATACAGTATCTAGTAGGTGCTTATTAGTGAAGAATAAATAGTTCTTTATTGAATTCTATTTAAAAATGGGTCCTAATACAGTGTCGTGTATATTCTAGTCACCTTATAAATTTGGTGAATGAACAAATGAGCAAATATATGAAGCAAGAATGAAGATGAAGTTTTACCTGAGGACAGGATTCAGATGACTGACCTCTCAAGATTTTCACAACTTTGTTTTTATATAAAAGATCCACATAATACCAGTATGATAGTAGCTTTAACATTAAACATAAAACATAATAAGCATATGCAATAATTACATAGCTATAGAAATTTGAGACCATGATTATGAAATGAGTATAAAAACCTGTAACCAACTCCCTATGAAATGATGGCCTGACTTACAGGTATATGCATGAGATTTAATAATAGAACATTACTTTCTCTCCTCAAAGTGGGAGCTATTGTTAAATCAGCAGTCCACTGGACCTGAGGGAAGAAGTGTAAAGAGGAGACTTTGCACGTGAAGGTGATAAGAGGCATCACCAGTGGAGAGCAGAGAGTGATGCATCTTTTCTGGTAGCCAGAAAAGCTGAATGTAGTCTGTCTTGAGGTCATTTCACTTTTTTCTCTGGATTGTCTAATGGTAGCTGAGAGCAAAATGTCTCTCTTAGGATATAACCTTCCATAAGCTGAGGATCCAAGCATTAACATGAGGGAGAGAGATCAGGAAAGAAAGACTGTGTGCTTTCCTGGAGCTGTTAATAATGTACTGGACAAGGTCAATAAATAATTGATAGTTGTCACCTTTCTGCTTCTTGGTTATTCATGGGCTTCAAGATGGTCCTTTATCTTAGCACCATCTAATCGTGTTACATCACATGCACTCCTTGTCGCCAACATTAATATGTCTGCCAGTGACGTGTGTTACACACTGGCTTTTCAGAGCTATTACGAACTGTGATCTGCGCCAGTCAAGAGCAATGTAATTGTCACCAGTAGACAGAAATATTACTGCCAGACAGAATGATGTAAATAATACAAAAAATAACCTCTAACACCAACGACAAATCTCCATAATTAGGGAGCAGTCTCTTCCATCACATCTGTTGTATGACTCCACTGCATGAGAATTGCCGTAGTCTGGAGGGAAGCGGGCTCAATTCAATCAGGCAGAGCACCTGTACTCTTTTGATTATGTACATTGCAGAGACAGAGTAGGTGTGGATTCTGGAGCAAAGCAATGGGGTACTGCAAGTGAGTGTTTTAGATTTTTGTTCCTGAGACCTTTACATACACCTGCAGAGGTACCACGGCAACCTAGCAGTGATCGCCCTCCATGGCAGTGTGGCCGCATTAACCCACATATGGCAATTCCTAAATTTTGATTATAGGCAGAATGAGAGTACTAAGCACAGAGGGAATAAAAGAGAAGGCAAAATATGTGCTTCAACTGGCAGCTAAAACTATCTAGCATTACACAGCTCATTTTATTCTCAAAGTGTTCAAGGGAGCATTACCTAATAAATTCTTTTTATCAAATGCTGCAAGATCCCCCATGCATCTGTGGCAAACACTATCCATTCATCCTCTTCCTTGCCAACAGAATCCCAGTTTTCAACAGGATGGCAGAATGCCCAGCTAAAGAATAACTTCCTCACCTTCCTTGTAGCTATGAGAGGAAGTGGCAGATTTCTGGCCAATGAGGCATGAGTGGAAGACTGTTGGAGATTTCTGGGATTTTTGTTTTCCTAATAAAAGGAGTAGATGTTGCTGGAGCCACTTTTCTCCTTTCTACCTTCTCCCTGCCTTGAATGCTTGGAGCTAAAGCAGCTCCAAGGACAGATCGAGATGCACAGATGCAGACCCTGACCTCAGCTAGCCATGAATTAATGCCAGCAGTCATTAAACTCTGGGTTTCTTATTTGAGAAAAAGAACCCTCTATTTTTTTTTTTTTAGTTTCCATAGGTGGTATTTTGTATTGTTACCTGCTCATGAGCACATTCCTAACTATAGGACCCAATGTAAAAAGCCCTTGCTCCATCCCCAATATTAAGACAAAGCAAAAGTTAAAAAATTCTTTTGAAAGTCACATGGAGAAGTGAAAAGAGACGATAAGGAATACAGTAATAAAACTAGCATCTATTGAGGATGTGCTCTGTGCTAAGCACTTTTGTAGGACCTTTACATACACCAACTCGTTCAATTCTCACAGCAACCTTATGGAGTAGGTTCTGTTATAATCCTATTTAATAAATGGCAGAGAGACATATCAAGGTCAAGCAACTTGCCCGAGGGTCCACATATAGGAGGGGATGGAGCCAAGATTCCAGGTTCCAGAGTCTAGGCTTTTAACTACTATATTTTCTGGTTCACATTTTCCATTTCATAAAAGGAGAAAACCAAGTCAAAGTTTTAATTGATGAATCCACTGTTATAGAAAGCTCTTTTTTGAGATAAGCTTTTGATGTGTCTTGAGTATTACTAGGAAAAGATTCTTTTGTGAGATATGATTTCAAGCAACTTTTGTTTTGTGCAGTATTTTTGTTTTCAGAAGCTCAAAACAAAAATTTAATCTATCCATCCACCCATCATATGGAGGTTACTATGGCAACTATCTGCGCTGCATCTAACATATTTGCATTGATATGTATTGAACTTGCCCAGTTCTTGAACTGTGGCATTTAAAACAACGCGTTCTTTAAATTTTGATCACCCTAAAGTAGATTTGAAATTCAGCTGTATTGCTGTTTTGTTTTCTTTTTTTTCTCTGAAGGCTAATGCATCTGTTTGTTTATTCATTGATTATCACTGAAAATGAGAATAATGCATGTCAAAATATTTTGGAAACTGTCAAAAATCCATGTAAATGTAAATAATTATGTTATAGAGGTATTTTGATGTGGTAGAATGAGAATTAGGAAACCTGAATTTTTCTTCTGGCTGTGTGTCTTAATTACTATGTGACATGGGAAGAGTTCACGTATCCTTTCTGGACATTGTTGACCTGCCTTTTATTCTCTGGGCCAATGTAACTCCCTTGTTCCATGTACCTACCAGTTAATAAAAGTAAGCTGAGAACATTAGTCATGTGTTTGGAGGCACTCATACAGGACCTCATCCTTCCTTATTTGTTTCCATCTTGCTTTTATCTAATCTCATCTAATTCCAGGTCCAAATATGATTCCAAATTTAATTTCTGTTTTCAAAATGAAAACTGTTACTAATGGTAACAGTTCATATTTATTGAGTGCTTGGTCTGTGTCAGACACAATGGGCAATGCTTTGCTTGTAGTATCTCATTTAACATATACCATAGCTAGGGCATTTACCTATAGGCAATGGTATGACTAGACTGATTCTTTCTACCTCTGGTTCTGATTGCTGGTGCCTGTGTTCTCCTGATTACTAATTTTTTCATATCACCCCTCACTATAGCTTTAGGAAGGCAGATATGACTGTTATTTCCATTTTAGAGATAAGGAGACATATTAATATTTAGGATTCTTGGTATTTAGGGCTTTTTTTCCCCCTAATGGATTCTGGCTTGTTTCACTCCTTTCACCACTGGCAGCTATTTTTAGTTCTTTAGCAACTGCCTATCCATGCCAGCCCATTCCGCTGTGCCAAGCTCCAGCCCAAGGAGCCCATTTTCACATTTGGCATTTTGTCTGGTGCCAGACTCCTTGGACTGTCTACCCACTTGCTTGTATATGGATAAGTGACTGAGTGAGTTTGGTCTCAATCCTTGGGTTTTGGATTATTAGGATAGAGTAAAACACTTCCCCTTTTGACTTGACAGTTCTGACTCATCCTGCTCTGTCCTCACTGCCATCCTTGATCCAGATATAACCTATCAGGGACAGGAAGTGGGGAGTATGTATGCTTCCTGTGTCTGTATGTGTATTGTATAAAGAGACAGAAAAACAGAAGCATAGATCTATCTTCTTTATATTTTCCAGAATTTATTTTCTTTTGCATATGGTAGAGAATTAAAGTTCATTCTGAGATATAAATTAAAATATACTTTAGCACTTTAGTTTTAGGATGATGTGGTCTAAGCCAATATAATAATACTGTCACTGCAAACTCTTAGACACAATAAGAAAAATGTAATAATTTCTTTAAAAATTCATGGTATAACTAGTAATAAGCAAGACAGGAAAATCAACAGGTGCCAGAAAAAAAAGAGCATTAAGTCTATGAACCAATGCCACAACAGTCTTGGACTGGAAGAAGATGAGAGAAAGATAATATTGTACTTGGTAATATCTAACCACTGAGGTTTTAAGATTCTACTCAATGATACAGAGAAACAACAAAGAAACTTGCCTTTGCTTAGGATCTCTGTTTTTAAAAAGTTTCATTTAGAGTCTAATTTAATGCTATCAGTGTGGTAAGAAAACCCCAGTTGAAAAACGAACATAAAAATTGGTCCTAGGCTACTGTTAGGTCTAGAGCCCCTGGTATAGGCAAACAAAGAATCACTTTGGAGAGACATTTTACAAACCAGCTATGTAGAATTCACACAGAAAAACTCAGGCTAAAGATGAACTCAAAAAAATTAGGAAACACATAAGATTACAGCTATGGTTGAGAATCAGTGAATACAAGATATATCAAGCTTTGTCCTTCAGAATGTTAGGGATGAACACTCTTAGTTAGAGACTATAAAGTATTTTAAATTATTGGTAACAACTGTAAGAAAAGGACAGTAGTATGTCTGCAAAAGTATAAAGTATATAAAAGTATATTTGCAAAAGATATAACTTTTAAGAATATGAAATATAATCATTGAAATTGAAATAAAACTGGAGGGATTAAATAAAACAGCAGATTGGACATAACTGAAGAGAAAATGGGCTGGAAAACCAATTTAAAGAAATAAGTAGATTGCATTTCAGATGATGATATGGAAAATATGAAAGAGCTTTACAAATATTTAGAATAGAATAAAAAGTTCTAACATATGTCTAAAAGGATTTTCAGAAAGGGAGAATCTAATATTCAAAGAGTTTTGGTTATGATTTTCCTTAACTGAGGAAAGATATCAACATTATTTTAAGAAATACAAGTTCTAGCAATGTAAATAAATCCATACCTGGAAATATCATAGAAAAACTATAGCACACCAGAAACAAAGAAAGAATCTTATTAGCTGCTATAGAGAAAAAAGCAGATTACCTACAGAAGAAACAATAATTATAGTGAAAATATACATAGCAACTACAATAAAGGCCATAAAACAACGGAATAGTATATTCAAATGTTGGTTTAGGATAGCTATTTTAAATTCCTTTTCTGATAATTCCAACCTCTCTGAGTCCAATTCTGATATCTCATCAAATTGTGTTTTTTATCTTTTAGTATGCCTTGTAATTTTTGTTTTGTTGTTCAAAACAGAATATGATATAGTGGGTAAAATTACTGAGGTAAATAAATAAACCTTTTCTGAGGTTTTATATTTATCTGACTAGGGGTTAGGCTATGTTTACTGTTTACTCTAGCTGTAGGTTTCAGAGTGTAAAATTTCCTCTGGTGTCCTTGTTTTTGTCTCCCCTGTTGTCTTTGGATTTCTCTAGAGACTTCTTGAAAATTGTCTGGGATACATGGTTCTTTCACTTCCTATACAGGAGCCCAAATTGATATGGATAAGGTAAAGAGGATGGGGAAGCATTCTGTAGTCCTTTAATTAGGTTTCAGTCTTTTAGTGAGCCTGTGCCCCTGGGCTGTGATCTTCACAAGTGCTTCTCAGTTTTGTTTTAGTTTTTCCTGCTTAGGTGGGACAGGAAAGTTAAGGGAACTGGAGTTGGATATTTCCCTTCCCTCAGGTTGGTTAGTTTTTGGATAAATTCCCAGTCCATTAAGCTCTGGTGAAATAGTTTCTCTTGAGGGCAGGACTTGTTAAGAAGAGAATGTTCTGGGCATGTTTTGAAATGACTGTTTTTCCCCTCCTCCTACTAGAGGTGAGAGGATTTTTCTCCAGTCTTCACCGAGATGCATCAGGTGGGGCTTGTGGCGATACACTCATGGAAGTGTGGATCCCCCAGCCCAAGACTGGACCTCCCTGAGCTTTAAACTCTCAAACTTGTCCACCTTGAACCTCCAACAACTCATTAGTTACTGTTTAGGTTTTTCTACTCTGCTGCTGGTTCCCACAGAGGTTTGTGGTTTGGTAAATTGTGATTCTCTGTATCTGCCTGTTTGTCTCTTCAGTTTTGAGGGCAGTGGTTTGCTCTGGGACCTCAGTTCTCTTATGGATTTAGGAAGAGTTGTTGACTTTTAGTTTTCATAGCTTTTTCCTTCTTATGTGATTGGGAGTGACAAATGCCAACTTCTTACATGCTGGACAGACTGAAAACTAGAAGTTTCCACAGTTTAGACTATGGCTGATAAAGTACCACTCAAGAATAAGAGAATATAAAGAAATGTTTATATTGGCCCTCTAGAAAAAAACACAAACAAAAACAAAAATACCAACACCAAAAACAACAATAAAAAAAGCCCAAAGATTAAAAACCCCAAAAAGTGTGTTAAAATTATCTGCTCACAGATTCTTAATGAAAGAACTAAAGAGTATATTTTAATAAGAAGGAAGGAATAGGATATACAAAACAATAAAAATAAAACTTTAAGCTCATTCTGATCATTGGTGATTTAAAATACAACAGATTTTCCTAATTGTTGGACGAATAGAAACTTTTTAATCATAGAAATTATTAATTATTACCATTATTATTAATTACATCTATTATTATTAATAATAGAAACTTTTGGATTGGTCCTCTTCTACCTATTCAAACATATTTACCTGATTCTCCAATATAAACTCCCCTTTCCCATTACACAGAACTCCTCCCCATCCTCTCTTTATCTCCATCTGCTATGACCATTCTCACCAGCTCATTCTGTTCCCTTACCTTGAATAACTTATTTTCCCCTGAATTTCTTATCTATGCTCATACTTCAGGGTCCAGGTCAAGGTCTACCTCCACTGTTTGATGCTGAATCATTTCCACAATGATTCACCATAGACTGTCTTCATCCCCACAGATGGAGTGGAAGCTCCTTGAGTTCAGGGACCATGATTTATTTATTTTTATATATTATAAGACTTGTCTACCAGTATCATAAAATGGGACCAGTTGTCTAATTTTCCTTCCATGACTAAAATTAGACATAGAGAACTCAACCAAATGAGTCAGATACTTGCCAGCCTCAGCATTTGGTCAGTTTGACTTTAGGCTAATTGAAATTTAAAGCACTATAGTGATTTTAAAAATACAGTGTCAGCTAATGTATAGCATCTCAAACACATCCTTGTGGCTACAAGCATTTACATTAATATTTGTGAGCATGAGTTGCTTTCCTTTGAATGGGTAATTGGCAAGGAATTAAAAACTTCTTCCAGAGAATGACTCAGTTCTTGTTTTTGTCAGTTGAAGGATTTGAACTGTTCTCAAGACTAAAAGAATACCCACCTGTGACCACATGGTAAGAAATCAGATATTCAAGTGCACGTATACAGAGTATTTTTTACGCTTGAAATCTCATGTTAAGCCACACACACACACACACACACAATTAAAAACTTGTTCATATTTCTAATCACTTTATATTATGTACATATTTAGATGACTATTTGACAGCTTGAGTGGTTTTTTTTTAATTAAAGAGATGCAGAGTGAAAATCAACCACATAAGTGAACATTGAAATATCTCTTTTATCCTTACTTCTCAGAAGTAGATAATACCCCAAGCTGTCTGTCTCTGGCTTTTCATGATTATGGTGAGTAATTCCTTAGACCCATGGGCAGTTGTAGGATGGGGCGTAGTGGTTTGGTAGGATGCCAGTGTGATTACTGATTCTAATGTTGAAGTTATTTATTGGAGTGATGTCACTGCACAGGTGCTGACCTTACCACCCTGGCATTCACATTGTTCCTTTTTATTGACTTTTCTACTGCAGTTGTGCACAATTTACCTAGATGTTAATAGAGTTTTAATTGAGAGGTTTTAGAGTCATACACTGTTTATGCATTGGTTTCTGGAGTCTTTCATTCAGGATTTCCTTCTGTATCCTTGAAAGACTTCATTTTCCCCCAAACATCTCCATTACCAACCTCCTTTTCCCTACATGCAGTGTGTAGGCTGTAGGATTCTCATCAAGAAAAAGAAGTGGTCTGCTTATTCCTTGCTTTTTCCCAACTAAAGATGTTATTCTTATTCTTAAAGGATGCTTGATTTACAAAGAAGGTTTACTACTGCACATCCAGGTTTATGGTCTATTGGCTACTTGATCAATCATTTAGAAAGGAGATAAAGCAGTTTTGAAGGTTTGGTCAATAAGAAAACAAACAAAAGTGATATCAGTTAATATGTGCTTTCACAAATATGTCAAATCAATATATAACTTTTTCAGGAGAACATCTGTTAAACAAATCAAGATAAACCTCTGTTCAGAGTAATGTCCATTGCTTTAGTTTAGCAAGAAAATGACTTTCTAACTTAACATTTTCTATTTCAGTCTGAGAATGTATAAATCTATATTCTCTCTTTCTCTCTCTTTCTCTGTTTCTGTCTCCCTGTCTCTCTTTCCCTCATTCACTCCTCCTCCCTCTCCTTCATTTTCCATATGCAGCCTTTAATTATGAACATGAAGATTTTATTTCAGTAAACAAAAATTTTAAAAGCCCTTGAGAATCAAATGTCAGGGAGATCTCAGAAAATTAAAGTTTTGCCTAAGATAGTTTGGGTCAAGTCTATTGGAAGTAATTATTCATAATACAGGCACACGTTTAAATGATCTTTTATCTGACAATGATTATTTAGAAGTTTTAGAAGTACTTTTCTTTACACTGATTAAATAAGAAATAAAACCTCAATAATTCTTAATGGGCTAATCCACGGAGCAACTCTGTGGTTAAGTCCAGCATGGCATAATGTCTGTGAGTGTAGCCTGTGAAGCCAGATTTCATGGGGTCAATTGCTGGCATTACCCCTTATAAACTGTATAAGTTGGGCAAGTTACTTAATTTCTTTGTCCCTCAGTTTTTTCACTTGTCAAATAGGGTAGATGACAACATACTTACCCCAGAGGGCTGTTCTGAGGACTCATGGATTAATATCTATAAATTACTTAGAGCAGTGCTGGGAACATAGTAAACTCTCAATAAATATTAGCTTAAAAATCGCCAAATCATGGATCTGTATGCTTTTGAAGACTTTTTGTTTTTCCCTCAGTGCAGTTAGTAACTGCAAATCTTTAAAATATATTTGGACTTTGCTAGCTGACAATTTCCATGACAATATATCATATCATTATAAATTGTGATCCTATACTGTGAAATATAGAAGGCACATAAAAGCTTAAAATTTATAAGGCTATCCCAGGTACCTATCAGCAATACTATAGACAGCATAATACATTAAAGTTACAGCAAGCTTCACTGTCTCTATAGTAACCATGGAATTCAAAGTTGTCTAAAAATTTTTGATCTACTGGCTTTCATAGAACTGTATATATGGTGTGGTGGCAGGTCATTTTAATAGAACAAAAGGTCTTTATAAGAGCTTTCATGGATGAAAAGGCAAAAACTACTCTAGATAATAAACTTTTATGTATTAGTTGAAAATGTATTTTCTTTTTTTTTTTTTTAAAAACATCTTTATTGGAGTATAATTGCTTTACAATGGTGTGTTAGTTTCTTCTTTATAACAAAGTGAATCAGCTATACATATATATATATCCCCATATTTCTTCCCTCTTGCGACTCCCTCCCTCCCACCCTCCCTATTCCACCCCTCTAGGTGGTCACAAAGCACCGAGCTGATCTCGCTCTGAAAGAAGTAGCTTGATATATTTGGGATCTTAAGATCAGAAGCTTGAGTTTGCTTTTTGGGTCTACCAGTATCCATAAACCTATCTAGACCTCAGTTTTTCTTATCTGTACTGTGGAGATAATAATATCTGGTTTTTGAGAATCAAAATAAATAACATACGTGGAAGCACTGTTTATATTACAGTGTTCATTAGGGCACTGTATGATTTTAATGTTTCCAGAACAATAAAGTTCCAATATAAATTATTTAGTGCTCCATAAAAAAGGAATTCTGTCATCAAATTAGTTTGGGAAACACTGTGGACTTGTAGCAGCTACTCTTAGAGCTCTGCATGTATTCCCAGCCCTTCCTGGGAATACTTCCCACTGCCTGTGTTGGAAGTGCCCGGAATTCATACCTATTGAAGCAGACTTCTTCCAGTGACTGACAGCAGTTGGCATATAAATAGAGAGATTTCCTGCTCCGCAGATGTGATAGATCTACAGCGTATGTTCTACTTAGTGTCCCAGAGGTTCCGTGTGGAATTACGCTTTGGTTGCCTTCAGTGAAACTGTCTTAACAATACACTCTTAATTGGCTGCCTTCTCTTCCTTTCTCACTTTTCTATTCCCTACCCATGATTTCTGCATCGCCCCAAAATGCCACTAGTATTCAAATCCTCTTCTTGGAGTCTGCTTCTTAGACAAATCATGACAATAGAACAGCTTCCCTTATGGAAATTCACAATTACTTTTGCTTATTGAAGACTTTGAGAAGCCCAGAAAGACTGAGTGATCTTTCACAGTATCTTAGTCTTTCCAACCTTTTTAAAACATTTGTCAGGGAGGAGTTTGGATCAGGTCAGTGTCATTTTTAGCAGTATTAACCCTTTAAAGACTGCAACCTTATGTGAAGTTGCAAATTACAAAAATTAAAGTCCTTTCTTATATGTATAACATCACTTTATGCTTACAATTTATAGCACTAACTTGTTATACAGAAATCAGTGAGAACAACCTGGCTATTTGGATTAACACCTAAACTTGAAAATTGGGGCTTTGGATGACAAAGTCTTTTATCAACATCATCACCCAACTTACTTCTGTATTTTGTTTGGTTTCACAGTATTGCAGTCATAAAATTAAATACTTACAAGCAGTAACTGTTTAACTGGTTTGCTTTGCAATTTCAGAAGTATTTTCAATTGAACTGAACCAGAATCTTAAAAGAGGTGTAGTAGAAGCTGTTAGCATCAAAGTTAAATATTCACTCTTCTGTAGGGAAATATTTTTCCAATATTCTTTATATTGTTAAAAGATGTTTAAAATTCTAATTTATTACATTTTAGATACTTCAATGCCTGCCTTTGTCAGAAGGTCACAACTTTTCAACCAATAAAATTTACAGGTTTATTTTGCTTAGCATATCAAGTTCAAAGATTTAGTTTGTTTCATCACTGACAGTATATCTGTAGTTGTGAGCACTGTGACACTGTAACCCTAACCAACCAAACTGAACTTGCTGGACTTATTAAAACTATTGGTAGTGGAATCATATCATGTTTGAAATGTATGTAGTCAATGAGGTTTATTTTATAAACAAACAAATGAACAAACAAACAAATGTATTCTCATTTGAAATACTCATACAATAAATATTCCTGTTTTGGTCCAGAATAGACAATAAAGCTTAGTATAAATGGCAAACTATGCTACTCTCTGCCACTATAATTATAAATAATTCCCAAACTAGGAAATATAAGGAGCACATACTAATTTGTGTGGCTTGTCCAACTCTGTTTTGAAGCACCCCGGCATTGTTTCAGCAAAGGGCTCATCTATACAACACATATTTGAACATATTTTAGCAGCCTTTTTAATAGGAGCCTTAGCTCCTGTTTGTTTTGTTTTTGCCATTCTTTTTGACTGTCATTACAGATGTCACATCATTTTTCAGATGGATGCTATGGCAAAAATGGGTCTAAATGCTTAATTTTTTCTTCTCCTATTGTGTGTGTATAGTATTTGTACAAAGCTACAAATCTGTCTTATGTTTTCCTCCATGAATTTATTCAAAAATGAGCAAAAAGAGCTCTACAATATCTTTCTCCTTGGCCAATGATTTGTGAAGAAATACATTAATGGGGTCTTTAATTCTTCATGTACAATTTTGAATTTTGACTGGATTGTATTTTTCATAAAAGGATACTAATTTTATTATTCAGTTCTGTGTCCCTGACATAGCATGCCTAGGAATGCCGGCACAGCAGGCTTGAATAAACTCCACCTGGATCACCTCAATGCTGTATGCTTCTTCATGTGCATTTTCACGGTCAGATTCTTGTTTTGCTTGTGTGTCTGCAAAGGCACATCTGCAAAACACACCCACAAAGTCCTTGGGTTCCACAGGAACAGCTTAAGATTTCCTTCTTATGAGGAAGTACAAATGGAATTGAAAGTCAGGATTTCCTGGGTGATCCCTTTCACCTTTGTTGTTCAGGCACTACGTTTGTTTTTTTGGTCTAGATATAGAAGGTTTTGCCACAGGCTTGTCATCTGTGAAATGGAATTAATGCAGCGCTCAAATCAGATATGGAGAGCAGCAAATAAAGTCCTTATAAAATGCCCTTTGAAGCCACAAAGGATCCAACTATAACGTCTGTAAACTAGGGGGCAGGGATAGCTAGATTGTTTGGAGAGTCAGCAAAAATTATCCAGTGCCAATTTCGGTAACAGTGTTCTGAGATAAAATTCATTTATTTATGTGTATAGTCAGCAAATATTTATTATTTATGCCATGCACTGTCTAGGCTCTGAAAATACAGTTGAGAACAAGATAGTCACCCTTCTTCCCCTCTCAGATCTTACATCTCAATGTTATGATAAGGAGATACAAAGTACTATGGGAGCATATAGGAGGAGAAATTAACATGGTCCAGCTGGTCAAGGTGATAGGGAAGATTATTTCAGGTAGATCAGGATATTGATATCATGAAATTTTACCCACAGCAATTGGGATTCATACATTACAAGCAGTTTTTCTCAGGTGTAAGGAAAGAATCCCTATAGATTGTGCATCTTGATAGAGTCAAGAGTTTTGATGTCAGCATTGTGTCTGGGTTTACTTATGTTATTAACTCAAAACTAAGTTGTACATTAAGGACTGCTGATATCAACGGCTCTTGGAGAGAACTTAGATCTCTATTTCAAATGCAGGTCCCAGTCACGATCTACTTTGCATATACTCTGAAAATGAGTGATAGTGAAATAACTATGACCATACCACAACAGTCACACTAGAGACAGAGAGTTGCTGAATAATAGTTTTAGTACATAAATATCTTTACTTTGTCTATCAGAAGACAAATAGGCTTTCCCAGAAAGAGTTGTTTCAGGTTCAGGACATCAGGGATGTTATGAATCAGAAAATTGGCTTTGGAAAGAAGTCTTCAGTAAATATTCAATCTGTCTGATGCTGATGGTAGTAACCTTTCTCTCACTTAAATAATCAGGATTTAAGTATGTAATAAAACGTCTTACCTTACTCCTTCCAATTTCTAGTCTTGTAATTTTAGACTTAATTCTTGATGCTTCCTGATTGTCAATAACCAGTTTTTTTAAAAGCCCACATGACTTCCTATTTATGAAAGAGATCATCGCGTGCTGTAGGTCAGCCCTTAGTGTGAGTTCCCTATTGGGCTACTTTAGGCTGTCGGGGTGAGTGAGGGCAGAGGTGATTTGTGGTGGTGCTCCAGGGGTAGAAGAGGGGTAGAAAAAGTGAGTGGGTGGATACCTGAGACTCATTTTCACTTGCTCTGAATCTTTCCTGGGCCAGGCTTGGATAAAGGATATTTTAAAGCTCAACTTTTTGATCTTGTTATTATTGCTGTAAAATTTTTCATATGCCCAAATTGGAAAAGGAAGGATGAGGGGGAGTAGCAGATGAACAAAATGGTCAGAGAATAAAGACATTTTTGAGCATTAATGAGATGAATCAATCCACTTCCTACATTTTATAAATGAGAAAACCAAGGCCAACAAAGTAGATATGTGTTTATTCTTGAAATCAGAAATCAGAATCAAAAGTCTGTTGTTATTTATCTTGAATCACCAATAGACTTTCCTTTCCTTTTCCCCTTTTCTGAAAATATTAGAAAAATCATTGTTGAATTAATCTAACCTTGGGTAGATATCTACAAATCTCCCATGGTGTGTGATCTCCAGGAGTCTTACCATTTCTAGGTCTCTGGATTATGCAGTGAGTGAATGTTTGTATGTGTGTATGTGGGTGTGGGGGTGAGGATGTTAGTGGTGGTAGCCACACACATGTGTTCAGAAAATCCAAAATGCATCTGGCCCTAAGCAGTTACCTCCTCACCTTGTTTCTAAATCCATGTGTATTTCAAGAAATCTTAATCCATATGTTCCTGATTTACTTTCACTAAGTCATCTGCATGTGTTGGTAAGAGTCCTTTGATGTCTACAAAGACTTATGAGCAATTTTATGGCCTCTCTGAGCCTTTGTTCTTTCAAGAGGCAAGATGTGCTTTGCCTGCATGGATGGCGCTCTCATTGTACAATAACAATCAAAAAGTTCCTAAATCTGGAAAGAAGGTAGAGTGAATCCTATCCTTGACCAAAGGCTCATTCTTTTTCCCAGTGCCAAAACTATAGAGAAAAAGGTCTTGTCTGACTCAAGAAAGGAATATGCTGTCAACATTCCAGCATCCCTTTATTTTGTGCTTTGATCCTTCTGTATTCAGCCAAATTGATTCCTCTTGACTTGGTGGGAAGGATAGTTTATTAAAATATTAATTTGTGCTCATTATTCTTTCATTTATTTTCCTTTCCTCATTTCACACGGGCAGTCAGGTCCTTAATAATTCCCTGCCTCAGAGAATTTTTTTTAGTAGGACTGAGAGCAGAATCCTAAACTTATTAAAGTCATTAGGAAGGTGCCCTATTAAAGTCATTATTAGGTGCCCCAGAGAGTAAGAGAGGGAATTGTCTTCCATGGCAGGGAGTTCAGGGACGTAATCCCTTTGACTGACGTGGGAAAAGAGAATGATTTGGTCCTTCTGGAGTGGGGCTCATATCTCACTCCTGGTAAAGTCCTGGGTAGATGACTCTACGGAAAGTAGCCCCCAGTCACTGCAACTAGAGAAAGCCTGCGTGCAGCAACGAAGACCCAATGCAGCCAAAAATAAATAAGTAAAATAAAACTAAATAAAACAAAAAAATAATAATAAAAAAAAATAAAATGAGTCTTAGAATAGTAAGGTTAAAATGTAACTTAGACATCATTTTATCTGTTCCTCACCCTTTACAGATGTGGAAACTGAGCCCGCATACATTGATGGAATTTAGATAAGCAGAGGGTAAAGACAGAACAGTGTGACTGAAGGTATGGGTGTGGGAATGATTATAGCACAGTCATTTATACAGTAAGAAACCAAGCCACAGGACAACAGAAAGTGATGTGGGAAGAGAAGTAAGTTACAGTGGATATCAGGACAGTGTAGGGTGCAGAAATTGTAGAGATCCATGAATTCCAGGTTATAGCTCTGAACTGTATCTCAAAGTATATATCCTATCTTAGTATCTTGAACGTTTGTTTAAAAGACTGATTTCTGGATACATGACATATCTAAATTGGAAATTTTATCCTGATTGGGGCTGGGCTTCTACATTTGCCACAAGCTCCCCACCCCAGTATCTCAGTGATTCAGATACTCACTTAAGTTTGAGGACTCTTGCTGTAGACAGTGGGCATCAGGCATGTGACAGACACTGGAGATTTCAGAACAGGGAAGAGGCCTCTGAGGATGTATTAGGTTGTAGAACATGGGTTGGAGACCAGAGAGATTAGCCCCGATATGGATGTCAGTCACGATATAGCACAGGGCTTATCATTGTGGAAAATGTCTTCAGTAGCTGTGGGGACACATGGGAACAGCTGAATAATGCTTAGTTTGAAAAAAGAACTAATAGACTTGGTGACCAGCTAGGTTAGAGCGATCAAATCAATCACTAGTCCTGTCATCTCTACTCATAAATAGATCTCAACTACTTCTAGGTTTCTCCATTCTCACATCTCATGCTGTTATTGCCCTTGCCTTCTTGTAGTTTCCCTGACTTAATCATTGTTCCATCCCTCCTACCATCCGTTCCCCACTATTGTAAGAGCAATTCTTCTAAAATGCAGAACACACCAAGTCACTGTTCTGATTAAAAGTGTTTAATACTTTCCTATTGCTCTCAGAATAGCTTGAATTTTTTTATAAAGCATACAGAACTCTTCTTGGTCTGGCCTCTATTGCTTCTAAACTCCTTCTTCTGTCACCACTCCCTGCACCTCTTGATCTCAGCTGTGCTAAACTTGGATCATATCCTTTTTACAGCTCTGAATCTTTGCACGTGCTCTGCTCTCTTTTTCTAGAACAATTTCCCTGTCCTCTTCTCTGGTGAGCTTAGGTTTCATATCCTCTTGGAAGCCTTCCTTAACCACCACCACCCTGCCCAGACTGGATTAGGACTTCCTCTAATGTGTTGCCATTGTCCTTTATTTTTCATTTAATGTGCAAGCTTCTTGAGGGAAGGCCATGTCTGATTTATGGTTGTAACCTAGCATCTAGCACAGGGCTTAGCCCACGGTAGGTCCTCATGACATGTTTGTTGAAGAAATGAACGTATGAATGATTGAAAAAGAGGGAAGAGACTAGGATGTTACCAAGGCTTCACGCCTGATTACCTGAAGGAGTGGTAATGTCAGAGCACTCATTACCTCTTCAACAACTTCCACGTCAACCTTAAGGAGACACAGGGTCCTTTTCTTTGTCAGGACAAATGAATAATGACCAAAACTCTGAGATCTAATCTATTTTAACTGAATCGGTTTCCTTGACACTTAGAAGTCAACAGCTCTTCCAATCAGGGGAGTAATGATCAAACTGTGCATAACAAGACTGAAACTAGTATTTATCAACTCTATATTGGATAAATCATGTGAGGACAGAAAGCTATGCAGTCGTTCGTTAGATGGCGTTTTTTGCCGTTTAAAAGGAACCTTTTTTCCACTGGGAGAGGGAGAGGCAAGGAACAGGGTGTCTTGATCCTGGAGAGAAGCAGCAAGCTACTTTGTGTGTTGACTTTCTGTTTGTGAGATATATAGTCAGCATTTCTAATGAATCTGCTGGAAGCGGCTGGAATATTATGATTTATAGCACCTTCCCACTCTCTATCATAGCATTTTATTAGATGGATGGGAAGCTGGTAGTAATGAGGTTAGGAATGAGAAAACATCCATCAAGCCCTGCTACATCTTCTCAGGAAAGACAACACACTATCTCATATGTCACAGGCAGTGATCTAGGTCACGATGATATAAAATGTGTGATTAAAACCAAGCATTTGACGCTAGATAATAGGCATCTAGTTAAAAAATAGCTCTAGTGTTCCTGACTTTTAATTAAACCCAACTCGTAAATATGCACTGTGGTAAATATACTGCAGAATGGGGCTTGTTTATATTCCACCATGTAACAATTACCTCCAGAATGGGTGCTTTATTTCACTACATGGTGTTATTAGTCAGGCAGTGGACTGAAATACAAATGTTAAGCCAGTGATGTCAGACAGGCATATGCCACAGCAGTGCCACCGC
The DNA here is from genome assembly GCF_009873245.2 of Balaenoptera musculus. Taxonomy (NCBI): domain Eukaryota; kingdom Metazoa; phylum Chordata; class Mammalia; order Artiodactyla; family Balaenopteridae; genus Balaenoptera; species Balaenoptera musculus. Next base: position 77,919,366 of record NC_045790.1, read on the forward strand.
TTGACTCCTGCTCTTTCCTCCCACCTGCCCCGGTTATCCTGCCTTCCTCTCACCCTCTCCGCTGGAGTTATTAATCTAAAATAAAACGCATTTAATCATTTCCAGCAGTCTCTCACAGTACCTTTGATTGCATCAGTAATGACTGGAAGAGAGAAAATCTTTTAAATGCATAACCTTGGTGTTCAGGAAATCTGCCCTGTTAACGGATTTATTCTTTGACAGGAGATTTGTTTATGAGAAAATTTTTTAAATACCAAGTCCAGTAGTAGAATACTAGCATACTAATATAGAATCGAATGGGGAGGAGTTAGGAAATAGACTAATTGAGCAGATTTTTTTTTTCATTTTATTGAGTATTTGGAAATTCTTGGGTGATAATATGGGTCATGGACGGAGCACTGGTCTAGGATCTAGATTTAACTCTGACATTAATTAGTTGTCTGACACTTATTGCCTCTTAGCCATGCAACTTTGGCGAGTGTTCACATTTGAAAAATGAGGTTAGATAAAACCTTTACCAAGATTTCTTCCCTTCTGGTGGTTTATGAATTGGTGAAATCAGTGCATCTCAAACTCAAATGTCATGCAAATCTCTGGATCTTGTTAAAATGAAGATTCTGATTCAACAGGTGTGGGGTAGAGCCTGTAATTCTGTATTTCTGACGAACTCCTAGTGAATACTGGTGCTGCTGGTGTACAGACCACACTTTGAGTAACAAGGTATTAAAATACAAGGATCATTTCTCATCATTGCAGGCTTTAAAGCTCTGGGGTTTTTTTTCTTTCTCCCGGTATAATTACTTATTGTTTATGTAGTGCCTATAGGTAGAGCACCTACCTTCTTTGAGCAACATATTGTTAGAACTGCTTTCTTTTGGCTAATGGCATTAAGCTAAGAACATTTCTGAATATACATCTACCCTCATGGAGTTCAGTCCAATTCAGTTAATATTTCTCCAGTGTCACAATCTAATTTAGTAACCCATTCCTGTGATCAGACAATATGTTCCTGATCCTGTGATCAGACAATCCCATTCCTGTCAGAGTGATTCTTTATCCCTTTAGATCCTACCCGTTCACATTTAAGCTCTTTTCTTTCTCTGATCTCAAAGGAGATGAGGAACAGCTGATCACCTGTGGAAGTAATTTATACTAAATTGGCAGGGACAAACCAGGTGCCTCAGAGCAAGAAAATTCTGTTAATAAACAGGAAGCTAGCCAGCCAAGCCTCTCCCCCAAGACTTGTGTCTCTGCAGAGCCAGGGAGCAAAAGGTTTCATACCCAGGACAGTCAAGCAGTTAACCAGCCACAAACAGCTGTGAATGGGCTGGTCTCAGTGCCTGTGTGCATTTGGAATAAGGAGCGTTTCCTCTTGCATGAGGTTTAACTTATTATTTTATTTCTTTTTAATATGAAGATCAAGCCTCTATTCTCTTTCCTTTATTTTCATTCAGTTTTGATGTGATTGCTGTAATTATGTGTCAGCTATTACCAAGCACATTCTAATTACTCCATTTATTGCTAGAATTACTATTACTACATAATGCTTTGTTCATTAGTGAACTCTGAGGGGACTTCCTTGCACATGTCACACTTTAGAGACAGTTGGATTTTACATGTTATGTGATACTCAAATATCATTATTATTTTGAACAGATTCACAAAATTAATGTGTAATTTTGAAGTGGATTTTCTTGGCTAATGCAGTTCAGCATTTTCCATTTCTGAACGTGTTGTTGCTAGGAAAAATAACAATCTCATTCTTTGATAGGAATACAAAAAAAGGGGACAAGTTATGAATCAATATTTTGCTTCCAACTCTTAAAGATAGCACCATGGTGTTTTAATTTCCAAATCACTAAACTCCTTTATTGATTTTTGTTTTTAACTGCATGAATTGGATAGGCTTTGTGATTCTAAACCCAGCTTCTCTATTGACTTATGTTGTCTTAAGCAACTGGTCAGAGTTGAGCCTCCCTTTATCCATCTGTAAAAGAGTTTTAACAGAGCTGTCTCTCAATGTCCTAATGATGTTGTGAATTTAACAGGCTGTTTTATATGTGAGACAGTGTCAGTATCCCCAAATCTTTGGAAAGCAAAGGCTATTAAATTTAACAAACTTTTATTAGTTTCTCTAAGTTCAATAACATTTTAAATAATATAGGAATTGTTTTTTTTCTTGAAGGTTTAGGGAAAATCACCCTTAAAATATTCTTAGCCTGGTGTCCTCCACAGAGTTAGTTCTTTAAAAATCTTCTTGATTTATTCCATAAATATTCAGATTTTCTATTCCCTCTTGAATTATTTTAAGAAATTCATATTTTTCTAGTAAATTGTCCATTTTATTAATTTTGTCAAATTACTTAGAATAAAAAGTTGTTCATGACATTCCCTCCATATCTGATCTTAGAACCATTTTCTCCACCAATTGCCCCATAATTGACCATCTGCTTTGTGCCTGACCCTGCTCAGAGCACTGAGTAATTACTAATGAACAAAACATATATGGCTTCAGGCCCTTTAAGATTATACAGCTTAGTGGGGAAGAACAATGGTAAACAAGTAACTAGAAATTGTTATAAGTGCTATGAAGTTAACAAAATATAGTAGTTTAAAAAATGGGATAGAGCAAACAGGGTTAAGATAGAAGAGTATGGGAAGACCTCACTGTGGGGTGACATTTAAATCCAGACCTGGAAGATTAGGAAGAATGAGCTCTGTGAAGGAAAGGAAGAAAGAAGTATAAGGTAGCTGAAACACAGGGAATGATAAGGAGAGGGCCCTGAGAAGCTTTTGGAGAACTGGGCAGACAATGCAGGTTTCTCAATGGCTGTTGGGGAATTTCTATTAAGGAGATTAGATACTGGCAATCCAATCGAAAGGGGAAATTATAACCAATTTTGCAAAGTTCTTTATGTAAAATGGAGAATAATTCAGTCATCCATATCCAAGAATGGGACAATTTGTAATAAGCATTTTGTGGATCATACTAAAGAGCTTAAATATTTTTTAAAAATTACTAGATTTTACTCTTTAGCAGTTTTTAGTTTATACAAAAATTGAGCAGAAAGCTCCTATATAACCCCTTTTCCTCCCACCCTCATTCACTTCCCGACTTCACCACCTCATACCACCACTCAACCAGTTTCTCCTGTTAATAACATCTTAAATTAGTGCGGTAAATTTTTACAATTGATGAAAGTTTTGGCAATTAGGTATAAATTATGGTACATTGTTATTAACATCCATAGTTTACATTAGGGTTCATTCTTTGAGTTGTACATTCTATAGCTTTTGAAAAATGTATAATGTCATGTCTCTACCATTACAGTATCATAAAGGATAATTTCACCACCCTAAAAGTCTCCTGTACTCCATCTATCCATTCCTCCCACCCTCCCTCTCTCTGAGGCCCTGGCAACCACTGATCTTTTTACTGTCTCCATAGTTTTGCCCTTTCCAGAATGTCATATGGTTGGAATCATTCAATATGTAGCCTTTTCAGACTGGATTCTTTAACTTAGCAATATGCATTTAAGGTTCTTCCATGTCTTTCCATGGTTTGGTAGTTCATTCTTTTTATCACTTAAGTAGATTCCATTGTCTGAATGTACCACAGTTTGTTTATCCATTCACCTCTTGACGGACATCTTAGCTGCTTCCAAGTTTTGGCAATTATTAATAAAGCTGGTATAAACATTCTTGTACAGATTTTTGTGTGGACTAGGTATTATTTTACCTGCACTGGCAATCCATCAAAGAATTTTGGATATGTGTTTATTAAAATGATGACCCTCTGTCACTGCTGTGTGGAGAATAGTGTAGAGGAGGCACATGTGGAAGTGAGGCTAGTAAAGAGGCTGCTGCAGTAATCCAGGTAGACTCACAACTTGGACCAGGGTGGGGCTGAGGAATGAAGAGAATGCTTTGGGCTATATAATAAGGAAAGGGAATAAATAGGACTTGCTTAAAAGAGGGAAACAAAAAGGTAAAACAATAAAAACTGAGAATAATGCCCTGTGAAACTGAGAGAGGGCATGGCCATTTATTGAGACAGGGAAGAAGAATTGAGGAACAATGTTTGAGGGAAAGGGGGCAACCAAAGTTCAATTTTGCACATGTAAATAAAATAGCTGTCATATCTCCAAGAAGAAATACAAAATAGAGAGGCAGATATGGAGTGGGGCTGTAAAATTGGAAATCACCAATAAGTGAATGCTATTCAAAGCCTTGGGAGAAGAGGGCTAAGGATCCACTGTGGGCAGCTCCAATATTTGGAATTCACAAAGGAAAATCAAATTTTAAAGGGAACAAAGGGGTATCTAGAGAGCTAGAAGGAAATTCAGTGTAGTGGAGCATCATAAAATCCAAAAGAAGAATGTTTTGAAGACGTTATCAGTTGCAAATTGTGTGTATTTGAGTGTTTTTCCTTCATTTATATTCATCTTGCTTGCTAGTTAGAGGCCATTAATATTTTTTCTTAAAGAATCACTTCCTGAATTTATTTCCATTGTTTTTTTTTTCTTTTATAGTTGTTAATTCTTAAATTTATTCTTCTTTCTTTCTTTCTTTCTTTCTTTCTTTCTTTCTTTCTTTAGGCTGCGTTGGGTTTTCATTGCTGGGTGTGGGCTTTCTCTAGTTGTGGCGAGTGGGGGCTACTCTTTGTTACGGTGTGCAGGCTTCTCACTGCAGTGGCTTCTCTTGTTGCGGAGCACGGGCTCTAGGCGTGCGGGCTTCAGTAGTTGTGGCACTCAGGCTCAGTAGTTGTGACGCACAGGCTTAGTTGCTCTGTGGTATGTGGGATCTTCCCGGACCAGTGCTCGAACCCGTGTCCCCTGCATTGGCAGGCGGATTCTTAACCACTGTGGCACCAATTCCTTTTGCTACTGTTTTGTTTCCCTTTACTCCATGCATTAAATTTTTAAATTTGTGTACATTATTTGTTTAATAACTGAATAGTTTAGACAAATAATTTACTTCTGGATTATAATTTTCCACTTACCAGGAAACATGTAAACTACTCTTATTATTATTTTCTAATAAGTATATAATTTCATTTTTTACTTATTCTTGACCATATTTAAGAAAGTCTTAAATGCCTAAATTTCCCTTTTTGTTTGTTTGTTTGTATTCTTTATTATTAATGTTGCTAATACTCACATTGCATTTCAGCCAGGTAATTCAGTCTTACAAAATTTATGATTTGGGAAATTTATTGAGACTTTGTTGTAGAACACATGATGAATTTTGTAAAACATTTAGGTCAATGCTAAAGAAAATATATTTTACTTATATAAGTTGTTGAGTTAGATATGTTTCTATTAAATCAATATTATTGTTTTATTATTCATCCCGTTTTTTCTTAGTTGGATTTTTCCTACTTCATCTGCCAAGAACTAAAAGTAATATGGTAATATTTATGCTACCATCATGATTATATCAACATCTATTTGTATTTCTAATAGTTTTTATTTACACTTTAAGTTATATATTATTCATCAAATAAAAGTTCATGACATCCATACTTCATTGCAGATTATGACCATTTTTCAATGTAAAGTAATAAGACTTAATGGTTATTTGCCTTGAATTTATACTCATTTAATGAAATAATGCCTTGAAATCCACACTAATATTACTTTAATGTCAACTACTTTATTCTTTTGCATTTGCCTATTAACTTTACACTGACATTATCTTTAATTATTCCATCATTTTATTCTTGGTAAAGCTTTATATAAAGCGTAGAGCTGATTTTCAATTCCAGTTTTTTTTTAGTAGTGATATTTTACCTTGTTTCATCTGTTTTCTTGAAAAATAAATGATTTTTGCTTGTTTTACTCTTTCTGTTCTTTTTTTGACATTTCTAAAATCTTTTTTCTTAAATACCTATGTTATCTTTTTTCAAGTCAAAGTTTTTTTAGGCACAGTTGAACATTATTTTCCAATTATCAGTATCCTTTGAGCTCCTTATGTGAAATAAGGAAATTAGTTATTTTTAACTTTTTCCAAACATTTTGTTTTAATTTTTTTTTTTAATTAATTAATTAATTTATTTATTTTTGGCTGTGTTGGGTCTTCGTTTCTGTGCGAGGGCTTTCTCTAGTTGCGGCAAGCGGGGGCCACTCTTCATCGCGGTACGCGGGCCTCTCACTATCGCGGCCTCTCCTGTTGCGGAGCACGGGCTCCAGACGTGCAGGCTCAGCAGTTGTGGCTCACGGGGCTAGCTGCTCCACGGCATGTGGGATCTTCCCAGACCAGGGCTCGAACCCGTGTGCCCCGCATTAGCAGGCGGATTCCCAACCACTGCGCCACCGGGGAAGCCCTGTTTTAATTTTTATAATTGACCCTCTAGACCAATTTTTTTCACACTTCATATCTTATCTTTCAATAAATCATATTCTCATTTGTGATTGTACTTATGACAAATTATTTTATTAATGGTAAATTTACCTGGTTTTAAATCTACTTCTGGTCTTCCTCATAGTGTGCTCTTCCTATATTTAAGTTGTTTGTTTTCTATTCATCTCTCAGCTGACTGCTGTGTTTGGTCATCTTTCCTCCCAGGAAATGTACATATCTGAACTACTCTTTCAGTTATTGCCTCTCTGATATTTTTTGTTTCCTCCATGAATGATAATTTGACTGGTGTGAAATTATTGGATTAGAACCTTTTTCCCATGAAACTTTAATTCCATGGTCTCCAGTCACTAACACTGTTGTAGAGGAAAAGTCTGAAATGCATCTGATAGTTCTTTTTTTATTATTTCTGGCTAGATGCTTCCAGAATGTCTTTATACTTAAATTTCACCATTTATTCAGAATATGCCTAGAGGTTTCTCTTACTGAATATATTTTTCTGGTTTATAATGAGTCCCTTTGTTTCAGTAGAGGCTTTCAATGGTCAGAACCATTTTCCTCTTTTAGAGGTATTATGTTTTCTGTTACACTTATTCTTATCTCCTTAAGTATAACCACCTCCATATATATTTTTGCCTTTTGAACTGGTTCTTCTGTATTCTAGTTGAGTTTTTCAAGTTTGTTCTCCAAACTGCTCAATTTATTTTCTGACAATATTAATTCTAGTGTTACACTTTTTTTTCTTACCTTTTTAAAAATTAATCTTACTTAGCTCCCTATTTAATTCTCCCTACCTCTTCTTCAGTTCTTCATCAATATGTCATTCTCTCTCATCTTTAATATTTAATATTACAGGTCTTTAAACTTTATTGCAAGTACAAAACAAGTGTTTACATCTATAGACAGTATTTTTAAATTGTGTTCTTTTCCTTTGCATTCAGGATGTCATGTTTTACTCCTCCTAGGCTGAAAAATCTTTCCATAAACACTTATTCCTAGTTTCCAGTTGCAGTTTATATTTCTCAGATCATTGGATGTTTGGGTGATGAGAGGAAGAATTAAGAGTAATATCTTACTGAAAATTTTAGAACTAGAAAAAATATAATAAAAACTGAAATAACTGCATCTATAAAAAGTATGCAAACTTTATGCTAAAGTAGGTTGTATTTCTGTATTTTCACTGAATGAAGAGGTACAGAACTGATTAATTGATCCCCAGTTTATTTTGTGAATTGTAAAACATAGCTAGTTCACATAACAATAAAGATTCAAAAACCCTAAATAAAATTAATGGCAACTCAAATACATTGTATTAAAATAATGATATGCTATGAACATTTTATTAAGTTTAGAAAAAGATGGATTGATCCCCAGTTCATTTTATGAATTACAAAAGTAGCTAGCTCACTTAAGAATAAAGATTTAAAAAAAAACTAAATAAATAATAGCAACTGAAATACAGTTTTATATTAAAATATGAACATGTTGGCTTTGTCGCAGACATGCAAAGAAATTTTAAAAGTAGAAAATTTATTAGAACAATTTATCATATCAAGAGATCAAAGAAAGTGAAAAAATTATGTGATCATCTCAATTGATGCTAAAAGGACGTTTTATAAATTCATTTTCAATGTATGAAGAAAAGTTTTGTAAAGTAGGAATAGAAAGATATATATTTAGCATGATAAGAACTATTCAAAACCTGAAGCAAATATTTGAACTAAATGTCAAAAATTAAGGAAGTATAGAGTGATATTTGAGAGTACATTTTACCTCTATAAGTCTCAATTTCCATATCTGTAAAACGGAGTTAAATAATAGAATTTTTTTATGGGTTTTTAAAAATTATTATATCATATAATGTTTGTAAATAGATTTACACAGTACCTAGCAGATAGTAATAGGAATTAAATTTGTGTTTATTTCCCCTCTTCATCATGAAAATATTAACCTTAGTTTCATTTTGAATGATGAATGTATAGAAGCCAAAGCAACTTACAAGGAAAGGACTGCAGCAAGACAGTGCAGAAAAAAGTGTGATATTAGATTTTGTCTTAATGAGAGCTCAGAGGGCAAAGCTAAGGAAGATAGGCCTTGGATCTAGAGGTTCACATTCCCAAGCCTCAACAATGAATGGCCTCACAGTAAGGCTGTGGCCTTGGAAAAGCTGATGCCAGTGGACTAGAAGAAAAAGCTGTCATGAGAGTTACTCTGAGAGCCCAAAGAACTGAATCTCTCTGCTTTGCCTGGCCCCATTATACATGGCATGTGCAATGAGACCTCGTTTGGCCACACTTTCTGAGAATCAAAGTCATTTGCCTATGCCTTGAGATCTTGCCTGATAGTTATTCACTTATGATATGAGGTAATTTTCTATCATTTTGATGCTTTAAAATCATACTCCAATTGAGTCAGTTTTCTAAGGAAGATGTTTCTGTGATACATCCCAGGATACAGGTAAACCCTAAGAGGACCAGTAGGAATGTAATAGGTTTCATTCTAAGATTTTTAGATTTGAGGCTGACCTGGGGCATGTTGAGCTGGGGATGATGGGGAGTTGACACCCCTGTGACAAATAGTATATGCCTATTAGTAATAGAAGTAACCATTATCATTATTACAGTTTAGTTTTGCCTTGAAATTTCTATCCAATGAAATAATACAAGAAAAAGAAACTGTAAAAGTTTCTTTTATATTATTTTGATTATATTTTATATTATTATTTTAAATTATATTTGGAGATAAAATTATTTTTAAATAGGAGTATTGTTTACCTAGAAAAATCTAAAAGAATTGACTGTAAAGCCCTGAGGATTAACAATAGAAACAGAATTCAATTAGAGTACTATGCGTAAATTCACACAGTTCTTATAAATCAGCAATAACCATTTATAAAATATAAAAGAAAATGCCATTCCGAATAGCAATGTAAATTTAAGCCTAAAACAAAATCTTCAAGATCTACCTAAAAAAATGTTACAAAACATTTACTGAGAGACTTAAAGGAAGAATTAAACAATTGGAAAGACCTACCCTGTTCTCAGATAATCAAGATTTGAAAGATGTCAGAGTTCCCCATATGTATCATAAATTATACAATGCAAATAGTGCAGTGAATTTTTGGCTGTATCTGATGAAATGATTTTGAAATTATGAAATATAACCAACTATAATAACAAGGAAAGAAACATTAATCTAGAAAGAATAATATATTTGATATTTGCGTTACCAAATATTAAAATGATTGATAAAGTTACAATTAAAACAGTGTGTTGAAAATAGATCTATGAAACAAAGCAAAAATCTAGAAATAGCCTTAAATGTATGTTAAATACAGCATAGTAAGCAGAAATTACATGAAAAATGATGCTGGAAATTTGAGTCGATTAGCAAGTAAAACAAAAAATAATTAAACCATATCTTACATACATTATATAATGAAATAGATTTAAATTTTACGTAGTTTATATATTTAAATATAAAAATAGGTTATAAATTAATATTTATCTGAATCAAGGTTGTAGAAATATTTTCTAAACTTAAAACAAGCCTTTAAAAAGTATCATGATAAATAAATAAATAAATTTAAAAAAAAAGGGGCTTCCCTGGTGGCGCAGTGGTTGAGAATCTGCCTGCCAATGCAGGGGACACGGGTTCGAGCCCTGGTCTGGGAAGATCCCACATGCTGCGGAGCAACTAGGCCCGTGAGCCACAATTGCTGAGCCTGCGCGTCTGGAGCCTGTGCTCCACGACAAGAGAGGCCATGACAGTGAGAGGCCCGCGCACCGCGATGAAGAGTGGCCTCCACTTGCCACAACTAGAGAAAGCCCTTGCACAGAAACGAAGACCCAACACAGCCATAAAAATAAAAATAAATAAATAAATAAAAAGTATCATGAAAGAAAAAGATTGATGATTTGGATTCTGTAAATATTTGAAGTTTTCTTTGTAAAAACGCACTATAATCAGGGTGTTTATAGTAGAGCTGGGGAAAACCTCTCCCCTGGAAAGGCTGGTCAAAATTAGCAAAGACAGTTATTTAAAGTCTCTGGAGATTGATCAAAGGGCTTCCTACATACTGAGGAACATTTATTCAACAGAGCCTACAGAATCTTGCATGAGAGTGTGGCATTTGAGCTAGGGACTGCTGTATACCCTCACAACAATGTGTTCCAGAAAAGCTGTTCCAGCAGCCCTGGGAGTTGAGTAGCAGACCTTAGCTCCCCTAGCTTTCTTGAGTGGGAGAGCTATTCCCAGGGGGTTTGGCAGCCAGTAAACACTAGCAGATCCCCTTTTCCGTAGCCTTATGCTGCAGAAGGCCTATGTTGAGTAGATGGTGGCAGTGTGCATTACCCCACTCCCAATTCTTGCTGGGTAGGGATTATCTGGGCGGGGAAGCTGGGGGAGAATGTAGTCCCACAGTCTCGTGCAGCTCTCTGTTGCTGAACTGCAGTGGGCTTGGTAGCCAAATGTCAGGTTCCATCTTCTCTGACTTCCTGGGGCAGAAAAGCTCTTCTGATTAGATTTGGCAGCCGATAAAGCTTGGCATATTCTATGCTCTCTGACTCTGTGCTGCAGAAGATGTGAAGAGATAATTCACAAAAGAAATATTTGAAGCCAATAAACATATACAAAGCATTCAAACCCTTTTGATGCAAATTAAAACAATAGCATGATGCCATTTTTCATCTGTGACTGGCAAAGATTAAAATATATATATTACTCATTGATGGGGAATGGGAAATGTGATCTTTGGTTGCAAATGGAACTGTAGGTTGGTATAAACTTTTTGGATAGCAATTTGAAAATCTGTCATCTCTTTAAAATGTCTATACACTTAGAAACTCTACTTTTCAAAGTTTATCTTTAGAAAATATTCAGAGATGCACACAGAATTTTATGTGAGCAAATAATCATTATAATTTTATGCTGAATATAGTTAACTAAATGTTTAACAAAGTGCTAATTGTTAGATAAATTATGCTATATCCATGAGTTAGAATAACATATATCCATTAAAAATCATGCTAGGAAAGTATTTTAATTACATGAGAAATACTCATTATAGACTATTAAGTGAAAATATGATATAATCTCCATAGAAAAAATACTGAAAGAATATAACTCAAAATGTTAGTAGCAGGTAGCTCTAGATTGTGGGTATATGGGTGGTTTTGAGTATATATTTTATACTTTTATGTAACTTCCAATTTTTTTGACAATAATCATGTATAATTTTATAGTAAGAAAAATTAATAAATGTTATTATTCAAATATAAATAAAAGTGTAATAAAGCTTGAAAATGTATAGGAAACTATAAAAATGATAATAATAATACTAATTTTTTTGTCCTAGAATCCAAAATTATTATTCTTGTTGAATTTCATTTTTCAATATAAGAAAGCATAAAGAAGGAAAACATAGTCAAAGGAAATCAGTATTGGAAGAAATACGAAAATTTGTTTTGGCTTTTTCTCAGGGGATTATTTTCATTGATTATCGTAGATGGGGGAATATGGATAATTTGCTTAGAAAGAAACATATTTTATGAAAAATGATACTAGAATCAACAAATTTTGTAATTATAACTGTTAAAGACAATATCCCTGTGTTGCCCACTCTTAAATATCATGAATGTACGGGTTTGAGACATACTTTTCACTAAAGACAATATATGGAAAATCCAGCATAATGAAGTAAAAGTCAATCACCTAGACCAAGGATTCTCAAACTTTAATGAGCACATGCTCACCTGGGAGATGTTATTACAATGCAGAATCTGACTCAGTAGTTCTGGGATGGGGCATGAGATAATGCATTTCCAGTAAGTTCCTAGGTGATGCCCATGCTGCTGGTCTGTGGACCACACTCAGAGTAGTAAGAGTCTTCCTTATTCCCGGATCTGCAACTGAGCCTGGTATTATTAGCTCTTGCCACCTTTCTCTATGTAAAGCTGAGGCTAAAATTTCAAGCTTTTTAGATAGGGATAGGGGTGAAATTAATTTTTCTTGTTCAAAACAATGAATTTCAAAGTACTTGTTAAATTTAAAGTCTTACATAACAGCATTCCCAGTACTCCACATAATTTTTTTTTAAGTGGCAAAATGGATTTGTCCTCCTCCTGTGTTATTATTAAATCAATAGCAACAAAGTAGTCAAATCATCAGTAAGCAACTTTGACATCGTCAGTTGCCTTCATTTTTAGTGACCTATACAATTATTTTTCCATATATATCTTAGACCATAGAAATATATGAAAGAGACATTTGGCCACCGAGCGAGTTAGGACAGCAGTTGCCTATTATGTTTGTGTTTACTTGGATGGGAACAGTCCTGCACCTCATGGCCTCCAGTGGGTGACTACCCTTAGCAAAGCTTATTAGTTGTTTTCTGTACTTAAAACAGTGATACAAATGTGCCACCAGTAGCACTACGTAAAAGTGTTCTCCTTGTGAAGAGGAAACTAAATGATGAGAAGAGAAATGAGTTATTGAAAACATTTTGATTTCATGAGTTGCAGGAAAGTGAAATAATTTTGCAGTGTGAACACCTTTCTCCAAATTAAGTAGCAACTTCCTTTCACTGCTTTCTCTTGCCCTCTCAGCCAACTATCATCTCTCTCCACAAATATCCCTAAGTAAATAAGCATAACGTGTGTTTCTCCAAGGATTTTTTTTTCAATGGCTATGTAAGATAAAGACTGATAGTGGGTAGAAAATGAACAACCAACATCTTTGTCATGGGTCTCTTACTCTGGTCTTCAAAATTGTCAGTGCTCTAATTAGAGGACTGAGGGAAATCTGTAGTTTTCTAGACTAGCTAAATTCTTAACAAAAAGTCTCAGCTTGCTTTTAGAACTCAGTAATTATCCAACAGAATATATAATTATGTTATTTAAGTAAAAACCTTTATATTTCATAAAAAAGTATGACACGTAGATTAATAACCTGCTCAGGTATATTTATCACCCAGCTGAAGAAATAAATTACTACTAGTATTGTTGAAACTCCATGAGTTTCATAGTACAGGTATTCTTCTACAGCAGGGGTCCCCAACCGCTGGGCCGTGGACCGGTACCCGTCTGCGGCCTGTTAGGAACCAGGCCGCACAGCAGGAGGTGAGCGACGGGCAAGCAAGCGAAGCTTCGTCTGCTGCTCCCCATCGCTTGCATTACCACCTGAACGTTCCCCCCCTCTTCCACTCCTCCTGGTCCGTGGAAAAACTGTCTTCCATAAAACCAGTCCCTGGTGCCAAAAAGGTTGGGGACCACTGTTCTACAGCATTCTTTTTTCTAACAGTACATTTGTATGATTTATCCATGCCTCTAGTGCATTCATTTTCACTGCTATAAAGTATTCCATTGTATGAATATACCACAATTTAGTGATCAATTCACTTATTGATGAACTTTTAGATCGTGTATTCATCAGGATGGATACAGTAGGCTACACCCAAATTCCAGCGGCCTGAAATTAAACATTTCATTTTTATTGGTTTGAATTTATACTACACACCCTGTACTACCCAGCCTGGGTAGTACTGGGTCCTAGGCTGACAGGACCTCCACCATTACATTACTATGGTAGGGAAAATCACTGAGATGAATCATATACAGTCTCTTAAAAAGTTTCACCCAGAGTTGACCAAATTTCCTTCTGTTCAGGTCTTATTAGCTATAGAAGGTCACATAGTCACACTTAATTTCAAAGGAGTAGTTTATAGATGTGTAATCCTGCCATTTAACACCAAAGAGGAGACTCATAATATTAGCCAACAGCTCTATGATAACTGCAAGTTGTTTTCAAAGTTTTGTCTTGCTAACAATCCTGATATGAACTTAGATGTACTTAATCTCTTGTGCACATATGTAAAAGTTCCTCGAGGCTATACACTTAGAAGTGGAGTCATTACGTCATGGGGGTATGGACATTTCAACTTTACATGCATATACATGCATCCATTGTTTTTCAAATTATTTTCCCATTTAGGTTATTAGTATTGAGCAGAGTACCCTGTGCTATACAGTAGGTCCTTGCTGCTTATCTATTTTAAGTATAGCAGTGTGTACATGTCAATCCCAAACTCCTAATCTATCCCTTCCCCCAACTGTCCCCTGTGGTAACCATAAATTCATTCTCTAAATCTGTGAGTCTGTTTCTGTTTTGCAAATAAGTTCATTTGTATCATTTTTTTTAAGATTCTGCATGTAAGTGATAAGATATGATATTTCTCTTTCTCTGTCTGACTTACTTCACTTAGTATGATAATCTCTAGGTCCATTCATGTTACTGCAAATGGCATTATTTCATTCTTTTAATGGCTGAGTAATATTCCATTGTATATATGTACCACATCTTCTCTATCCTTTCCTCTGTCAATGGACATTTAGGTTGCTTCCATGTCTTGGCTATTGTAAACAGCACTGCAACAAACATTTGGGTTCATGTATCCATTTGAACCATGTTTTTCTCCAGATATATGCCCAGGAGTGGGATTGCTGGATTGTATGGCAACTCCATTTTTAGTTTTTTAAGGGAACCTCCATACTGTTCTTTATAGTGGCTGTACCAATTTACATTCCCACCAATAATTAGGAGGGTTCGCTTTTCTCCACACCCTCTCCAGCATTTATTGTTTGTAGATTTTTTGATGATGGTCATTCTGACTTGTTTGCGGTGGTACCTCATTATAGTTTTGATTTGCATTTCTCTAATAATTAGCAATGTTGAGCGTCTTTTCATGTGCCATTTTACCATCTGTATGTCTTCTTTGGAGAAATGTCTATTGAGGTCTTCTGCCCATTTTTTGACTGGGTTGTTTGTTTTTTTGATATTGAGCCTCATGAGCTGTTTGTAAATTTTGGAGATTAATCCCTTGTCAGTTGCATCGTTTACAAATATTTTCTCTCATTCTGTGGGTTGTCTTTTTGTTTTGTTTACAGTTTCCTTTGCTGTGCAAAATCTTTTGAGTTTAATTAGATCCCATTTGTTTATTTGCATTTTTATTTCCATTACTTTAGGAGGTGGGTCAAAAAAGATCTTGCTGCGATTTATGTCAAAAACAGTTCTGCCTATGTTTTCCTCTAAGAGTTTTATAAGGTCTGGCCTTACATTTAGGTCTTTAATCCACTTTGAGTTTATTTTTGTGTATGGTGTTAGGGAGTGTTCTAATTACATTCTTTTACGTGTAGCTGTCCAGTTTTCCCAGCAGCACTTATTAAAGAGACTGTCTTTTCTCCATTGTATATTCTTGCCTCCTTTGTCATAGATTAGGTGACCATAGGTGTGTGGGTTTATCTCTGGGCTTTCTATCCTGTTGCATTGATCTATATTTCTGTTTTTTGTGCAAGTACCATGCTGTCTTGATTACTGTAGCTTTGTACTATAATCTGAAGTCAGGGAGCCCGATTCCTCCAGCTCCGTTTTTCTTTCTCAAGATTGCTTTGGCTATCTGGGGTCTTTTGTGTTTCCATACAAATTGTAAAATTTTTTGTTCTAATTCTGTGAAAAATGCCATTGGTAGTTTGATAGGGATTGAATTGAATCTTTGGGTAGTGTAGTCATTTTCACAATGTTGATTCTTCCAATCCAAGAACATGGTGTATCTCTCCATCTGTTTATATCTTCTTTAATTTCTTTCATCAGTGTCTTATAGTTTTCCGCATACATGTCTTTTGTCTCCTTAGGTAGGTTTATTCTTAGGTGTTTTATTCTTTTTGTTGCCATGGTAAATGGGAGTATTTCCTTAATTTCTCTTTCAGATTTTTCATTGTTAGTGTATAGCAATGCAAGAGATTTCTGTGCATTAATTTTGTATCCTGCTACTTTACCAAATTCATTGATTAGCTCTAGTAGTTTTCTGGTAGCATCTTTAGGATTCTCTACGTATAGTATCTTGTCATCTGCAGACAGTCACAGTTTTACTCCTTCTTTTCCAGTTTGGATTCCTTTTATTTCTTTTTCTTCTCTGTTTGCCATGGCTAAAACTTCCAAAACTATGTTGAATAATTGTGGTGAGAGTGGACAACTTTGTCTTGTTCCTGATCTTAGAGGAAATGGTTTCAGTTTTTCATCATTGAGAATGATGTTGGCTGTGGGTTGTCACATATGGCCTTTATTATGTTGACGTAGGTTCCCTCTATGCCCACTTTCTGGAGAGTTTTTATCGTAAATGGGTGTTGAATTTTGTTGAAAGCTTTTTCTGCATCTATTGAGATGATCATATGCTTTTTATCCTTCAGTTTGTTAATATGGTGTATAACATTGATTGATTTGCATATATTGAAGAATCCTTGCATTCCTGGGATAAAACCCACCTGATTGTGGTGTATGATCCTTTTAATGTGTTATTGGATTCTGTTTGCTACTATTTTGTTGAGGATTTTTGCATCTATGTTCATCAGTGATATTGGCCTGTAGTTTTCTTTTTTGTGACACCTTTGTCTGGTTTTGGTATTAGGGTGATGGTGGCCTCACAGAATGAGTTCTATTGTCTGACATAAGAATTGCTCCTTCAGGTTTATTTTGATTTCCATTTGCATGGAATATCTTTTTCCATCCCTTCACTTTCAGTCTGTATGTGTCCTTAGGTCTGAAGTGGGTCTGTTGTAGACAGCATATGTATGGGTCTTGTTTTTGTATCCATTCAGCCAGTCTGTGTCTTTTGGTTGGAGCATTTAATTCATTTACATTTAAGGTAATTATCATTATGTATGGTCCTAATAGCATTTTCTTAATTGTTTTGGGTTTGTTTTTGTAGGTCTTTTCCTTCTCTTGTGTTTCCTGTCTAGAGAAGTTCCTTTAGCATTGTTGTAAAGCTGGTGTGGTGGTGCTGAATTCTCTTAGCTTTTGCTTGTCTGTAAAGGTTTTAATTTCTCCATCACATCTGAATGAGATCCTTGCTGGGTAGAGTAATCTTGGTTGTAGGTTTTTCCCTTTCATCACTTAAAATATGTCCTGCCACTCCCTTCTAGCTTGCGGAGTTTCTGCTGAATGATCCGCTATTAACCTTATGGGGATTCCCTTGTATGTAATTTGTTGCTTTTCCCTTGCTGCTTTTAATTTTTTTTCTTAGTATTTGATCTTTGATAGGTTGACTAATAACGTGTCTTGGCGAGATTCTCCTTGTATTCATCCTGTATGGGACTCTCTGTGTTTTCTGTCCTCAATTCTTTTCATTCTTTCTTCTTCTGCTGCTGTGCAGCAGTTATTTCCACTATTCTATCTTCCAGGTCACTTATTTGTTCTTATGCCTCAGTTATTCTGCTACTGATTCCTTCTAGAGTATTTTTAATTTCATTTATTGTGCTGTTCATCATTGTTTGTTTGCTCTTTAGTTCTACTAGGTCCTTGTTAACGTTTCTTGAATTTTCTCCATTCTATTTCTGAGATTTTGGATCATCTTTACTATCATTACCCTGAATTCTTTTTCAGGTAGACTTCCTATTTCCTCTTCATTTGTTTGGTCTGGTGTGTTTTTACCTTGCTCCTTCATCTGCCTACTTCTCTGTCTTCTCATTTTGTTTAACTTACTGTGTTTGGGGGTCCCCTTTTCTCAGGCTGCAAGTTCATAGTTCCTCTTATTTCTGGTGTCTGCCCCAGTGAATGAGGCTGGTTCAGTGGCTTGTGTAGGCTTCCTCATGGGGGGGACTGGTGCCTGTGTTCTGGTGGGTAGGTCTGGATCTTTTCCCTCTGGTGGGCAGGGCCGCATCTGGTGGTGTGTTTTGGGATGTCTGTGAACTTAGTATGACTTTAGGCAGCCTTTCTTCTAATGGGTGGGGCTGTGTTCCTGTCTTGCTAGTTGTTTGGCATGGGGCATCCAGCACTGGAGCTTGCCGGCCTTTGGGTGGACCTGGGTCTTAATGTTGAGACGGAGGTCTCTGGGAGAGCTCTCACTGATTAATATTACATGTGGCTGGGAGGTCTCTGGTGGTCCAATGTCCTGGACTCAGCTCTCCCACCTTGGAGGCTCAGGGCCTACTTCTGGCCAGAGCAACAAAACCCTGCCAGCCACACGGCATGGAAGAAAAGGAAGAAAAAAAAACAAATGAACAGGCAGAACCCCAAGACAAATGGTAAAAGCAAAACTAAAAAGAGAAAATCACACAAAGAAACATACACAAACACACTCACAAAAAGAAAAGAAAAAAAAGAAAAAAGGAAGAGAGTGACCAAACCAATAAACAAAACCATGAATGAAAACAAGCACTAAAAACTAAACTAAGATAAACATAAAACCAAAAACAAATCAAACGCAGAAAGCAAACCCCAAGTCTACACTTGCTCCCAAAGTCCACCGCCTCAATTTTGGGCACACTTGTTGTCTATTCAGATATTCCACAGATGCAGGGTAGATCAAGTTGACTGTGGGGATTTAATCCGCTGCTCCTGAGGCTTCATGGAGAAATTCCCGTTTCTCTTCTTTGTTCACACAGCTCCTGGGGTTCAGCTTTGGTTTTCGCCCTGCCTTGTGTGTAGGCCGCCCTCAGGCGTCTTTTCCCCACCCAGACAGGAGGGGGCTAAACAGCGGCTGATTAGGGCTCTCTTGCTCACTCAGGCTGAGGAGAAGGCAGGGTATGGTAGTCATAATTGGAATGCGGGACGTGCCTGCAGCAGCAGAGACTGGTGTGACATTGCAGCAGCCTGAGGCACACCGTGTGTTCTCCCAGGGAAGTTGGCCCTGGATCATGGGACCCTGGCAATGGCATGCTGCACTGGCTCCCAGGGGGCTGTGGGTAGTGACCTGCGCTTGCACACAGGATTCTTGGTGGCAGCGACGGCAGTGGTAGCGGTCTATTCCCATCTCTGGGGTCCAAGATGATACCCGCAGCTCACACTCATCTCTGGAGCTCGCTTAGGTGGTGCTCTGCCATCTGTGGGCACACAAAGCAGGAAGCCCCTCTCCTCGTGCACCCCAAAACAATGGTCTATTTCCTCTCTGGCAGGTCCAGACTTTTTCCTGGACTCCCTCCCAGCTAGCTCTGGCACACTAGCCCCCTTCAGGCTGTGTTCACACAGCCAACCCCAGTCCTCTCCCTGGGGTCTGACCTCCGAAACCCGAGCCTCAGCTCCCAGCACCCACCCGCCCCGGCAGGTGAGCAGACAAGCCTCTTAGGCTGGTAAGTGCTGGTCAGCATAGATCCTCTGTGCAGGAATCTCTCTGCTTTTCCCTCTGCACCTCTGTTTCTGCATTCTCCTTCTTGGCTCTGAAGTTTCTGCCCATCCCCACCAGTGAAGGGGCTTCCTAGTGAGTGGAAACTTTTCCTCCTTCATGACTCCCTCCCAGTGGCACAGATCCCATCTCTATTCTATTGTCTCTGTTTTTTCTTTTTTCTTTTGCCCTACCCAGGTATGTGGCAATTTTCTTGCCTTTTGGGAAGTCTGAGGTCTTCTGCCAGCGTTTGGTAGGTGTTCTGTAGGAGTTGTTCCACATGTAGATATATTTTTGATGTATTTTTGGGGAGGAAGGTGATCTCCACGTCTTACTTCTCCACCATCTTGAAGGTCTCCCTGATCACATGGTTTTTATTCTTCAATTTGTTGATATGGTGTATCACACTGACTGATTTGCAGATATTGAAAAACCCTTGCATCCCTGGGATAAATCCCACTTGATCATGGTGTATGATCCTTTTTATGTATTGTTGGATTCAATTTGCTAGTATTTTGTTGAGGATTTTTGCATCTATGTTCATCAGTGATAATTGGCCTGTAATTTTCTCTTTTTGTGGTATCTTTGTCTGGTTTTGGTATCAGGATGATGGTGGCCTCATAGAATGAGTTTGGGAGTGTTCTGTCCTCTGAAATTATTTGGAATAGTTTGAGAAGGATAGGTATCAACTCTTCTCTAAATATTTGATAGAATCACCTGTGAATTCATCTGGTCCTGACTTATTTGTTGGCAGTTTTTTAATCACAGTTTCAATTTCAGTACTTCTGATTGGTTTGTTCATATTTTCTATTTCTTCCTGGTTCAGTCTTGTGAGATTGTACTTTTCTAAGAATTTGTCCATTTCTTCTAGGTTTTCCATTTTATTGGCATACAGTTGCTTGTAGTAGTCTCTTGTGATCCTTTGTACTTCTGCAGTGTCCATTATAGCTTCTCCTTTATCATTTCTAGTTTTGTTGATTTGAGCCCTCTCCCTTTTTTTCTTGATGAGTCTGGCTAAAGGTTTATCAATTTTGTTTGTCTTTTCAAAGAACCAGCTTTTAGTTTCATTTATCTTTTCTATTGTTTTCTTCATCTCTGTTTCATTTATTTGTGCTCTCATCTTTATGATTTCTTTCCTTCTACTAAACTTAGGTTTTGTTTGTTCTTCTTCCTCTAGTTGCTTTAGGTGTAAGGTTAGATTGTTTATTTGAGGTTTTTCTTGTTTCCTGAGATAAGATTTTATTGCTATAAATTTCTCTCTTAGAACTGCTTTTGCTGCATCCCATAGATTTTGGATCATCATGCTTTTGTTTTCACTTGTCTCTAGGTATTCTTTTATTTCCTCTTTGATTTCTTCAGTGATCCATTGGTTATTTAGTAGCATATTGTTTAGCCTCCACGTGCTTTTTTTTTTTTTTTACAGTTTTTTCTTGTAGTTGTTCTAATTTCATAGTGTTGTCATTGGAAAAGATGCTTGATATGATTTCAGTTTTCTTAAATTTACCATGGCTCACTTTGTGACCCTCCAATACTAGCAGGTAAGTCTGGCCCAGTCTCTTATGAGGTCAGTGCTTTTATCCCTGGGTCCTGGTGCACACAACTCCCTGTGTGCACCCTCTCAGAGTGGAGTTGCTGTATCCCCCAGTGTTGTGGAATTCGTGTGATCAAACTGCACTGGCCTTCAAAGCTAGATTCTCTGGGGGTTCCTCCTCCCATTGCCAGACCCCCAGGCTGGGAAGTTTGACCTGGGGCTGAGAACTTTCACTCCTGTGGGGGGAGAACCTCTGTGGTATAATTATTTTACAGTTTGTTGGCCGCCTACCCAGTGTGTTTGTGATTTGATTTAATTGTGATTGCATCTGTCCTATCATCTCGCTGTGGCTTCTTTGGATGTAGGTTATCTTTTTTGTTATGTTCCAGCGTTTTTTTTAATCAATGGTTGTTCAGCAGTTAGTTGTGATTTTGTTGTTTCCATAAGAAGAGATGAGCTCATGTCCTTCTACTCCACCATCTTGTCTCCAAGCCCTGTTGGCGTTTCTTGACTTGCCATTCCACAAGTAATAACTGTTCTACTGTCTCTGGCAAAGTGCCTGCACTGTGTCCCTCTGCCCTGGGGAAACTCTGCTGTGCCCCTCCTCCTAGAATATCTTGATATTTGGTAAGGAGTGTAGATTTTTTTTTATATTCCTTCAACCCACACTAAGAGGGCATATCCTCTATCCTAGGTACTTTTCTACATACTGGAGATATAAGATTGAAAAAATATCTTTCCCTCTCTAGGAAGAGAATCCTTTGAGATAGTCTTCCTGGTGAACAGATGAATTATAACCAAATATTAATACTATGACATATGTATATAGTAAGTGTTCTAGACATTTTCTGTCTGAAATAGGAGAAAAGCAGAAACTGTGTGTTCTTAATTTTTTTGAATTTAGATCAGGAATTTCCAAATCTGTTCCCAAGAAATTTTAGCCTTCTCTGTAAAATCAAGGGTTGGGTTTGAGTGTGTTGAAGGCGGACCTGGTCCATAATTAAGGTATGTCTGACCTAGAGGTGAAGAGGAGAGTTTTAGGAACTGGATTTTGCATCCTATAAAGTCAGTTTGGCACAGAGGTTCCATTCAGGTTCCATTTTGCTGATATTTTGACATTCAGTGGCTTTAGAGCTGCAGTCTTGCATCATCCTTCACCATGGTGAGCCCGCTACGCACAGCTTTGGAAGAGTGGTTATGTCTTAATTCTATGCCTATAGAATTAAAGAATTTATATGAAAGGAAGACAAAACTCAAATTCCATTTGGATGAATGTAACTAGATTTGCTGCCTAAGACACTAACAGAATGATAGATTGTATCAGTGACACTATACTATCTCAAGTAAGGGAGGTAATGGTCCTAATCTATCTCTTTGTACAGATACACCTATAGTTTTAGGTCCATTTCTATGTTTCTACCCTTTAGAGGAACAAAGGTAAACTGGTATATTCTTGGAAGAGAGCTCTAGATAGGTAGATTCTGGACTCAAAATTCAGTGATATTATTGGTGGATATGGAGGAATAGAGATTGTTTTGATTGGAGTGGTGTAGTGGAGGGGACTATCTTTAGAAATGATCTCTAAATGGCACCAATAAGAGGAATGGATCATGCCTAGAGCAGATTCCTTCTCAGTAGCAATTTTCAAACATGGATTCACTAGCTGACCTATGAAAGGGAAATTTAGAAGGGATTCAGTTCAGTGGTGTTTGCCAATATAACTTCTAGGTTATATACATTTCTTGAGACATTATATTTTTTAATTTATTTTTTAATCAGTGTACCTTTGATATGTTAATGGTACTACCTCATATTTTGGAAATCCTGTTATATTTTGTTTTCACGTTTGCCCTGTATTTTGAATAATAAAGAACACGGATACATGACTATAACCTCAGTCTAACCTAATAATTTCATGCTTGTCATGCACTGATCACCAGCACTCAGCAGCCAACCTGTTCAGGGCTGCAAAAAGCAAACTTAAGATATGTGATTGCAATTTGAGTGTATTACTGAGCTTGTGTTTCTCTAAATAATAGTTCTAGTAACAAGGAAGAGCAGTAAAGATAAAGAGTGAAGTCCTTGGGTTAGGGACCACATCTTGTTTGCCCTTCCAGTTATGTCTGTTGCTTAGCATATTGCCTGGAAAATGGAAGTTTGCAATTAACACTGGTTTAGTTTAAAGAACTGTTATTTCTCAATAACCATAGAAACTGTCCATGTCATCAGTGGTAAGGATGACTCTAGATTCATATTCATGTATTTCTTCTTTGTGTACAAAATTCCATGTAGTCAACATTTATTGTGAACTACAGGGTATGGGGAAGCAGTATTAGGTGCTGGGAAAAAATAGATTTGGAAGTCAGAGGTTTTGTTTGAGCACATGATAAACACATTTTAAATATTTTACAACTCTACAAAACAACACACATCCATTTTCCAGAGTGTAGGAGCATTCATGAAATACAGCAAAAAAGGAATGATTGGAAATCAGTGCATTAAAAGCCTTTAATTTCTGACTTTTGACAGCCAATTCCTCTCCACTCCAAAGGATAATATCAGTAATTTATATTTTGAATTGCATATTATTTAAAATGACTTTCAAGTTAATTATTAAGGTTTACTCTGATGGCTTTGAAAACCAAGTTTTACCAACCTTTTCACACTTGGGAATTGTGGCTTTGAAATGAATTTGGGACATAAATGTCTCTTTTTTGGAGTTTACTGACAGAAGTCGTATATGAAGGCAGGTATTCATCCCTGACACTAACATAAGTTAAGTATTCTTGATTTCATTATGGGGAAGAATAGTTCTTTGAAAAGAATAAGTAAATTCCTAAAGTGAGTGCAGGTTGCTTTCTTGATGCCACCATGATCCTCTTAGCAAGAATGATTTATTATGTTGGATTGTATTGTCCAACTCTTCTTTTCAAAGGAATAAATCACATGCTTCTATTACTATGATAATATGCAAGCAGCTATGACCACTGTTGAATGCTCTCTGAGCCTCATCTTTTATACTGTGCCAATTAAGCAGAAGGTGGGGAATGTTGGCAGGGGAATTTAAATGTATCATCTAAAGGTCAATACCTAACAACAGGACAGCATTTATCCTGAACTGGACTGTAGAGTCAGCACTGGGTTTGAGCCCAGTTGCTGTTGGGGGACTTAAATACCCAGTCCTCCAAATGAGAGCAAGTGGTGTCAAAGGGGCTATACTGGTGTTCACGATATATCCTAAAATAGCTTTAAGCTTCTCCATGACCTCATTTTGCCAGGCTGGCTTGCTTACGAGTGTGTTTTTGGGTGGTGTTAATGTTCTAGCGTTAGCCATTATAATTTATGGACTGACATAGTATCATTAACACTGAGCACGGATTGTATTCAGTAGCCAAGGCACGACTTTTTCCCCTCCATGTTTCCTGCAGCTGGCCAGTGTTTTGTAACCAGGGCACCAACTCTGGAGCCAGTTGGTAACTTTAGATGTTTGATCGGGTGTGCAGTTGGCATCACAGACATGGTTAGCCAAGGATAATATTAGAGTATACGTGACAGTTTCAAGATTTCATACTGTTAGACAGAACTAGTTTTAGCGCAAGATGAAACCAGATAACTGTATCTATAGTAAGATTTTATTTGATAAGAATGTTTTCTGCGAGGTAAAAGTAACTTTGACTATATAGCCTTTGAATAGGTGAATGAGTTAATAATTTTTAAAATTAAATTTGTTTTTAACCAAAGTAAGCCATGTATATGGTGTGTTTGTAAAGATTAATAATGTTCTAAGACTTACAATGAAAAATAGCAGACACTTCCTTTGATCTCTTCTTCTCTGCCTTAAGTCCTGCTTCCAAAGGCAACTACTTTCTGTTCTTTTTGTTGTTTCTCCTGGCATTTGCCACCATATTTCTAAATAACACAGTTATGCTTGTGGTTCTTGATTCTTCAGTTTTAGAAATTATAGATTGTGTTTCTGTTATGAAAGGTGAATATTTAACTCTTAAACCCCTTTGCCCCCAACACAGCTTCTTCCTCTCCTCCTATCATTTTTGTCACACATTTTGGTGAAATCAGTATTAGATACTTTTCTCATTATGACCATGTAGACTCGTTGGTTTCCAATGGGGGCAGAAATAGTCATTAAGAATAAATAGTCATTAAGTGATTACAATACTTTAGGGTAAGGGGTTTGATGCTGTCAAAGTGATGCCCTGATACTACTGTAGAGACAGAATGATACACAGAACATAAAGAAATTAGCTGCTTCCTGGGCTTAAGTGGAACAAAGCAATAGCATAAATACATGTGCCTCCAAAGAGAAATCAGAGGTGGATGTTCTGCGGGAGAGGGAACAGGCAGGTTTATAAGTCCCCTGACCTAGGTGACTCTAGCCACTTTTGTTTTAGTTTTATAATATCTGCAGAACCTGAAGCTTGCTGCTCAAGATAGTCCCTGGCCATTTATTTATGACTCAGTCCAAGTCCATGAGGCAATTTCTCCTCCAATTGTCAGCAAACGGGAGGGAATGGTGGTCAGCTATTGATTGAAGTTCAGGCAGCAGGTAAAGACTGGCTCTGGCTGGAGCTATTATACCCTTGGATAACACTTTGTTATTGGGAACTAGAGAGAAACTGAAGAGTTGAGATTAAATATTACAAATGTTTACAAGGTTACAGTAACCCAGGGCAGAGGTCAAGGTGAATGTGTCATCACATGCATTACCAGTAGCAAAACCCCCACAATTTTAAGGTGTACTTTGTGTGTATCTGTCAAAAAAGTCCTTGACACGGCCTTATGGACTCTTACAGTACTCTCACTAGCACCTAGCATAATCCCCATCACATGCTGAGAAATAAATAATGGTGCTTTGTTCAAGTCTCAGCTATTTGGATATAACTGTGTAAGGTGTAGTTTAATTTACCGTAGAGAAGCAGGACTTATTCAGGTGCCATCCTTTCATTAGAGCTGTTGCTTACCAGGTGTGCCCACTTGAGATGCTGGACTCTTGATGGTAATTGTCCTCTGTATCATTTGATCAAGTTAATGATACCAAAAGGGCTCTTTTACTTGGAACATTATAGTGACAATAGGAATGGTAAGTCGGGAATGAGTCAACACACAGGAGTGAATTATATCATGAAATACTTGATTTTAGCAGATATATACAGATAAGAAGCTACAAATGGTATACAAAGTAGTTTGGATATTTAATTTATTCCTACTCATAAGGGAATTGGTGAAATACTTAACTAGATCATGTTAAGAGAAATATCTCTCTGATCTCTTTAGATCTTTTTCTTCTTTCTTTATCCTTTTCTTATTTTGTTATTTTTCTTCATGGCCTATATTGGTCCACATCCTGCATCTATTTGTCATTTTTCAAGTTTAGATGTTAAGCAGTGAATCATTATAATCTACCTATGTCTTTAGGTGAATATTTTATTTAATAACTTTTAAAAATACTTAAATGTTCAATGTTGAAACGCTAGAAAATGAAGAAGAGCCAGATGATCAAACAAAAAAATCATAATCCTCCTGCCCCAGAAAAAGCCCTTTTAACACATTGGTGTAGGTACTTCCCTTTCTGGAGATGTGTATGTATTTGTCTATATGCATTAAAAATTGGAATCATACTATTTTGTAGCTTGTTTTCTTTTTCTTAGCATTTGTCCACATCAGAACTTTTCTTTAATAATATGACTGGTCATGGATGCATTATGTTTATTTGTATAAATATGCAACAATTTGGAATAATAAATTCATACTGTTGAAACTTCAGTATGTTTCCAATTTTTTTTTGGTCATTGTACCTGTAGCCTGTGCTATCCTTGTTCCTGTGAATTACTGCACAGCCTTGGGCAGAGCTGAAAGCAAAGAGGTTTGCCATTCTCTGATGTACAGACTGCAAGATATGCTATGATTCCTAGGTTTCCTTCATGCATGTCTCCTCTTTCTTTCTGTCTTACTCCCTCACTTTTGCTCTCTCACTCACTCTTCTAACATAAGGTGGTAGGAAGGCTATAACTATCTCCCAGGATTCATTTAGAAAGAGTAAAACTTCCTGGCTTGATTTTAGCTAAGAGGCCCCCCTTTGCACAAATATTATTAGCTTTTAAATGGTGATTTAACCATTTCAAGCTGAGTCATGTATATTGTTCTCATGCTTATAAGACTAACCATCATGGGTTACAACCTTTCCTTGTCAACAGTGGATTATAGTGAAGGTGCAAGAAGAAACTTACAAGATTCAAGGGTGGGGGGGTGCAGTGGAAGCAGGATAGTGTAGTGCACAACCAACCCGCCAGGACCTTTGCAAGCTAATTATTGCCTCTCAACTTCTATTTTGTCATCTGTACAATGAGTATATTCATACCCAATCGTAAGGTTTTTGTGGAGATTAAAAGGGAAAATATATTTATTGCAAACTCAGCACAGTGTCTTGTACAGAATATTAATGGGAGCATTATTATGTTGTTCTGATGAAACTGCAGATGGCAAGAGATATGCTGGTGCTGTGTTGAGGAGCACAGCCAGATGGAAAACGATCCTTAAAACAGATCTTCTATAGTCTTTATTTGCCTACCTTCCTTCATACATCTTGGGTAAAGCAGCTCTTTTTGATTCCAGTATTTTCTCTGTCCTGAGAGCCAATATGATACTGATGAAAAGAAAAATCACAAACCGCCTGAAAACTGAGAGTGCTCCTGAGAGGCCAACATTTGTTGGAGCTTTCCCAGTAGATTAGTATTCATTCTCCTCCTTCCCACCGGCCCCAGACCCTCCTACCAGCTTCAGTTTTACTTTGTTATTAACAATAAAGCCTTTGTTCACAAACAAAGCAGATATGGGCTTCGTCTTAACTGATTTGTTTAACCCTCACTTAAAATTATTGCTTTTTGCAACCCAGGGCATTTCTGGTATTTGAACAGGAAAAATTCTGAGCAAATGAATCAAATAACACATTGTCTTAAAATGGTCCTTTATTACGAATGAGCTAGCTAAGAGGCATTGAGTAGCATCATGATTGGAGTTATATTCCTGACCAGAGTCACCACATTTAATTACCCAGAAGTGTCATCAGCACAGTGTTATAAATGAAGATACTCATTATAAATCTAAGGAGAAATTTCAAATGGTAAAATGTTGCAAGTCCCATAACTGGAGTATAAACATACCTTATGCATTGATTATGCAAGG
Source organism: Balaenoptera musculus (assembly GCF_009873245.2). Taxonomy (NCBI): domain Eukaryota; kingdom Metazoa; phylum Chordata; class Mammalia; order Artiodactyla; family Balaenopteridae; genus Balaenoptera; species Balaenoptera musculus. Next base: position 77,947,604 of record NC_045790.1, read on the forward strand.
AATCTTTATGATAAATGATAGAGTGTACATATAGCACATAAACATACTATGTCATAAATTTGGCCTAGCTCAAATTAATGTTTGCTATGACAAATATTAACATTTAAGTCACAATTTCAGATTTAAATTCATTTGGAGACATTATCTGAATGATCAAAATAGTTTTAAAAGCTATCAAAGGAAGTTTGATTATTTTTAAAATAAATAAATTTTTGTTCTAGCAAGTAGAAGCATTTGAAATCATTTTATTGACCTTAAAGCTGCCCTCAAACTTGAGATGTTGATTTTTTTTAAAAGAGGCATTGAGGTATCTAAATATTTCAAGGGCTGTCCAAGGATTTTCATTGTGAGAGTTTGAAGAGCAGCAGACTCTTAAATCTGGCCCTTCTGTTCATCTTTCTCTCTTCTCTTAGCAGCTATAAGGGCAGAAAGGAATAAGAAAAGAAGTCACAGAAAGGCCCCTTAACAATAGGGAAGACGGGATTGGGGAAGGGCAGTCCTACCTCTTTGCTTTTAAGGTTGGAATTATTTATAGGCTGATCTATCTGTGTATCTACCCATCTAGATATATAACAATATGAAACTCTGAGGCTGAGACAGATAGATAGAGAGATAGATAGATAGATATCATGTTATATGTATGTGTATGTATATGTATTACATACACAAACTCACGTATAACATATGTGATACGTCATACGTACATATGTATTTACATGTGTATATATATCTCAGCCTCAGAGTTTCAAAACTTTTTAGAACCCACCTGCCAGAGTTGCTGTCTTTTTCAGATTCAGTTGCCTTCTGATTTGGTACCGTGTTGCAATGTTGCAGAAACTCTATAAGCAGATGTCACTGAAAAGTAAAAAACAGTTATGACAGACAGATTAGTTAATAACCTCTATTCTATTATTTGCTAACTCTTTGAACTTGATATTATCAATCTAATGAACATGAATTTCTTCATCTATGAAATAGAACTCATAATACCAATTCTTTAAGGTTATGGTGAGGATTCCATAATATAGTACATTAAAAAGTACATGACACAGAAACTGGTCATGGTAGACAAGTGCTCAAAAAATAGTTGTTATAATTAATTTTTCTTTTATGAATACTTCCTTTGCTAATAGTGTTTAAGTAAGTGGAATTTATCAGGCAAAATGTTGACTAAAAGGGACTGACTTTATTATGGTTTATATATTTACTTACGTTACTCAAGTTTCTTGAAACTATGCATGAAGCATTATTACTATTTATTCATAAATATATTTGTAATCTGAGTCTTAAATTAGAATTTTTTTCCCTAAGCAATTATTCTGATCCACATTGGTAAGGATAAACAAAGTCAATGTGGATGAGTGGACAGGGGCTAGGCCATCAGAGCCTAATGTTTTTTAGCCTTTACCTATAACCAGCCCTTGAGTAGCTTATGGGAGAGGCAGGAAGATTTTTTTAAAAAAGAGAGAGACTTTCCAGAGGTTGCCTAAGGAGAGTCTGGAAAGAATTGTAGTCTCACTTGTTCTGATATTTATTAAAATACCACAAAAATCCTATTCCTACTTTGATCTTGACTCAAGAGAATGTCATGAAATTGACACCAAATTAATCAAGTCAACTCTGTATTTGTCTACTTGGGTGCATCTTGCAGGCAGGTGAGAAGGTGGAACAGGAAAGATTTGATGACATACATCTTTTTTGAAAGTGTAATATCAGCTAGATGTTGGAAAGAAAATACACTATATACCCTGGCATTACTAGTCAATGTCCATCTAATTATAGGAGCTTCAGGAACCTGGTGTTCTATCTGACTTCAAATATGTTAAAGGCTCAACCTAGTATAATGTTTTCTGAGGATTTGGTCAGATCATTTTCTTGCCTCAAATATTTAATTGAACCAGTTGTGGGTAATGAGGTCTGCTTCTTGACATCTCACAAGTAGTTTTCACACTGAGTTATCCTTAATCATAAGTTATATGTCATCTTTGGCCTTCAACACAGGCAGATGGGAATTTAGTGGGACGGTCCATGAAAATACTGGCCCGTAAAAAAAGTCTTGACTATTTCACAACAGGCTGCTTTTCAGAACATTTCATTCAGGCCCTATGTCAGTGTAAATATTAGAAGACTTGGGAGAGTTTGCAATCTTCTGGCCTGCAGTTAAATTATTATTTTAACCCTTCCTTTCTCTGAGTACCACTGATGGATAATTTTAGTTCATTTTTTTGTTTTTCTTTTTGTTTTCCTAAAGATATCCCCACTGTACTGGAAAAGGAAACCAAACAAAATGATACAAAGCACAACACAATTCAACAATAACAAAAAACAATGTGTAATCCATTGACATAGTTTGGAGGTGTGGCTTATTAATTTTTTTTATCTCAGAAAAAACCTTAGCTCTATTGCCTGGATATAGAGTTCTGTAAAAGCCCTAGGCTTGCTGTGAGCAGGCTTTTTCTTTTATAAAGGAAAGGAGATTACAGGAAAAATTACCAGTTGGAGAAAAAGAATAGTTGGAGAAATCTTTTTAAATAATTTGCATATGAATAATCCCCAGGGATGTTATTTAGGCATAAGGGTATAGCAGCTTCTCCAAAATGGAAGTGAATCCAAAAAGGGAAGTATAATTTTTATAGATTGTGTTTGAGAGAAAGTAAAATAGGAAAAGAAAGATGAAGAGACCGATTCTTTTATAAATGTTAGGTGCTTGGGTAGTAAACACATCAGTAGCAATTCTGTGTTTTGTTTTTCTTCAGCCATGCATGGTGCTGTTTTGGATGCACAGTGTTTCTTTCTTGATGCTATCAGTCCCCATTCAAACCTTCATATGCCAGATTGCTTGTCTTACGTTGGCTATGTATTAAAATTGCCTTACGTCATACACTCCATGCAATTTAGAGAAAGATTTTCATTGTGGAGCAAACTTGAAAAAACCAAAATATTTCTATGAAAAGCAATTTGCTTTGCTAGGCTTTGCTTGTATTCCCAGTACAATTACTGTAGATTATATGAGTTTGAAAATGAGCTTCCTTCCTTGCAACCCACTCCTACCTCTGTTTGATTCTCTCATGAAGTCATAATCCTTTGTTTGCGCAGTAAGCCTGTTGCCATGGAGATTAATGTGATGTTACAAATTTGCTATTATTTATGACTTCATTGTAAGATGGATCCGAATGAGAAATTAATCTCTGATTTCTTCACCAAATATTTGATGAGTCATATGAGAACAGGTGAAGGCATTTCAGCTTTCATTTCTTAATTGGGAGGTAGAAGTGCTTTCACTGGTGAAAAATACAAATATCTAAGAAATAATAATTTTTTAAAATATCAAAATAAGTATCTTGAAGGAAAGTTGAAACGTGAAATACTAGGATAAAATATATATTCTATTTACAAAATATCTTCCGAGAGCTACAAGATAAATTCCACCTTGAGAAGCCCAGCATGTCAGTGTCATTCTCTGAACAAGTTTCTCCTTGGTACTGCCATGTTTACTTTCTCAGCAAAAGAAAGCTAAACAGTGAGCACTCTGGTGCATAAGCCCCTCAACCACTGAGATATTGAATTCTGATCTTTAATAAACCAACATTGATTTACTTCACTTCTTCTGTTTGCTTAGTTAAGCTCCATTGGCATAGGAAAAGGCACACATAATTTAATCAAATTGCTTTTTTTTTTCATTTGATTTTTTATTAGTGCATAAAGCAGGCTCTAAGCATTTGGAATTTATTTTTACCAGTAAAATATCTTTCTTCTCTCTTGGAGGAGAAGTTTGAAATTTCAGTTAAGTTCACCCCTAACTCTTGATACATACAAAAATAAAATACAACCAAAGATCTTATTTTTGAGTGTCAGATTTACTCTTTCCTTCTTGACATCAATGTTGACTCTTGAAGAATCCAGTGTAACATCTAAACTGGTTTGAGCTGTGAGATTCCCAGATTTCAGATGCCAATAAGCAACTCAGTATCTTCAACATTTATAGTTAGGCAGCATTTTGTTCTGTTAGAACTGATTTTTTCCTGATCATCTAGGTTAGCCAATTAATAGAATAAAAAAGCATACTTGGAATGGTGAAGTGATCTGTCAGAGCTCAGGGGGTTGATTGGTTGACAATTTGGGGGTATACCCAGAGGTCTTAAGAATTTAATTCTAGATAATCAATGTTACTTGAAAAATACTCTTATTTCTTCTCTTGAGTTTATTTCAAATTAGAGTTAAAACTCATTTTCCTAAATATAAAGGTTAATGTTAATTATACTTTTCATATCTAACTTCTGTTAGTTTTTTTTTTTTTTTTTTTTTGAGACACTGGGTATTTAGAGTTTCCAAATGAAGGTCCTAGTTATTTCTGTGGGAAGGAAGTCAGTGAATTATTTTAGAGTGTGAGTGGGATTCATGAAATAGATTGTGATGCTGCATTTTGAGAGGCCTAGAAGCACATAGATTTGCCAGCTTTACTGGAGAATGACAAGGTCGAAAAGCTGTGAATTCTGTTTTTCTGCACAACACACTTGTTTCTTCTGACTCCCTAGTGCACGGTTAAAAAATATAGTAGTAGTATTACTTCGCTTTATAAAATTAGTCTAACCAACTGTTACAAATTTTTATGTATATAATTCTTCTGAATTATATTGAACTAGAGGTATTTCTCCATTAATGGAAGATATCCTTTTCTTATCTCCCAGAATTTGAGGAGTGGGGTAGGGTTTTTCTCTCTATTGCTTGATGCAGACAAGGAAGCATTTTTCCTCTAGCCAGATGGCAGCTACCTCCTCACCGTGTGGAGAACTAAGCTTGAGTGGATAGAAGGCACATATATGGCAGAATGGAGAGATACAATCTGTCTGGGGATCCTGATGAATATATTGAAGTCCTAAGTTAAACTGTCCTAGAACCCAAACTACTTTTGGACATACTTCTTTATGAGGTAATAAATATTCTTAATACTGTACTGACCAGTTTAATTGCCTCCCAGATTTGCTCAGCCCCATCTGCCTCCCAGCCCTCAACCATTTCCCTGATTCCTGGCCAGAGTGAGGGCCAGGCTGTGGCAAAGGTTCTATTATGTCTTCTATGTCTGGAGCTCCAACTAACAAGTTCAACCCAACTGGACCTGCTGAAGCTCTGGCTTTCCTCCCTAGTAGCTGCCTGGAGGGGTAATAACACAACCCATCTATGAGAGGGTATTAGACAAAAGATGAGAAGGGGCTGGCAGATAGATTGCTGCCCTGTCCCCACCCTATGGACTACTTGGAGATGTAGTGGTTCCCTATAGCAAACATCCTACATGATTAAGCAAATCAGTTATGTTTTTTATAAGGCTGTGCCCACTGGGTAATGCACCACCTCATAATGCTCTTCCTCCTCCTGTGCTTCATTCCGTTTCCTCCTCACTCTTTTTTTTTTTTTTTAATAAATTTATTTATTTATTTATTGGAGGCATTGGGTTTTCGTTGAGGTGCATGGGCTTCTCATTGCAGTGGCTTCTCTTGTTGCGGAGCGTGGACTCTAGGTGCACGGGCTTCAGTAGTTGTGGCACACAGGCTCAGTAGTTGTGGCTCACGGGCTCTAGAGTGCAGGCTCAGTAGTTGTGGCGCATGGGCTTAGTTGCTCTGCGGTATGTGGGATCTTCCCAGACCAGGGCTCGAACCCGAGTTCCCTGCATTGGCAGGCGGGTTCTTAACCACTGTGTCACCAGGGAAGTCCCCCTCCTCACTCTTGCTTCCCTGGGATTATACTCCCTAACCCCAATGAAATGTTAAGCAGGTAAATTCCCCCTTAGATTCTATTTTCTAGGAAACTCAGATCTAAAGATTCCCTTGGAACCCTGTTATCAAGAGAGGTCCTAGAAAGCAGACCCTCAGGATGTTGGATTCCTTGCCTAACAGAGGGCAGTAGGGGCCAGATTGCTGCTGGTGTGGGGGGTTGTGATAATCTCTGGCATGCATGGCCTCAGAATTGCTAAAGTTTCCATAGGTGGTGACTTAAGATGAGGTACAAAGGCAAGTCATTGGAAATGATATGGCTACTGTGTTTGATTGGGAAGGAAGAAAATAATGTAAGATTTATGGCATGAGGTGGTTGCTTTTGATGACATTGGGGGCCTTGCAAAAAGAGAGTGATATATTTGGGTCAAATAATTATTTATATAAGGTATGCTGTGAATGCCAGAGGACTTCTATAGCAACCCTAAAGAAGACTAGTTAAAAAAGAGGGCTTCCCTGGTGGCGCAGGGGCTTCCCTGGTGGCGCAGTGGTTGAGAATCTGCCTGCCAATGCAGGGGACACGGGTTCGAGCCCTGGTCTGGGAAGATCCCACATGCCGCGGAGCAACTGGGCCCGTGAGCCACAACTACTGAGCCTGCGCGTCTGGAACCTGTGCTCCGTGACGAGAGGCCGTGATAGTGAAGAGGCCCGTGCACTGCGATGAAGAGTGGCCCCCACTTGCTGCAACTAGAGGAAGTCCTCTCACAGAAACGAAGACGCAACACAGACAAAAATAAATATTAAAAAATATAAATAAATAAATAGAAGATTACTATAAAAAAAAAAAAACCCAGAAAAAAAAGAAAGAAACAAAATAAAACAAAAACCAGGCTTGGGATCTAATTATAAATGTGGCAGACACCTGCAAAGGAAACAAAATAAATGTCTGCCCTATCTCCTGTGTCAAAATCAGGGCCCTGATGAGGAAAGAGTAGGACACTGAGACTAGCAGTTGAAGTGAATAAGCCTAAGAAACTTGAATCCTTTCACTCCCCACTGGCCATAAGAAGCAGCCCCTTTTCTCTTTCTAGAGGAGAATGGCCTCACAATACCTGGAGACGGCAGTGTTTTTACATAAAGCAGTTATCCAGCAAGATGTTTGTTCTCCTCACTATCCCTCACTACTGCCCTCATTAGGCAGCTAACTGAAGTTATTCTATAGCTAATATTTACCAGGAGGGAGTGAGGGTGAGGACTAGAGGAGTGGATCCCAGTGGGCCCACTGGATCCACTGAAACTCTGGCTTCTCATCCCAGTGGTTCCTCAGAGGAGAAAACACAATCTGGAAATGAGAGGGAGTTAATTTACCATGCAGTAAACTTTAGCCAGTGAGAGACAGAAAAAGGCAAGCAAATTCCTGGCCCATTCTCCCCTGGATGGATTGCTTATGATGCAGTGGTTTCATATGGCAAAAATCCTACACAACTGAGCAAACGAGCTGTGTTTTCTAGAAAAAAGAGAAGTTGTGTCTGTCTGGGTATTAAACTTGTGGGATTGGGAGGAAGAATATAAAGATGGATGGGGAGAATTCATTGTTATGGAGGAATTCACCTTTGACTAGGAATTCCATGTTCTGGCAAGGATACTTGGAGCTGGTAGTGATAATTTGTAAGCATGGTTCCTGGGATCTTGTAAACAACAATGGAGCTATTAAACAGGGCTAACATGCCAGAACTTCCTTGGCATGGTATGAAGGAGGGAATCAGAAAACTTAGAGAAATGAGAATGTATCTCTGTATTACTCAGTAATATCTGAGAATCCATCACATTCACATGACTATGTACCCTGGGGATTAAGCAAGGGACATTACCTTGCTTAAGCAATAAAGAATATACTTGGATGGAGGGTACCAGAATCTTTGAGAAGCCTAGTAATGGTTGTGAAGGCTGGGTATGTTAGTTAGAGATGCTGCCATAGCCCTGGGCTCCCTAATATCTTTGTGGATTATAAAATTCCAAAACAGAAGAGTCCAGGTGACAACCCTTAACTGTCAGATGGAAAGTATATGTATTTACTGTAATGGACAGCAAAGGCAGAGTGACAGCCACGGTGCCTTTGCCCACAGGAATCTATGGTAATGATCATGGTGGAATCCTTGTAGTAAGGCATATAGATAGTGACTAGAATATTGCTTGCTTTTTATAATATAATAATAATAATAATAATAATAACCCTGAAAGTGTTGAGCACAAAACTGACACCTAACACCACAATGGAAAATGGTGGCTTTTCATTCTGTTTCCAGATGTATATTAACTTACTGAGTCATAGCCCATTGCTTGAAGGGAAAAATGGGTTTCCTTTAAAAGGACTCTGCAATTATGCCAAAATATATATGCAAAAATACTTCTCTGATTATTTCCCAGAGAGTAATTCCTCTCTAGAGAAAGAGGATACCAGACTTTTAAAAGATTGTTAAATATGAGGTCTGTGTGGACACTCATACCAGGAGAACTGAAATGTTATCATGGTCTGATTAAGGTGAAGACTATGGAAGCCACATGATAAATGGAATTTTCCGAATCTAGTGGGTTTGAGGATCCATTCTATAATCATTTCCCAAGTCCAGGAGAATATAATTGGGGTAGACATACTATACATAAAAGCTGACAGAACCCTTGCATTGGCTTCCTGACTTATTCTAGGAAGCATTGTGGAAGTCCTTAAAATTGTCCAAACAATATCATACAGCATGATAATAAACAAGAAGTAATACTGCTCTTGGAATGAATTGCAGAGATTAGAACCGTTATCAAAGACTTGAAGGATGTAGCTCCTTGTTTCTTTTATTTATTTATTTATTTTTCTTCTTAAAACAGTGCTGGTCCAGCATCATTTTACTTATTTATTAATTTTTGAATTTTATTTTATTTTGTTTTATTTTTTTATACAGCAGGTTCTTATTAGTTATCTATTTTATACATATTAGTGTATATATGTCAATCCCAATCTCCCAATTCATCCCATGACCACTCCCCTCTCACCTCGATTTCCCCCCGTCATGTCCAAATGTTTGTTCTCTACATCTTTGTCTCTATTTCTGCCTTCCAAACTGGTTCATCTGTGTCATTTTTCTAGATTCCACATATATGTGTTACTATACGATATTTGTTTTTCTCTTTCTGACTTACTTCACTCTGTATGACATTCTCTAGGTCCATCCACGTCTTTACAAATGACCCAATTTTGTTCCTTTTTATGGCTGAGTAATATTTCATTGTATATATGTACCACATCTTCTTTATCCACTTGTCTGTCGATGGGCATTTAGGTTGCTTCCATGACCTGCCTGTTGTAAATAGTGCTGCAATGAACATTGGGGTACATGACTCTCTTTTAATTATGGTTTTCTCTGGGTATATGCCCAATAGTGGTATGGTTGGGTCATATGGTAATTCTGTTTTTACTTTTTAAGGAAGCTCCATACTGTTCTCCATAGTGGCTGTATCAATTTACATTCCCACCAACAGCACAAGAGGGTTCCCTTTTCTCCACACCCTCTCCAGCATTTGTTGTTTGTAGATTTTCTAATGATGCCCATTCTAACTGGTGTGAGGTGATACCTCATTGTAGTTTTGATTTGCATTTCTCTAATAATTAGTCAGGTTGAGCAGCTTTTCATGTGCCTCTTGGCCATCTGTATGTCTTCTTTGGAGAAATGTCTATTTAGGTCTTCTGCCCATTTTTTGATTGGGTTGTTTGTTTTTTTAATATTGAGCTGCATGAGCTGTTTATATATTTTAGAGATTAATCCTTTGTCCGTTGATTCATTTGCAAATATTTTCTCCCATTCTGAGGGTTGTCTTTTCATCTTGTTTATAGTTTCCTTTGCTGTGTGAAAGCTCCTAAGTTTCATTAGGTCCCATTTGTTTATTTTTGTTTTTATTTCCATTACTCTAGGAGGTGGGTCAAAAAAGATCTTGCTGTGATTTATATCAAAGAGTGTTTTTCCTATGTTTTCCTCTAAGAGTTTTATAGTGTCCAGTTTTTCATTTAGGTCGTTAATCCATTTTGAGTTTATTTTTGTGTATGGTGTTAGGGAGTGTTCTAATTTCATTCTTTTACATGTAGATGTCCAGTTTTCCCAGCACCACTTATTGAAGAGACTGTCTTTTCTCCATTTATATCCTTGCCTCCTTTGTCATAGATTAGTTGATCATAGGTGTGTGAGTTTATCTCTGGGCTTTCTATCCTGTTCCATTGATCTATATTTCTGTTTTTTGCCAGTACAATACTGTCTTGATTACTGTAGTTTTGTAGTATAGTCTGAAGTCCGGGAGTCTGATTTCTCCAGCTTTGTTTTTTTCCCTCAAGATTGCTTTGGCTATTTGGGTTCTTTTGTGTCTCCATACAAATTTTAAGATTTTTTGTTCTTGTTCTGTAAAATATCCCATTGGTAATTTGGTAGAGATTGCATTGAATCTGTAGATTGCTTTGGGTAGTATAGTCATTTTCACAGTATTGATTCTTCCAATCCAAGAACATGGTATATCTCTCCATCTGTTTGTGTCATCTTTGATTTCTTTCATCAGTGTCTTATAGTTTTCTGAGTACAGGTCTTTTACTTCCTTAGGTAGGTTTATTCCTAGGTATTTTATTCTTTTTGTTACAGTGGTGAATGGGATGGTGTCCTTAATTTCTCTTTCTGATCTTTCGTTGTTAGTGTCTAGGAATGCAAGAGATTTCTGTGCATTAATTTTGTATCCTGAAACTTTACCAAATTCATTGATTAGGGCTAGTAGTTTTCTGGTGGCATCTTTAGGATTCTCTATGTATAGTATCATGTCACCTGCAAACAGTGACAGTTTTACTTTTTCTTTTCCAATTTGTATTCCTTTTATTTCTTTTTCTTCTCTGATTCCCATGACTAGGACTTCCAAAACTGTGTTGAATAATAGTGGCAAGAGTGGACATCCTTGTCTTTTTCCTGATCTTAGAGGAAATGCTTTCAGTTTTTCACCATTGAGAATGATGTTGGCTGTGGGTTGTCACATATGGCCTTTATTATGTTGAGGTAGGTTCCCTCTGTGCCCAGTTTCTGGAGAGTTTTTATCATAAATGGGTGTTGAATTTTGTCAAAAGCCTTTTCTGTATCTATTGAGATGATCATATGGTTTTTATTCTTCAATTTGTTAATATGGTGTATCACATTGATTGATTTGCATATATTGAAGAATCCTTGCATCCCTGGGGTAAATCCCATTTGATCATGGTGTATAATCCTATTAATGTGTTGTTGGATTCTTTTTGCTAGTATGTTGTTGAGGATTTTTGCATCTATATTCATTAGTGATTTTGGTTTGAAATTTTCTTTTTTTTTAGTTCTTTGTCTGATTTTGGTATCAGGGTGATGGTGGCCTCGTGGAACAAGTTTGGGAGTGTTCCTTCCTCTTCAACCTTTGGAAGAGTTTGAGAAGGATGTGTATTAGCTCTTCTTTAAATGTTTGATAAAATTCACCCGTGGAACCATCTGGTCCTGGACTTCTGTTTTTTGGAAGAGTTTTAATCACAGTTTCAATTTCATTACTTGTGATTGATCTGTTCATATTTTCTGTTTCTTCCTGGTTCAGTCTTGGAAGGTTATACTTCTCTAAGAATTTGTCCATGTGTTTTAGGTTGTCCATTTTATTGGCATAGAGTTGCTGGTATTAGTCTCTTATGATGCTTTGTTTTTCGTCGGTGTCCATTGTAACTTCTCCTTTTTCATTTCTAATTTTATTGATTCGAGTCTTCTCCCTGTTTTTCTTGAGTCTGGCTAAAGGTTTATCAGTTTTGTTTATCTTCTCAAAGGACCAGCTTTTACTTTTATTGATCTTTGTTATTGTTTTCTCTGTTTCTATTTCATTTTTTTCTGCTCTGATCTTTATGATATTTTTCCTTCTACTAACTTTGGGTTTTGTTTTTTCTTCTTTCTCTAGTTCCTTTAGGAGTAAGGTTAGGTTGTTTATTTGAGATTTTTTTTTGTTTCTTGAGGTAGGATTGTATTACTATAAACTTCCCTCTTAGAACTGCTTTTGCTGCATCCCATAGGTTTTGGGTCATCATGTTTTCACTGTCATTTGTCTCTAGGTATTTTTTTTTAATTTATTTTAATTAATTAATTTATTTTTGGCTGTGTTGGGTCTTCGTTGCTTCATGTGGACTTTCTCTAGTTGTGGAGAGCAGGGGCTACTCTTCCTTGTGGTGAGCGGACTTCTCATTGTGGTGGCTTATCTTGCTGTGGAGCATGGGCTCTAGGCACACAGGCTTCAGTAGTTGTGGCTCACGGACTCTAGCTCACAGGCTAAGTAGTTGTGGCGCACGGGCTTTGTTGCTCTGCAGCATGTGGGATCTTCCCAGACCAGGGCTTGAACCCGTGTCCCCTGCATTGGCAGGTGGATTCTTAACCACTCTTCCACCAGGGAAGTCCCTCTAGGTATTTTTTGATTTCCTCTTTGATTTCTTTAGTGATCTCTTGGTTACCTAGTAACGTATTGTTTAACCTCCATTTGTTTGTGTTTTTTATGTTGTTTTTCCCTGATAATTGATTTCTAATCTCGTAGCATTGTAGTCGGAAAAGATGCTTGGTATGATTTTAATGTTCTTAAATTTACCAAGGCTTGATTTGTGACCCAAGATGTGGTCTATCCTGGAGAATGTTCTGTGTGCACCTGAGAAGAAAGTGTACCCTGGTGTTTTTGGATGGAATGTCCTATAAATATCAATTAAATCTCTCTGGTCTATTGTGTCATTTAAACCTTGTGTTTCCTTATTAATTTTCTGTCTGGATGCTCTTTCCATCAATGTAAGTGAGGTGTTAAAGTCCCCCACTATTATTGTGTTACTGTCAATTTCCTCTTTATAGGTGTTAGCATTTGCTTTATGTATCGATGTGCTCCTATGTTGGGTGCATATATATTTATAATTGTTATATCTTCTTCTTGGTTTGATCCCTTGATCATTATGCAGTGTCCTTCCTTGTCTCTTGTAACATTCTTTATTTTAAAGTCTATTTTATCTGATATGAGTATTGCTACTCCAGCTTTCTTTTGATTTCCATTTGCACGGAATATCTTTTTCCATCCCCTCACTTTCAGTCTGTATGTGTCCCTAGGTCTGAAGTGCATCTCTTGTAGACAGCATATATATGGGTCTTGTTTTTGTATCCATTCAACCAGTCTGTGTCTTTTGGTGGGAGCATTTAATCCATTCACATTTAAGGTAGTTATTGATATGTATGTTCCTATTACAATTTTCTTAATTGTTTTGGATTTGTTTTTGTAGGTCTTTTTCTTCTCTTGTGTTTCCCACTTAGAGACGTTCCTTTAGCATTTGTTGTAGAGCTGGTTCGGTGGTGGTGAATTCTCTTAGCTTTTGCTTGTCTGCAAAGGTTTTAATTTTTCCATTGAGTCTGAATGAGATTCTTGCCAGGTAGAGTAATCTTGGTTGTAGTTTCTTCCCTTTCATCACTTTAAATATATCGTGCCATTCCCTTTTGGCTTGTAGAGTTTCTGCTGAGAGTCAGCTGTTAACCTTATCAGAGTTCCCTTGTATGTTATTTGTTGTTTTTCCCTTGTTGCTTTTAATAATTTTCTTTTTGTTTATTTTTTGTCAGTTTGATTACTATGTGTCTTGGCGTGTCTCTCCTTGGGTTTATCGTGCTTGGGACTCTCTGCGCTTCCTGAGCTTAGATGGCTATTTCCTTTCCCATGTTAGGGAAGTTTTCGACTATAATCTTTTCACATATTTTCTCGGGTCCTTTCTCTCTCTCTTCTCCTTCTCAGACCCCTATAATGCGAATGTTGGTGCATTTAATGTTCTCCCAGAGGTCTCTTAGGCTGTCTTCATTTCTTTTCATTCTTTTTTCTTTATTCTGTTCTGTGGCAATGAATTCTACCATTCTGTCCTCCAGTTCACTTATCTGTTCTTCTGCCTCAGTTATTCTGCTATTGATTCCATCTAGTGTATTTTCCATTTCAGTTATTGTATTGTTCATCTGTTTGTTTGTTCTTTAACTCTTCTAGATGTTTGTTCTTTAATTCTTCTAGGTCTATGTTAAACATTTCTTGCATCTTCTCGATCTTTGCCTCCTTTCTTTTTCCGAGGTCCTGGATCACTGTCATTATTCTGAATTCTTTTTCTGGAAGGTTGCCTATCTCCACTTCATTTAATTGTTTTTCTGGGGTTTTATCTTGTTCCTTCATCTGGTACATAGTCCTTTGCCTTTTCATTTTGTCTATCTTTCTGTAAATGTTCCACAGACTGCAGGATTGTAGTTCTTCTTGCTTCTGCTGTCTGCCCTCTGGTGGTTGAGGCTATGTAAGAGGCTTGAGCAAATTTCCTGATGGGAGGGACTGGTGATATGTAGAGCTGGGTGTTGCTCTGGTGGGCAGAGCTCAGTAAAAGTTTAATCCGCTTGTCTGCTGATGGGTGGGGCTGAGTTCCTTCTCTGTTGGTTGTTTGGCCTGAGGCGACCCAGCACTGGAGGCTACAGGCTCTTTGGTGGGACTAATGGCGGACTCTGGGAGGGCTCATGCCAAGGAGTACTTCCCAGAACTTCTGCTGCCAGGGTCCTTGTCCCCACAGTAAGCCACAGATACCCCCCGCCTCTGCAGGAGATCCCGCAACACTAGCAGGTAGGTCTGGTTCAGTCTCCCCTGGGGTCACTGATCCTTCCCCTGGGTCCTGATGCGCACACTACTTTGTGTGTGCCCTCCAAGAGTGTAGTCTCTGTTTCCTCCAGTCCTGTCAAAGTCCTGCAGTCAAATCCTGCTAGACTTCAAAGTCTGATTCTCTGGGAATTCCTCCTCCCATTGCCAGACCCCCAGGTTGGGAAGCCTGATGTGGGGCTCAGGAACCTTCACTCCAGTGGGTGGACTTCTGTGGCATAATTGTCCAGTTTGTGAGTCACCCACCCAGCGGTTATGGGATTTGATTTTATTGTGATTGTGCCCCTCCTACCATCTCATTGTGGCTTTTCCTTTATCTTTGGATGTGGGGTATCTTTTTTGGTGAGTTCCAGTGTCTTCCTGTCTATGATTGTTCAGCAGTTAGTTGTGATTCTGGTGCTCTCACAAGAGGGAGTGAGCGCATGTCCTTCTACTCTGCCATCTTGAACCAATCTCCAGCTGTGCTCCTTGTTTCATTCCCTTACCTGAACTCTACAAAAAGCAGATGGATCATGACAGCAGATAATGGACTACCATAAACTTAACCAGGTGGTAGCCCTAATTGAAGCTGCCATGCTGAATGTGCTATCTGTTCTGAAGCAGATCTGCACTGCCTCTGTTATTTAGTATGTGGTTATTGATTTGGAGAATGCTTTCTTCTAAATTGACATAAGTAGAATGTAAGTACAACTTTACATAGTAAGGAAAGCAGTACACTGACACTTTCCTTAGGGCTCTGTTATCTCTCCTCATTTCTGTCATAAGGGGCTTAGATCATTGTACCAGCCAGAGTCCATTTAAGGGACAGAAACCATACCAATTACTTAAAAGATATGTTAATATAAAGAGTTGTTAACCTACTCTAAGAGAACTGAAAAGGCAAAAGGAACTTGAAGTATCAGAAAAGTGGCAATTACAGGAAGCATTTATCTCTCCTAGGGTTGATAGTAAAAGAGAAGATATTGGGATTATTAAAATCTGGAGGCTTGAACGAAGGACTCAGACCTCGAAGAGGGGCCCTGCTTGGCTGGTATAAGTGCTTAGCAGCACAGTGGACGGACCCTGAGGAGCTGGGATTTAGACCTGTGAGGAGGGGGCCCCAGCTGTTGTGCTAAGTCTGAAAAGGCATGATAAGGTTGGTGATACCTGTGTGGAAAAACTTCAAAGTGGAACAAGCTCCTGTTACTGAAAACAACTAGGAGCAAGATGAACCATGGGTATGAGAGTAAAGTGTATCATACCACTGAACAACTCCCAAAGAGGAGAGTCTCAACAATAGGTGAATAAAATGACACATCCTGAGTATATTCACCAACCTCTCTCCTTAGCCACCTTGTCATTGCGCAGTAAGATTACATATAGAGAAAGCCTGGTATCAGGGATGGAGGCTATTCATAGATTCAGTAGCATAAGCTCTCTTTAACCAAAGATGATATAGTTACTGCTACTGCTGATTGGCCAAACTGACAGTAGAAGAAACTACTACTCTGTGGGTATAGCCCTTTGAGATACCTGCTTTATGCAGAGCTGTCTTATTAGAATTCCCTCCTTGAGCTGGTCCTAGGCTTTGTCTCCTGTTCCCATAACTCAGTCCTTCCTTTTTCCCTCTTTTCAACCCCTTCCTTCTTTCCTTCCTTCTTTCCTTCCTTCCTTCCTTCCTCCCTTCCTCCCTTCCTCCTCCTCTTCTGCTTCTTTTGCTTCCTTTCTTCCTTTGCTTCCTTATCTTTCACTATATCTTTATTTTCAAGTTCCATATCCCTTTTATAAAACACATATGTTTGGATCTTGGCAATATGTTTCTCTGTCACCCTTTATGCTATAGTTATGCATTTTTTTAGTTTTGTTTTCTAGTGCTCTAATAGTTGGAATTGATCCACAGATTGGAGAACTTTTTATCCAACTCTCAGGATATGCTGGAGACAAATAAAATGTAAAAATTACCAGAATCATCGGGAAGGAAATGTCCGTCCTAGAAAGTAAATTTTAGCAAAGATCCATAAACTGAAGGCTACAATAATGTACAGAAAAGAAGCTGAATATGTTGCAGTATTTTCTTCCAGTTTGTGGCTCATAAATTCATTTTCTTTTTGATATTGCTGGATGAATAGCAGTTATTAATTTTAATGTAGTTAATATTATAAATCTTTTCCTTTATGGTTATTTCAGTCTGTGTTCTATTTAAGAAAATCATCATCTAAGTTCCTAAAGATATACTTCTTTATAATTTTCTGAAAAGATTTACCGTTTTATCTTTCATGTTTAATTACTTAATCCACTTAGAATTTAGTTTCATTTTTTTATTTAAGGCAGGGTTCCAATTAAATTTTCTTCCATAGATAGCCAATTGTTTCAGCAACACTTATTGAGGAGTTCCTCCCTTACCCCAATTATTTACAAAACTAGCTCTTTTCCTGGGATATCTGTTCTTTTCCACTGGTCTATTTGATTAATCTTGCACAAATTACAAATGTTTAATTTTTATAGTTTTACTATAATTCTTGATATCTGGGGAGAGCCAGTCCCTCAACCATGTTTTTCTTCTTCAGTAGTATTTCTACAAGTTCTTTCTTTAACAAATCAACTTAATTATTTTATAGACTTTTTTCTTTAGATATATGTCATTCTTTTCTCTTATTCACTTATTATTTTTTTAAATTGAAGTATAGTTGATTTGCAATTCTGCACTAATTTCAGGTATACAACAAAATGATTTGAGTATATATATATATGTAAATATGTTCTTTTTTTATTCTTTTCCATTATAGTTTATTACAAGTTATTGAATATAGTTCCCTGGGCTATACAGTAAATCCTTGTTGTTTATCTATTTCATATATGGTAGTGTACATCTGTTAATCCAATACTCCCAATTTATCCCTCCCCCCACTTTGGTAACCATAACTTTGTTTTCTATGTCTGTGAGTCTGTTTCTGTTTTGTAAATAAGTTAATTTGTACTGTTTTTTTAGGTTCCACATATAAGTAATATAATATTTGTCTTTCTCTGTCTGACTTTGCTTATTAGTATAATCATCTCTAGATCTATACATGTTGCTGCAAATGGCATTATTTCATTCTTTTTTTATGGCTGAGTAATATTTCTCTTACTCATTTAAATATTGAACATACTTATTTTTATATTATAAGCCTGATATTTTCCATTTCTGGAGTCTTGTTTTTTGTGTGGCTCTCTTTTTGTACCTTCTTTTCTTGTGAGTTTTGAGATTTTTCCATTTGAGGTACTGTGTAGTGGAACTCTATCTAAATTGCTGCTGTGAGGTGTTCTTGAAGGTATGTTCATCTAGAGGATTTGCTTCTGCCAAAAGCCCAGAGCTACCAATAATTCAGGACAAATTTAACATATATCTTGATTTAAAGTCTTTGAGATTATCCTGAAAATATGGCTGGCTCATGATTAAGAATTCACAAAGGAGACTTTCATTTCACCCAGAGCCAAGGCTGAGAATGGAAATCTTTCTTGTCTTTTTCTAAGGGCCTTATTTATTTCTGGTCTACTGCTACACCATGGGTATAGCCCTTTGGGATAACTCCTTCTGTGTAGCTGTGTCTTACTAGAACTCCCATCTTGAGCTGGTCCTACAGTTTGTCTCTTGTTCCCAGTGCTCGACTTACATATTCATCAAAAAGAAACTCAATGTGCCCAGGATTGAGTACATGTCCTCAGTGTGAAAATTGCTTTGATTTCTTATCTCTTCAGATTCTGATTTTACTTTATTATTGACCTTTGAAGTTTCCCTAACTTTCTTGCCAACTCAGTAATTTAAAATGTCTTTCTTTCTCCCTTTTTTTCTTTGTATATTTTTTCCAGCATTTTTTGTTGTTTTCAGAACAGAGGGCCTAGTCTACCATGTTTCAAAATGGAAATCTTTATGAGACCAATTTTTAATAAATGTGAAATGATAACTTCAAGGTTATAGGCACACACATCATCATCTCTGCCACTTAGTATCAGACTGGCCAGATCTGGCCAGATGTGAGCTAATCTTTTGGTGATTCAGTTTCTGTCTCTGTAAAATATGCTCCTTTGTCAGGGTTGTTATGAGGATTGAAAGAGGTTGTGGAGGTTGAAGCACTAAGTATTGGACTGACTGACACATGCTAGGCTTTCATTAACTGTTATAAATCTAAGTATGATGAATTCTATACTTTTCCAAATCTGTATTTTTCAGAATTCTTATATGAATCACACAAATATAAAGAGCTAATCAGGTAAAATATACCATGGCTTGTAAAACAGCAACAGCAATGCTTAGATGTTGAAAATAAGGATTTCTCTTTAAAATGTTGGTTGTTAAACTGAACCACTGGAAATTAACACAAATCCCCACAATAAATACGCATCTAAGACAAGTTGTATAATTTGAGGATAGATCCTCTTGCTAAGACAACTCTGGAAATAAAGGAGCACTTGCCTTGTATTTAAAATTATACAAATTTTCTAAATCTCACGAGCACCCAATAGCTCTGTGATGAGATGTTAGCAGAAACTAACAGCAGTGGCTGTATATTTCCCATCCAAAAACTTGGTTACTTTTATTAATTCTTGCTAGTGTACCATCTGTGTAGAAGACTGAGCATAAGTCTAGTATCCTCCAATACTTTTAGCCTCCAGATTGTTTTTTAAAATATTTATTTACTTACTAGTTTACTAAATTCTCTAATTTTTCCTCTCTATTTTGAAGTAAGAACATTTTAACGATCACTGATTAGTTCTGGAGCAGTTAATATGTTGATAACTACAAAATATACATTTAAGAGAAAATGGTTTTGATTTCCTGGTCAATAAAATTTAATAGTATCTTGACACAAAATAATTACATATTCATGTAAAATACAAATTAAAATGTATGCAGTTATTTAGAAAAAAATTATCTAGGTAATTGTGGGTTCCTTTAGTTTCATATTCCTAGCCATAGAGAGAGTTAGAATTTGACTCATTGTAACCTGAATGACCTAGCCACTTGTCTATTTTCTAGCAATATTCAGAATAAGCCTTAGTTGAAAAGATGTCCCTATCTAGCTTTATTAGCCTCTGCATTAGCAGTGCATCAGAACTGTTTTTAATCATGATTTCCCACCTAGAAATTAATGTGGGGTGTTTGATGCAGCCTTATGAGTAACTCTCTTATATTTCAAGAAATACACTTATTTTTCAGAATACCATTATCTTCTATTGTATAGTGGTCCCAGAATGCACAAAAACCATATTATTTTTGGCAATGCTAATGAATACAAAGGAACTCTTGTATATAGTTTTTCATATTTCTGTTGAGTAAAAACGCAAGTTAAAGAGCAAGCATTTATTGAGCTAAACATTGTGTTACATAAAAATAGTAACCATAAATATAAGTAAATTAGTAATGATTATTGAAAACTTGCTAATTGTCAGGCACTTTACTAAGTGGTCTCTATATTATATTACTTAAAACAACTGACTATGAAGTAGATACATATTCCTGGGTTGAACTTTCAAGCTCCCTCTTTCTATAGTGTCAAGTCTCCTTTATCACATGGTGAAATGAATTACAAATTGCATGCTCAAGTCTCAGTTTATGATAAGTTAGTTTGGTCTTAAAAATATTTTGGAGTGAATTGTAAAAACTAAGTGCCATTTTCCTGGCATTTTGAATGAGATTATATGTGTGTGTGTGTGTATGTGGTTTTAACTATGATATTAATTGATACTATGCTTCTTTTCCAAGTGTGGAGATTATCAGCTGTTAACTCTTCAATATAAACTTTTATGTATAAACATTGCCTGAGATTCTGTTTCGGACTGATTAAAGTTAGCTGCCATTAAGCTTTGTGTGATAACTCTGAAGCTTCAATATATGATCTTAATTATAAAGAAAGTTTGTTACAAAAGTTTGTAACAAACTTTACAAATTGTAAAGTTTCAAGTACCTCCAAGTAAGAGCTCCTAAATGATTAATCTGAGAGTTCCATAGTGACCAATTGCTTCTAATATTCTTTTATGGCTTGATTTTATTTACCTAGAATAGGTCACAAAAGAGAAAGCTAAAAGGTACTACATAATCTTTGAAAAGCTTCTCCTTCTGTTTTTACTGAGATTTATTTAGCAGAAATGCTAACATTCTAAGGTCATTTTGGGGAGCTGTACATAGAGTCTGATGTTTAAGAATTGGAAGTGAGGAATTACCATTTACCACTTTTGTGATTCTGGTCAAGTCAGAGAATCTTCTAAAGTCTTGTTTTCCTGTCTAGAATACCTGTTGTTCCTATACATGGATCCTGTGGAAGGTATTGCATAAGTTAATATATAAGGAAGCATTTCATAAGTGATCAAGTGCTGTACAAATAATAAGAGCATGTGTGCCAACAACTGTAATACTAGTTTGGTGCTATGAATCTTGGAGTGATTTGTTTATTCCAGTTCTTAAATAATACCTATTTTTCAGTATCATTCTTTTAAGCTGCAGAGAAGTAAAGAAAAAAGACACAGCAAAGGAAACTTGTGTAGAGTGGGAAATTCATTGTATTTCAAGTAAAAATCCTTACCATATTAAAATTAATCATGGGTCTCTTAGTCAATTATTGACTTTAGAGAGAATGGGGAAAGAAAGCTTAGAACAATACAGTGTTTCCTTCATCTATGAAAGGAGGAAGGAAAGACTTTTTGGCATCTCATTTTTAACTTACTTGTCATTTATACAAACAGCAAAGTTCTGTTTCAAAAGAAAACTGCAATCTTCAGCTGAACTTGGCCTGATGTATCTTAGGATGACCATAATCTTTTTTAATAACAAATTATAAACTCTATCCTTCTACTTCAAATGTAAAAATTTTGATGTTTTCTTGGGTTCCTTTTTCATAAACATAGCTGATCTATAGATAAAAGTAAAAAGAAAAATTTCAAGAAACTAAAATGTCAGATTCTCCTACAGACTAGCTGACTTGTCTCTTCTTGGCAAGGGCCTTGCTGTAAATCTTAACTTTGTTATTTAATCTACTGTCTTCCTCTCATGGGAAGTGTACTGATAGAGAATCCATATAAAATTAAAATTCTGTTTCTTGAAGGGCAAGAAGCTAGAAGTGCCACAGAAATTTATCGGGAGTGATAGACACAAATAGGTATTGCCATCACATTGGAATGGGCACAAATCAGGAGGAATTTTACCTCGTCAAGTCCAAGACTGTCTCTGGGCATTATAAAAGGCTTTAGAATAATTCTTAAATCAAAACTCATTCTTAGGCACTCTCATATGAAAATTGCATACCTTTAATAGTTTGGGCAGAGCAAAGGTATTACCAAAACATGCAATAATAAGAGACTTTGCATTTAACAGAAATTACTCCTGAGGAAAGACCATTGGCCTAAATCGCTGGAGAATAAGGCTAGTTCTGACTTTACCTAGCTTGCCATGTAACTTGAAGTAGCAACTTCTCTGTGCCCTGGTTTTCTAACCTGAAAAATGAAGATTTGGATTTTTTTTCCCCCTTCCTCTGTGATGATACCGTGTATGTTTATAACATGATCCCTTTAGTACCATTTCTTATTCCCATGCAGTGATGCTTAATAGTAGTGCTTCCTGTGCCCACCAGGTTGAGAATCACCGCTAGATAGTCTCTAGCATCACTCAGAACTCTTAATTCTATGTGTCCCAACTCCAGAAAGGTCAGGAGTTCAATGCAAAGTTTTTAGGCCAATACCTATCTTTCACATTGCTTTCATCTAAGAATGATCAGTGCTCTTGTCAGAAGGATGCTTCTGTTGTTAAACCACCATTTTGTTGTATTACAAATAGTTTAATTTTTCTTCAGTGTGTCAGACACAGGCACCAGAAGTCAGCTTTTAGGATACCTTCTGTATAGTGTGAGCAGTTTGGGATCTATAGTGCTAAATTCTCAGCTTGAATCAGCAATGAGAAATGGCTTATTCACTGCCTAAATTAACACTGAGAAACTTTTACATTTATATAGAAGGATCCAGAGAAAGTGTAAGAGGACATTATAAACCTTCATTGAAGATTTATTTTAGCCAGTATTCTAATTTACGTTTTTTAAAGGATTTTAATTTTGGGGGTGGACTTTGCAGTGAAAATACTATTGTTAAAATAAGTGATTTCGTTGCTAAGTCCCTCTAATCATAATTATAAGCTATTGGTTGAATGTCCATAAATGAATTCTAATTACTGCTATGAAAAGAGGAAGGAAACAGAGCAATGTTGCCATTCACTAGGTATCTTTATATGAAAGGATATTTGGGAAGTGAGCCAGCACTGCTCCACTGCTAAAAGAAAGCAGTCAATTTGATTTTGTCATTCAGAAAGAATTATTGGCCTTTAAGATTTGCCTTGACTATAGATTGAGGTGCATTTATCTCCTCCCTTCCTCACCTCCCACACTCTTAACATTTCCACAGAAGAAAGAAATTTGCACTGTCCAGAAGGAATGAGAATGGAGGGAACTCTTCTGGCCTCTGTTCCCATACACCCTCCCTCATTTCTTTTAGGAGACCAAAGGAGCAGTTTCCCTGAAGAGTGATATCTGGAGATGTGTTTGGTTTCTCTCATTTAGACCTGCTTGGCTTCAGGAGTCTGGGCTCTGTGCTTGCTCCTATCTCCATGTTTAAGCATGCAGTGAATGGATCAGACTCCACACCTGTCTCTGTCTTTACTCTCAGGACTCATTGGGTGTAAGGCTGCAATTCTGATTAAGTGGGTCTTCTCTGTAGACCTTTGTTCTTCTTTAAATGGCTCTCTGAAAGTCCAGACTTTGGGATGGGGATGAGAGCGAGGGGAAGGTATTAGGAGGCCAGAGGTTGGTCACATGTTTAAGTAACAAAGATGTCTTTAATTTCTATCAGTGTGATTCCTTATTTCTCAATTGGTTTGAAATTTAGATGGGATATAAGAGTGTGAACAATTATCATCCTTAAAACCTAATAATCTGTTTTACTAAGTTATGAACAAGAGATAAATTATTATTACAGATGTCTGCTTTATTTATTTTGAACATATACATTAATTCATTCTAACTTTTTGTTTTATTAAAGACTTTTTAAGGCAGTTTTAGGTTTATGACAAAATTCAAAGAAAGGTGCAAAGATTTCTCATATACCTCCCACCCCTTCACATTCATAACTTCCCCCATTATCAACATCACACACCAGAATGGCGCATTTTTTACCAAGGAGGAACCTGCACTGAAACATCATAATCACCCAATATCCATAGTTTATCTTAAGGTTCACTCTTGATATTCTACACTCTATGGGTTTGAACAAATATATATATGTCCTTATAATATACGGAGTATTTTCACTCCCTTAAAAATCATCTGTGCTCTGCCTATTCATCTCTATTGCCATGCCCCTAGCTACCACTGATATTTTTATTGTCTCCATAGCTCTTCCAAAACATTATATAGTTAGAATCATACAGTATGTAATATTTTCAGATTAGCTTCTTTCATTTAAGTTTCCTCCATGGAAACTTCATGGCTTGATAGCTCATTTCTTTTTACTGCTGAATAATATTCCATGGTCTGAATGAACCATAGTTTATTCATTCACCTACTAAAGGACTTCTTGGTTGCTTCCAAGTGTTTGCAGTTATGAATAAAGCTTCTATAAACATACATGTGCAGGTTTTTGTGCAGACATAAGTTTTTTTCTCTTGTGAGTAAATGCCAAGGAGCATGATTGCTAGACTGTTTTGTGAGAGAGTGTGTTTAGTTTTGTAAGAAATTGCCAAACTGCCTCCCAAAGAGTCTGTACCATTTTGCATTCCCACTAATAACAAATGAGAGTTTCTGTTGCCCCACATCTTTGCCAGCATTTGGTGTTGTCAGTGTTCTGGATTTCAGCTATTCTAATAGGTATGTCATGGTATCTCATTGTTTTAATTTGCATTTTCCTGATGGCATAAGATGTGGAGCATCTTTTCATATGCTTATTTGCCATCTGTATATCATTTTTGCTGAGGTGGCTGTCAAGGTCTCTGGCCCATTGTAAAATCAGGTTCTTGATTTGCAAGGCAGAAATAGAGACACAGATGTAGAGAACAAATGTATGGACCTCAAGGGGGGAAAGCAGGGGGTGGTGGGTGGGGGTGGGATGATTTGGAAGATTGGGATTGACATATATACACTGATATGTATAAAATAGATAACTAATGAGAACCTGCTGTATAGCACAGGGAACTCTGCTTCACTGTACAGTAGAAAGTAGCACAACATTGTAAAACAACTGCACCCCAATTAAAAAAAATATTGGGTTCTTTGTTTTCTTATTGTTGAGTTTTAAGAGTTCTTTGCATATTTTGTATCTTTATCGGATGTGTCTTTTGCAAATACTTTCTCCCAGTCTGTGGCTTGTCCTTTCATCCTCTTGATTCTCCTTCTCTCTTCTGCTCTTTCACAGAGCAGAAGTTTTTAATTTTAATGAAGTCCAGCTTATCAATTATTTCTTTTATGGATTAGGTTTTGGTGTTGTATCTAAAAAGGCATCACCATACACAAGGCCATTTAGATTTTCTCCTATGTTATCTTCTAGGAGTTTCATAGTTTTACGTTTTACATTTAGGTCTGTGATCAATTTTGAGTTAATTTTTATGAGGTGTGTAAGGTCTGTGTCTAGATAAATTTTTTTTGCACATGAATGTCCAGTTGTTCTAACATCATTTATTAAGAGACTATTTTTGTTCCATTGTATTGCTTTTGCCCCCTTGTCAAAGATAAGTTGACAAAAGGGTCTCTTTCTAGGATCTCTGTTCTCTTTCATTGATCTACTGGTCTATTCTTTTCTCCATTACTACACCGTCTTGATTACTATAGCTTTATAGTAAATCTTGAAGTTGGATAGTGTCAGTCCTTCAACTTTGTTCTTTTCAATCAATATTGTGTTGGCTATTCTGGTCTTTTGCCTCTTCATGTAAACTTTAGAATCAGTTTGTAGACATTCATAAAGTAACTTGCTTGGATTTTTATTGGGATTGCATTGAATCTATATATAAAGTTGAGAAGAGCTAAGATCTTGACAATATTGAGTTTTCCTATCTATGAGCATGGGATATGTCTCCATTTATTTAGCTCTTCTTTGATTTCATTCATCATAGTTTTGTAGTTTTCCTCATATAGATCTTGTACACATTTTGTTATATTTATACCTAAATATTTCTCTCTTTTTTGGTTGCTAATGTAAATGATATTGTGTTTTAATTTCAAATTCCACTTGTTCATTGTTGGTATATAGGAAAGCAATTTACTTTTGTATATTAACCTTATATCCTGCAACCTTGCTCTAATTGCTTATCAGTTCCAGGAGTTGTATTGTTGATTCTTCTGGATTTTCTACACAAACAATTGTCATCTGCTAACAAAGACAGTTTTATATCTTTCTTCCCAATCTGTATAACTTTTATTTCCTTTCCTTGCCTTGTTGCATTAGCAACTACTTTCAGTACAGTGTTGAAAAGGAAAGGTGAGAAGAGACATCCTTTCCTTGTTCCTGATCTTAGTGGAAATGCTTATAGAGTTTCTTACCATTAAATATGATGTTAGCTGTAGATTTTTTTGTAGATAGTCTTTATCAAGTTGAGGAAGTTTCCTTCTATTCCTAGTTTACTGAGAGGTTTGTTTTTTTTTTAAATCATGAATGGGTGTTGGATTATGTCAAAAGCTTTTTCTGCATCTGTTGATATGACCATGTGATTTAATTTTTTATTCTGTTGATGTGATGGATTACATGATTTGATTGTTTTTATTCAAGTATAGTTGATTTACAGTATTATATTAGTTTCAGGTATACAGCATTGTGACTCAGTATTTTTACAGATTATACTCCATTAAAAGTTATTATAAGATATTGCCTATAACATCCTGTGCCATACAATATATACTTGTTGCTTATCTATTTTATGCACAGTAGTTTGTATCTCTTAATCCCATACCCCTAATTTGCCCCTTCCCTCTCCCTTTTGGTAACCACTAGTTTGTTTTCTGTATCTGTGAGTCTGTTTCTGTTTTGCATGTACATTCATTTGTATTATATTTTAGATTCCACATGTAACTGATATCATACAGTATTTGTCTTTCTCTGTCTGACTTATTTCACTTAGCCTAATATTCTCTAGGTCAGTCCACACTGCTACAAATGACAGAATTTCATTCTTGTTTATGGATGAATCATAATTCATTGTATATATTATATTTTCTTTATCCATTCGTCTGTTGGTGGACACTTGGGGTGCTTCCATATTTTGGCTGTTGTAAACATTGCTTCTATTAACATTAGAGTGTGTGTATCTTTTTGAATTGGTGTTTTCATTTTTTTTGAATATATACCTGGGGTGGAATTGCTGGATCATATTGTAGTTCTATTTTTAGTTTTTTGAGGAACCTCCATACTGTTTTCCATAGTGGCTGCACCAAGTTACATTCCCACAAACAGTGTACAAGGGTTCCCTTTTCTCCACATCCTGTCTAACGTTACTTATTTGTACACTTTTTGATGAAAGTCATTCTGACAGTTACGAGGTGATATCTCTTTGTTGTTTTCATTTGCGTTTCTCTGATAATTAGCATTGTTGAGCCTATTTTCATGTGCCTGTTAGCCATCTATATGTTTAGAAAAATGTCTGTTCAGGTCTTCTGCCTTTTTTAAAATTGAGTTGTATGGGTTTTTTATATTGAGTTGTATGAGTTGTTTGTATATTTTGGATATTAACCCCTTGTTGGTCATATCAATAGTAAATATTATTTCCCATTTTGTAGGTTGTCTTTTCATTTTGTCAGTGATTTTCTTTGCTTTGTAAAAGCTTTTAAGTGTAATTAGGTCCCATTTGTTCATTTTTGCTTTTATTTCTTTTGCCTTAAGAGACAGATCCAAAAAAATATTACGACAGTTTATGTCAAAGGATGTTCTCTCTGTGTTCTCTTCTAGGAGTTTCATGGTTTCAGGTCTTACATTTAGGCGTTTAATCCTTTTTGAGGTTTTTTTTTTTTTTTTGGTATATTCTGTGAGGAAATGTTCTCACCAGTTAAATGAGAACAAAAATATAACAAATGGTTATATGCCAACAGATTGGACAATCTAGAAGAAATGGACAAATTTATAGAAATATACAACCTCCCAAGACTGAATCAAGAAGAAACAGACAGTTTGACCAGACTGATCACTAGTAGTAAAATTAAATTTGTAATAATAAAAAAAAAAACCTCCCAGCAAACAAAAGTCCAGGACCGGATGGCTTTACAGGGGAATCCTACCAAACATATAAAAGATAACCAATGCCTGTCCTTCTCAAAATATTGCAAAAAATTGAAGAGGACAGAATACTACCAAATTCATTCTGTGAGGCCACCATTACCCTGATACCAAAACCAAACAAAGAAACGTCAAAAAAAGAAAATTACAGGCCAACATCTTTGATGAATATTGGTGCAAAAATCCTCCACAAAATATTAGTAAGCCAGATCCAACAATTTATAAAATGGATCATACACCATGATCAAGTGGGATTTATTCCAGGGAGGTAAGAAAACTTCAGCATTCACAAATCAATCAATGTAATGCATCATATTAACAAACAGAAGGATAAAAATCACATGATCATCTCAGTAGACACAGAAAAAGCATTTGACAAAATTCAACATCCATTCATGATAAAAACTCTCCTCAAAGTGGGTATAGAGTTAATATATCTCAACATAAAAAAGGCCATTTATGACAAACCAACAGCTAATATCATACTCAGTGGTGAAAAGCTGAAAGCCTTTCCTCTAAATTCAGGACCAATACAAGGATGCTCACTCTTCTATTTAACATAGTATTGGAAGTCCTAGCCACATCAGTCAGACAATAAAAAGAAATACATGGCATCCAAATTGGAAGGGAAAAAGTAAAACTGTCACTATTTGCATATGACATGGTACTTTATATAGAAAACCCTAAAGTATCTACCCAAAAACTGTTAGAACTAATAAATGAATTCAGAAAAGTTGCAGGATACAAGATTAATATACAGAAATCTGTTTCTTTTCTATACACTAATAATGAACTCTCAGAAAGAGAAAGTTTAAAAAAAAGTTACATTTAAAATTTCATCAAAAGGAATGAAATAACTAGAAATAAACTTATCTAAGGAAGTCAAAGACCTATACCCTGAAAACTATAAAACACTGATGAAGGAAATTGAAGATAATACAAAGAAATGGAAGGATATACTGTGCTCTTGGATTGAAAGAATTAACATTGTTAAAATGGCCATACTACTCAAAGCAATCTATAGATTAAATGCAATCTCTATCAATAAACATGATATTTTTCACAGAACTAGGACAAATAATTCTAAAATTCATATGGAACCACAAAAGACCCCTAATTGCCAAAAAAATCTTTCGAAAACAGAACAAAGCTGGAGGTATCATTCTCCCAGTCTTCAGACTGTACTACAAAGCTACAGTAATCAAAACAGCTTGGTACTGGCACAAAAACAGACACATAGATTAGTGGAACAGAACAGAGAGCCCAGAAATAAACCCATACACTTATGGTCAATTAATCTATGACAAAGGAGGCAAGAATATACAATGGAGAAAAAACAGTCTGTTCAACAAGTAGTGCTGGGAAAACTGGACAGCTACATGTAAAACAATGAGATTAGAACATTTCCTTACATTAATTGACTTTTGAATGTTGAACCAGCTTTGTACATCTGGGATAAACCTGACTTGGTTGTGGTATATTAATTCATTTTATATTTTTTTTGGATTTGATTTCTAATGTATTGCTGAGAATTTTTGCATCTGTGTTCATGAGTGATATTGGTCTGTGGTTTTCTTCTCGTGTCTTTATCTGGTTTTGGTATTGGTGTAATGCTGGCCTCATAGAATGAGTTAGGAGGTATGCCCTTTGCTTCTGTCCTCAGAAGAGATTGTAGAGAATTGTTATAATTCTTCCTTAAATGTTTGGAAGAATTCACTAGTGAACCCATCTGGGTCAGGTGCACTCTGTTTGGAAGGTTATTAATTGTTGATTCAATTTTGTTAACTCACATAGTCCTATTTACATCATCTGTTTCTTCTTCTATGAGTTTTGGCAGATTGTGTCTTTCTAGGAATTGGTCCATCTAGGTTATCAAATTTGTGGGCATAGAGTTGTTCATATTATTCCTTTATCATCCTTTTTATTTCCATGGGATCTATGGTGATTTCATTTCTGATACTTAGTAATTTGTGTCTTCTTTCTTTTTTTCTTAGCTTGTCTAGAGGCTTATCAATTTTATTGATCTTTTCAAAGAAGCAGCTTTTAGTTTCATTCAGTTTCTCTGTTGATCTCCTGTTTTCAATTTCATTGATTTCTGCTCTAATTCTTATTATTTCTTTTTTCTGCTTACTTTGGTTTTAATTTGCTCTTCTTTTTCTAGTTTTCTATGATGGAAACCTGGATAATTGCCTTTAGTTCTTTCTTCTTTTCTAATAAAGAATGCTAATTTATAGCAGTAAATTTACTGCTATAAATTTCCCTCTAAGCATTGCTTTTGCTGCACTCAGCAGATTTTGATAAGTTGTGTTTTATTTTCAGTTAATTAAAAATATTTTAAAATTTCTCTTGAGATTTCTTTTTTGACCCATATGTTATTTAGAAGTGTGATGTTTAATTTCCATTTTGGAGCATTGTCTAGCTGTCTTTCTGTTGCTAATTTCTAGTTTAATTTCACTGTGGTCTGTGAGCAGACACTGTATGATTTCTGTTCTTTTAAATGTGTTGTTATGTTCTATGGCCCAGAGTATGGCCTATCTTGGTGAAAGTTCCATGTCAGCTTGAGAAAAATGTGAATTAAGCTGTTGTTGGATGGAGTAGTCTATTGATGTCAGTTATATCCAGTTGATTGATAGTGTTATTGAGTTCAGCTATGTCCTTGCTGATTTTCTGTCTGGTTGATGTTTCTGAGAGAGGGGTGTTGAAGTCTCCAACTGTGAGAGTGTATTCATGTATTTCTCCTTGGAGTTCTCTCAGTTTCTGCCTCATGTAGTTTGATGCTCTTTTGTTAGGTGCAACATGTTAAGGATTTTTATGTCTTCTTGGAGAATTGACCTCTTATCATTATGTAATGCCTTTCTTTATCTCTGATAATTTTTCTTTGAAATCTTCTCTGTCTGAAATTAATACAGCTACTCCTGCTTCTTTTGATTGGTATTAGCATGTTATATTTTTCTCCATCCATTTACTTTTTTTTCTTCCATCTTTTATTTAACCTTATACTGAAGGTTCCAGCCAATGTAGTAACGCAAGAAAAGGAAACAAAATTCACCCAGCTTGGAAATGAAACATTAAAATTGTATTTGTTTGAAGAAGACCTGATTGTTTATGTAGAAAATCCAGTGATCCTCAAAAAGGCTGCTAGAACTAATAAGTAAGTCCAGCAAGGCTGAAGCATTCAAGATCAACATACAAAAATGGATCAAATTTTTATATAGTAGCAAAGACAATAGAAATTGAAATGTAAAAAAACGTAATTTATAATAGCATCAAAAATATTAAATTCTTTGTGATCCATACAAGACCTATATACTGAAGCTATAAGACATTACTGAGAGAAATCAAAGAAACCCTAAATAAGTAGAGCTATACCATGTTCATGGATCAGAAGACTCAACACTGTTTTGTTTTGTTTTACATATATATACATATATATATATATATATATATACACATTTCTTTTTTATATTCTTTTCCATTATGATTTATCCAAGGACACTGAATACAGTTGCCTGTGCTATACAGTAGGACCTTGTTGTCCATCCATCCTATATTCCATCCATTTACTTTTAATCTATATGTGTCTTTATATTTAAAGTGGATTTCTTGTGGACAACATATAGTTGGATCATGTTTTTTTGACCTACTCTGAAAATCTCTGTCTTTTAATTGATGCATTTAGACCAGTGACATTCCATTTTAACTTTTTTTTATTCATGAAAATAATCTCACTGTGAAGTGACCAAGTTGTGTTTATATCCTAGAACTTTGACTTAAATAACATGAAAATCATATGCTAAAAATTTTTGGTATAAATATTCTGGAATCATGCCATATAATGTAGAATTTAGCATAAGGCTTATGCATTTTAAGGCTCTAAATAAAAGGATTTATATTCTGTGAAGTTTAATAATTCAACAAGTAGTTATTAAATTCTGGATAAGTTTTAGATCTCATTATGTAGTGAGTATACAACTGAGACTGTCTCTCAGACATTTTGTGAATGAGATTATTTCAAAGAAGGAGAGTATAGTACTGTAATGAAAATTAAATCTGAGGATGTGCTGGAAAGTGACTGGGGGATGAGGAAATTACTTTATATAATATCAATCCAAGTGTATCAGTCAAGGTAATCTAAATTATGCTGCGATCTCCAGACCTTAGTGGGTTAAGAGTACAAAGGCTTATTCTTGGCCCAATTGCATGTCCAGTACAGATAGTCAGGTAGCAGGAGGGTTGTGCTCTGGTCATCATAGTCTGTAGAAACGCAGGATGTCAGAGGCTCCATGTGTATATATATATTTCTTTTCTATGATCACCATTGCAGGGGAGAGGAGATGTGGTACTTCTGCTGGAATTGACAGATGTCACTTCTGTGTAAAAGCTCTACATGCCACTTCTCAAATTTCACTGGCCACAGCAAGGCACATGGCCATGTCTGACCTTAAAGGAAGTGAGGAAATCCAATCACACCAAGGCCTAGAAGGAGGAGTACTGGAATATTTATGAACGTCCCTAAGGACCATCACAGAAAGCCTCTTTGAGGAGGTGACATTTTAGTTGAGACCTGATCAGCAAGAATGAGCCAGTCAAGCATAGATGTAGGCAGTGATTCTTAACCCTTGCTGCCCATTAAAATCACCATGGACAGAAACGGTAATATGTGCTTTCAGGCATTAATTCCATTATCTTACAGTAATGCTGAGTTTCTATTTTCAAGCTCATTTTACAGAAAAAGAAACTGAGTTGGAGTGAGGTTATATTATTTTCACAAGGTCACAAAAACAATAAGTAGAGAAGTCAGGATTTGCATTCAGATAGTCTGACTCTAGTACCCACAATTTTAACTACTCTAATCCCTGTTTAAATTATGTGAATTATGGCCTCACCTGTAACTAAGTTAAAATCAAGAGTGCTGATCCCTTGGACTCACCATCTCTACCCTTGCCTCAGACGTATATGCATGTGTATGTGAGTGTGCACATATTTGTGCTTACTTGCATGTGCACACTCCAACCCTTAATAAACTGGACTCCTTTGTGTCATGATTGACACTGGTCTCTTTGCTATCCATTGGTCCTCAAAGCACCTTTCAACCTCAAAACCTTTTCACTGACTTTTCCCTCTACCTAGAAACCATTTCCCCCAGATATCCAAATGATTCACTCCCTCACCTTCTTCAATTCTTTGTTGAAACATTACCATTTCAGCGAGGCCTACCATACCACTTAAAATTGCAGCCCTCCCTTAGCATTCCACAGATTTATTCCTGTTTTGATCCTTGCTATATCCCCAGGGCCTAGAAGAGGGCTAGCACCTAGTAGGGACTCACTAAACACTGGTTACTTGAATCCTGGGAATTCAGGCCTGAGAGCTGGCCAAGGAGGGTAAATGAGATTGGATACCACAGTCTGGCCATGGCATGTGGAGGCTGAGTGGAATGCCTATCTGGAAGATGTGGTATGACAGGGAGTGTGCTCCTCATTGGTGGGGCCTGCTAGGGCTATTCCCATCTCAAATAGTACATAAACAAACCTGATCAACAGTCATCACGGCCAAGGAGAGGAGTATAATCCTGTCTAGCCAAGAAGGAAACATTTATTTTTCCTCTTTCACTTACCCTTGCCTAACTCCTGAGAGATCAACACAGGGAAGGAAGAAAGTGCAGGAGGTTGGGAGGGTGGGTAGGGCAGGCGAAGAGTTGACTGTGCCTCAGCTCAACTTCAGACTACTAGAGTCACAGTCTGTCCTATCCTGGAGGCAGAGAGAACTTTGAATCAGATATGGGATTGAAATTTAATACTGAACAGAACTATGTCTTCCAATACTGGAATAAGAAATAAGATTTTTCTAATGACCAACATTCACTGAAAAATTGCAAAATCTGTCACAATTTCATTAAGGGAGTTGCTACATAGAAGGAAAGTTTGGTTCTACATAGATGACTTGGAGGAATGTATTGAAAAAACCATAAAACACTTTGTTTATACCTCAGAAAATTAACACTCCTCAATACAACAGAAAGTTTAAAACTAGCTGTTATTATCCCATTAGAGAAGGTAGAAATTAACTTAGAAAGTTAAACAGTGAATTTAAGGTCATACCACAAAAAGTATTAGCCAGGATTAAATATCAGGTTTGGCTGGGTCTAATGTCTATACTTTACTGTTGGGGATATTTTCTTACTTGCGATGAGAAAGAAAGAAAAAACAAAGAAAAACACACAGCACCTACACACACACACACACACACACACACACACACACACACACACACACACACATCTCCTTCAGCCCAACGCATTTTACATTGTTCTCATAAAAGTGCTGAATGTAGGTTGTCTTTCCATGGGAATCTTCTTGAACAGTTTGATATCCCCAAATTTCCGCAATTGGAATATTATCCAGCAGCGTCAAGAAAATATTCATATACTCAGATGGAAGCTGGTTGCACTCACTCCTTCGTGTAGTTTCCCTCCCTGTTTTTTTTTATTTTTCAATAACATTCAATTAGTAACTAGCATTCAGTTAAGAGCTGGAATTACTTCATTAACTTAGCCAAATTATCTTTTTATGCTTGTGATAAATAAGCAGCTATTAGCAATGATTCACATTAGTTCCATGGTTTAAAACAGTTAATTTCCTCCTGGATGCTTTACAACACTCACACCGATACTTTTGCTCAATGTATTCTTATTATGGTACTTTTACTA
Organism: Balaenoptera musculus; assembly: GCF_009873245.2. Classification (NCBI taxonomy): domain Eukaryota; kingdom Metazoa; phylum Chordata; class Mammalia; order Artiodactyla; family Balaenopteridae; genus Balaenoptera; species Balaenoptera musculus. The sequence continues at coordinate 77,981,978 of NC_045790.1, forward strand.
ACAAGGTCACCTTCTTATTTTGAACAAGACTATAAATTTCTCTTCTCTGCAAGCTTAGACTTGGTAGAAGCTACTTTATTAGAGGCAGGTATTTTTGTTTAGATCTCTGGGTTGGTTCAAAGGCCTAGGGTGAGATATGGAAGACAGACTAGCTGTTTCTTCTCTTTTTTTTTTTTTAACATCTTTATTGGAGCATAATTGCTTCACAATGGTGTGTTAGTGTTTGCTGTATAACAAAGTGAATCAGCTATACGTATACATATATCCTCATATCTCCTCCCTCTGGTGTCTCCCTCCCACCCTCCCTAGCCCACCCCTCTAGGTGGTCACAAAGCACCGACCTGATCTCTCTGTGCTATGCGGCTGCTTCACACTAGCTATCTATTTTACATTTGGTAGTGTATATATGTCCATGCCACTCTCTCACTTCGTCCCAGCTTCCCCTTCCCCCTCCCCGTGTCCTCAAGTCCATTCTCTATGTGTGCGTCTTTATTCCTGTCCTGCCCCTAGGTTCTTCAGAACCACTTTTTTTTTTTTTTAGATTCCATATATATGTGTTAGCATACGGTGTTTGTTTTTCTCTTTCTGACTTACTTCACTCTGTATGACAGTCTCTAGGTCCATCCACCTCACTACAAAGAACTCAATTTCGTTTCTTTTTATGGATGAGTAATATTCCATTGTACATATGTGCCACATCTTCTTTATCCATTCATCTGTCGATGGACACTTAGGTTGCTTCCATGTCCTGGCTATTGTAAATAGAGATGCAGTGAACATTGCGGTACATGACTCTTTTTGAATTATGGTTTTCTCAGGGTATATGCCCAGTAGTGGGATTGCTGGGGCGTATGGTAGTTCTATTTTTAGTTTTTTAAGGAACCTCCATACTGTTCTCCATCAGACTAGCTGTTTCAAATGTTGGATGAATTTTCAAGGACGCAGATAGTGTGTGCAGGGGAGGCAGGCAGGCTGTAGAGGAAGGGGCTGAAGGCATCACAGTCTTGTTTCCTCTTTCTGTTGTCCTTTCTCTTGTCCTTTGCCTTATCCTTCCACTTTGTTTCAGCAAGAATTCAAATAGACTCAAAAGGGACTCTGATAGCTTCTTTTTAAAGTTTAATGTGTCGTATGTGGAATGTAATCATGTTGCCTTTGGTGCTTAACCAGTAAAATGACTGGTGCTGAGAGTTTTGTCTCACTTCCTATCAGAACTTAAGTTGATGTTCAATTAGTTATCAAACTCAGTATACACCTATTTTATCTATAGAACACTGAAGATAGTCCTTACACGGTATCCAAGTGTTCTACAAACATGTCAGGAGGATATCAGCAAACAAAAGTTAATTCGAAGAACCATTCTTCTGTGTTGATTGGTGGCTTTGCATTCATTAGATCAAGTTCAGAGGTTAAATTCTTACATGTGACTGCAGTGTTTACTGTTACTCTATAAGTTTACACTCATGATATTCTTCCTTGATAACTGGAGTATATTTGGCATCAGTTAAACAATGGTCTCATGGTCTAAATGCTAAGATTCTTAGAAGTTTCTCAACAGAAACAATCTATACTTTACATTTAATTTTGCTTTTATATGAAAACAACTTTTTAAAGCATCTAAATCTAATTCTAGTTTTTAAAAATATATTTAAGAAGGATTTTAGAGGAAACTATTATAGAAATGAATGCTTAGATATAATTCAGTACTTTTCTCACTAAACCATTACTGTTATATATAACTTGGGTTTCCTCCTGGTAGTATTTTCTTTAATTCATAGAAATAGGAATCATCTGCTGTTCACAAATAATTAGTTTAAGAAGTATTGCCTGGCTGTAGTATTTAAGTTTAGTCACTCATTGAGTACCTAATGTGTACTAGCCCTTTTGCTCCTACTTTTAAAGAACTCTTAGTATAATGAAGGACGTGCATTGGGCAATACACGTTTATAATACAGTGGGATAAATAGTCCTTTAAAGTCTTGTGGCATTCCAGAGGGAGAAGTGACCTGTGATTACATTGGAACTTGGGGAATGCTAGACAATGAATCAGAGATTAGAGCATGCTAGGCCAAAGGAGCAACACAAAAAGTAAGCCATGGAAGTAAAATAAAAATGATCTCAGAATACCATAATCTAGGATAGAAACTAAGGGGAAATGGCTAGAGTGATAGATGGAAGGGTAACTGGGGACAGATTTTCAAGGTTATAGAGGATCATTCTGAAATGTTTATCACCAATGAACAAGCATTAATAGGTCTACAGATGCCTTGGAATGATCCTCTCTGACCTCGGCAGTGCCATAGTACTGCTATATAACAAACCCCAAACTCAGTGAGCATCTTGCCATGCATCTGCAGACCAGTTAAAGTTCACCTGATCTAGATGAATACAGCTGGGCTCGGTGCCACAGTGTCCCTCATCCTCCTTGGACCAGCAGCTACTGGAGGCATTTTCTTCTCATGGCAAAAGGCCAAGGCCCAAGAGAACACGCCCATCGTGCGTGAACATTTTCAGCTTTTTTTCATTTCATGTCCAACCCATTAGCCAAAGCAAGTTACATTGCCAAGGCTCCAGTCAAGGGGCGAGAGGCATATTCTACCTAATGTGAAACTATGACATAAGTATGGAACTATGAAACTATTACAGGAGAGTGAAATATTGAGATCAATCTATAGTACTCTGTATGGCTGTTTTCATTACTCTGGGAACCATGGATCCTCTTTTCTCACTGAATAAGAATTATTTAAGTATTTTCTGGTTAATCACAAAGGATGATGAAGGGCTGTAGCAGAGGAAGCCTCCAAATGACGCTGATCCAGCACATGTGCCTGTTGCTGCTAAATTCAGGTGACTATGTGTTTTTAAGTAAGCCGGTGTCTAAGTTGGTTGGGCATGTTCCTTTTAGGCATCCCACTCATCAGAAATCCAGCAGCCATAGCTACAGCCCCTTTCCTCCACTGCTCTAGTAAATCTTAATATCCTCCCTAGAGATCAGCCAATTCCAAAATATTGATTGGCCTTAATTCTGTTTAACTTATGAGAACAATCAAACTCTCCACTTGAGGTGATACAGTATCTGCTGTTCCTGGGAAAGAAAGACTAAATAAATGTCACGGAGAGGAAGCAGTAAGAGGCAGTGTCCGCCTCGACCCGTAAGTGCTGTTTGTGTCTTTGTGTCTGTCTCCAGTCTCCACTGTCACCTGGAACGCTTTCACCTCAGTTGTTTAAAGGTTTTCCACTGCAGTTTCTTTTTGCTATCTCTTGCATCCCTTCCCATAAAGTAGGCAGTTTACAGTAATAGCACAGTAATGAAGCTCTGCTTCAGGCAGGAAAGGTTAAACATTTTAAAAATGCAAACCAGATAATTTTTTTAAAACATCAAAATAGTCTTGGTGCCACATCGCCTCTGTGCCATCCCCAGCCATTCTTTTAACAAAAGATGCTTCTCTCTTATGGGAGCTTCTCATTTGTCGAGGAGAGATTTCCCTGTCTCCTCAGCGGCACACTCTGTATAATTTAAGGTGACTCACTGTACAGGAAAGTTCACCTTCCATTAGCATGTTTTCTTTAGTAAGCACTCTCTTGCAAGTGCTGTAGTGTAAACATGAGTGCCTACGAATACGAACATTTATTAAATAGCACTGATGAATATTTCAATACCTCAGGGAGAGCAATTCACAGCTCAATCATTCAGGCTGTTTTAAGTGCAGCACAGGACAATTCCACTACATCTTCCATTAATATTTAATTGCCCATTTTATTCTGTTTACCTTTTTGGTTAATATATAATTTAAAGCCCTTCTACTAAAAAGGGGGGAAAAGAGAACAGCTGTTCATCTGCTTTTAACAAATCTCTGGTGAGAGCTTTTATCTCATTTAAAATTCATTGCAAAGAGTTTTTATTTAATATCAGTAACACAAAACCTTAGGTATTAAAAGTAAAACTTGGAAGCGACTCTCATGCAAAAAGCCTCACTGTGACTTGGGTTTGATTACATATCCATTCCTGAGTGGCAGGCATTGACAGGAAATGTCTGAACTGCCAGCAATGGCGCCATGTGTCACGTCCTCATGAAACAGAATCACAGTAACTCGACCTGACACATTCTGACAACATGTCGGAAAGTTGTTATGCACCCTGCAGAAAGTGAGTCCTGTCATCCCAGCAATGCAGATTTTACTGACGGGATAAAGCACTTCTCTGCTTGCTAAAGGACAAGGGAGTCAAATATGTGCGTGGCCTCGAGGAGCCGGGAATCCCTGACGCACTAACCATTCGTTTCTCCTTGGCCCTCCCTTTGTGGATGGTATCAGCTTCTCTTTTTGTTGTGTTCAGAGTCCCAGGGCCTATCTCTCGTCATTTTAGCTGTTCTTTTCTCCCAGTTGGCTGTGGTTGTTTGTCTCAAGTGTGTCCCTTAAACCCTACTTGGTGGCAGGGATCCTGACATTTACTGACAGATCTTCATGTTCTTGGGGGCTTCCTAGACCTCTCAGGCTAGCCAGTAAAACTGACCCCCACATCCAGCCCAGTGAGGGTCACCCTATCCCTTCACCTTCAGTCGCCTGGAATCAACTGCTTTCCAGGACAGCGAGCTGCATAATCACCTGTTTCTCCTGCTCCACTTGATCTCTGCTGCAGATTCATTCCTTCCTGTCTACTGAGCTATGGTCTGCTTAAGTATTCCCAGCATGGCCAAGCCAGCAGCAGCAGGAACCTCAAGACACCATTACCACTGTCACTTTACTTCAGTTCTGAATTTCTTTTCTAAGGTAGATTTCTCTTATCTGCTTTGCATCACTTTATTAATGCTCTCCTCAGTCTCTTGTTAAATTTGGTTCACTTTCTCCATCTGACTCTGTTAATAGAGACTCTTACATAACACTTCCTTTCACTCATTCATTTATTCATTCACAAATACTTATTGAGCATCTGAGCCAGGCATTGTTTAATGTGCTGGAAATATAGGCATACAGTAGGGTGAGGAGGAGAGAGAGGAAGAAAGAAGGAGAGGGACAGAGAGATGGAGAGAGAGATAGAGACAGAGAGACATAGAGACGGAGAAAGACAGAGATAGAGAGATAAGAGAGAGAAAGTCCTACCTGACTTTATGTAGCTTGCGTAATTTGAAGAGGAGTCACTGATCTTGAACTCTGCTGATGGTGAACACAGGCATAGTGGCACTCCACCCTTGCCCCAGACGCTGGGATGCCTCTCTGTATGTGCCCACAATACCTCAATATTCAGCTGGAAAAGGAAAGATATTAAATACTATTATAAATTTATTGCAAAGTCAGCCCCAGTTTTCACCCCTTTCTGTATCAACACCCTCCGAAGCTTGTATTATTCAACCATCTGTTGAATCTGGGTTGTCCTTGTGACTTTCTTTGGCCGGTCGAATTTGGGTTAAAGTAGCAGTGTGCCAGTTCTGAGCCTATGCTTCAAGAGACCTTTTTGCTTCTGTTTTCTTTTGGACCTTGCTTCTGCCTGGACTAGCTTGCAGGAGAATAAGAGGCTACATGGAGCAGAGATGACATACCCCTGCTGAGACCATCCTATACCAGCTAACAGCCAGCCAACCAAGATCAGCAGAGTGCTTATCCAACACATAGCTGACCGCAGATGTATGAGTGATCCTAGCTCAGACAAGCAGAACAACCCTGAGAAGAAGGCCAAACGGCTAGCCCTGGGATTTCCCTAGTGGTCCAGTGGGTAAGACTCCGTGCTCCCAATGCAGGGGGCCCGGGTTCGATCCCTGGTCGGGGAACTAGATCCCACATGCATGCCACAACTAAGAGTCCACATGCCGCAACTACGAAGCCTGCATGCCTCAACGAAGAAGCTTGCGTGCCACAACAAAGATCCCATGGGCCGCAACTGAGACCCAGTACAGCCAAACTAAATAAATAAATAAAATAAATATTTTTAAAAATCCCCCCAAAACAAAAGGCTAGCCCTCCCAGATACTTGTGGGCAACAAAAATACATACTGTTTTAGGCCATTAAATGTAGGGGTGTTTTGGTATGCTGTAATAGCTAACTGATGTATTCTCTAAACTTCTTACATGATCCAGTTAGGTGAGATATGCACTTCTATATCATGTGGCAAACCCCATTCAACCAGATCTTAGGATTTCACAGTTTGGGCTTTTTAAAAATTTTTTTCAAGTTTCTGAGCCAGGCAGTTGGATCAAATCCCTTAAAAATTGAGCTTAGACTGCAGTGAGCTAGAAATGAAATGAGAACCAAAGGCTAAAAGGATGGGAAAGATATGGTTTAAATTCATTGCAAGGGAGAATTGGATGACTGTTTGGATTGATTTATATCTCATCAGAAAGGGCTCACATATCTCTGGGTGTAGTCATTTACCAGCTTGAGTGCAAAAACTGATGCCATGATGTAACTGTACACAGCTCAAATTGTGGTTACAACTCACATTTCCATCCCTCCTCCCCCATTATCCTCTGTATTAATTCAATCACAGAAGTTAGGTGGGTTGGTAGGGACCTATTAAGTCATCATGCTTTTCCCCAAGAGCCGTATATGAATTTCCACCCATAGTATATTTTCAGATGCTTTCTTCAATAAAGTTGAAAATGGCTTGAGCAATGGTCCACCCTAAAAGCTTTAACTGGAAGTGTATTCTTTAAGCACTTTACTGGAAAAGAAATTAATGCAGAAAAAAATAATTGGAGCTTTGTCTGACCAAAACCCACACAAGCAGGGACATTCAGAGTAACGGTCAGATTTTCTTTCCTCTCTGCCCCTTTTTTTGCTTTGTGTTCTGCTACAAATGTATCAGATACCTCTTGCGGAGGTCTGAGAGCACATTGGAGTTGGGATTGGGTATTATAATGATTCAGGGACTACCTGAATTACATGGCCCATTTGAATTTCTTAGATATGACCAAATCCTCAAAAGTTTTTCAAGGCCAGGGACTTCCCTGGTGGCGCAGTGGTTGGGAATCTGCCTGCCAATGCAGGGGACATGGATTTGATCCCTGGTCCTGGAAGATCCCACATGCCGTGGAGCAACTAAGCCAGTGTGCCACAACTACCGAGCCTGCACTCTAGAGCCCGCAAGCCACAACTACTGAGCCCACATGCCACAACTACTGAAGCCCACGTGCCTAGAGCCCGTGCTCCGCAACAAGAGGAGCCACCGCAATGAGAAGCCTGCTCACCTCAGCAAAGAGTAGCCCCCGCTCACCGCAACTAGAGAAAGCCCGCGCACAGCAACAAAGACCCAACTCAGCCAAAAATAAATAAAAAATAAATAAATTTATAAAAAAAAATTTTCAAGGTCAGAAAATCCAGATGATTTGCAAGATGGGTAATTTGAACCAGAGAGAATCACAATATTGCGTCTTGTTACAGCTGAGCCCATGTAGTCATCTTATAGTTTGCAAATTATGGCTTTAAGGAGTCTCAAATCCTGACTTCTGGCCCTAGTGTCATTGCTTCAACTTTATACGTATAGAATATCATTATTCTAAAAATATTAAAATGGAATAAGGGAATCTAGTATGGAGTAATTCCTGAGCTGAGTGGACCTACATAGATCTCAGATTGCAATAGCTGCTCAGAACTCTGTAGCTGGGAAGACTCAGGTAAGAATCCACATATGGGTAGAATGATCTCGGTCAAGGTTACCTAAATATTTGAAATCTCAATTTTCTAATTTTTAAAATGAAGAGAATAGGTATTTTCCCTAGAATTGTTATTAGGATTAAATGAGATAATGTATATAATAGGAGATAGGCCAATATTTCCCCAAGTTCTGCCTAATGTTAATAGAGGTTATGTATAAAAATGTAGTCTATTATCAGATAATTGTGGGAAACGGTGTCAAGTGAAATTAAGCAGTTTTCTATACTATAGGATTTCTCAGAGTTTTTAATGTACTAGTATTCAGAATGAATCTGATTTCCTAAATTCATTTGACTGTGGTACTATAATACCAGTAGGAAAGGTATTGTGTAGAAAATAGTGAGTGTCCAGAAGTGTTAATTTCCTTCCCTGTTCTGCCTATCATAGACTGGTCATAGTGGTTTGGTAAGATCTGAGAAGGAAAGCTTTTTCTAATTCTCTTACCCCTTTCTCCAAAGTTTCTACAGAGATGGAATGATCGACTCAGACCTGCTTATCCCTTCAAACATAAAAGTGGTTCATCATTCCATCCCAGATAATGCTTGTTAGCATTCCAAAAAAATCCCATGATTTGAAGATTCAAGTAATACTGAATAATAAGATATAAAAAGTAAAATTCCCACTATATACCAATTAGAATGACTAAAATCCAAAATACTGGCAATACCAAATCTTGACAAAATTTGGAGCAACAGGAGCTCTCATTCATTGCTGGTGGAAATGCAAAACGGTGCGCTCACTTTGAAAGATAGTTTGGTAGTTTCAGACAAAACTGAACATACTCTTACCATATGATTTGGCAATTGCACTCCTTGGTTTCTACCCAAATGGGGTGAAAACTTACGTCCACACAAAAACCTTTACACAGAGGTTTATAGCAGCTTTACTCATAATTGTCAACACTTGAAAGCAACCAAGATGTCCATCAGTAGGTAAATGGATGAATAAACTGTGGTCCATCCAGACAATGCAATACTATTCAGCAGTAAAAAGAAATGAGCTATCAAGCCATGAAAAGACACGGAGGAACCTTAAACGTATATTACTAAGTGAAAGAAGTAATCTGAAAAGCTACATAATGTATAATTCCAACTATATGATATTCTGGAAAAGACTATGGAGACAATTAAAAGATCAGTGGTTGCCAGGGTTTAGGAGGGACTGAAGGTTTAGCCTCTTTTCATATGGTCATTGTTCATTTGCATTTATTTTCTTCCGTGTGCTCATCTTTTGCTCATTTTTCCATTGAGCTACTCTCTAAAAAAACACAGTTATTGATTTATATAAGCTCTTTGTAAATTAAAAAAAATTATATTTATAGTTAACATTGTATAAGTTGGAGAAAAATATTTTTATAGCATATGTATTATAAAATGTTCCTTATTTTGCTGTTATCTTTTATTTCATTTTCGTCACATAGAAATTTAGAATTTTTATACTGCTAAATTTATTATTCTTTTACTTTTATGTGTTTTTAGTCATGTGTCCTGTCAGAAAGACCTTCTCTATTCTAATATCATAATAATTTTATTTGTACTTTTGCTGAGAATGTTTAAGGATTCATTTTTTTCACATTTAAATCTTTAATATAACTGAAAATTATTTTGGTATAAAGAATAAAAGAGGGATTCAACTTTTATTTTTCCAAACAGCATTCCAGGTGTTTTAACCTCATTTATCGGTAATCCTGCTTTTCTCCACTGATGAAAAATGCCATATTTAAATTAATTTCCCATATGTATTTGGTTCTATATCTGAATTCTCTACTCAGTTTGTATACTCCTATTCATAACAATTCTTCTCATCATTTTCCTAGATTGGATTTCCCAGGAGTGGAATAAACATTTTTAATAGAATAAGCTATGCTTTATATTGATTATAAGATTAAAATTTTAAGCCTAACAGTTTTCTATTCAAATGTTTAGGCTTAATTGTTGAATTGGGAAATTGTGTGTGTGTGTGTGAGAGAGAGAGAGAGAGAGAGAGAGAGAGAGGATATTGTCATTTCACTGATATAAGTACTTTAACCTTGAAATTAAAAGGAAAAAACAGTAAAACTGGTTATTTCCATACATTTCAAGCCTTAGTTACTAACAGGGTAGTTTGTCAGTTTGCTATAATTCTAAAACTTAAAGTAAAAATTAAAAGTAATACAAATTCATAAAAATAAATAATATTTTCTTTCACAAACTAGAAATAGCAAAGTCAATGTAATTTGTACTGTATCCCCTAAAATTTCTGAGCCAGTCTTACTCCCATTTACGGATGGTAGAAAAAGGTAAAAAGAGTGAAATCTGATTAAAACAAAAAATGAATCCACGTAAGGAGTGGAAACAAACCCCCAAAGAGATGAGTACTCTCTACATGTATCTTCATTGATAAAAGCAAGGCTGGACACTTGTTTGGCTTACATTTTTTATAGTTGTTGTTACAAGAAAGAAATTTAGAGATTGCAGTTGATAGTGAGACCTGGAAGAGCATGTTAAACCTTCAACTAAGCTTCCCCAAATGGCTTAATTTTACTTCTGGCGTTCAACTTTAGGTAAAATGATCCCTTAGAGATTATTGAATCAGAGAAATTTTAGGTAAGTCAGACTGAAGCTTCAGAACTATGGGGTAGGGCCAGGAGTAACCTCTCTGTCTTTGCTTAGTTGCAATTATGCATGTGTTTTTACCATTTTCAGATAGAAACTTGGGAGTAGATTCTAATCTAATAGCTCATTTTATGTACCAAAAGGGCACAGTACATATGTTATTTCTTTTCTGATTACATCTTTCCTAAATGTTCTTCTTTCCCCAAAATTAAATTGCCTGTTTGGTTGTTGCCTGTCTCAAAGTGAAGGATAATTCCATGCAGGTATTATAGTCACTATGTAACCCCTTGCTTTTCATGAAAATAACACAGATTCAAGAATGAATCTCTTAAAAACCTTGGCTCTTTCTTTCCTATTTCTCTCTGATGCTACTTGTCTGGATTTATCAGATGAAAGATACTCTATCAGCAGTACCGTTATTATCTACCCACTTCCAAATTGTCATGCTTTCAGTGGAAGAAATCTGATCCCCAAATGGGAGAAATCTCTTGTCTTTTCTATTTGTAAAGACAGCTGCAAGTAATTGTTTAGTGTCTCTGTTATTTCCTTTTCCATTGTCTCTAATTCCCCCTGTTATTATTATAAGTGCACACAATTTTTCCTTGATGTTTGTCCTCTTAAATACACACAGTGCTTACAAAACATTTTTAAAATTTCTTGGTTATAATGTTCTGCTTTTTCTCATGCTTACTATTTAATTTTCCTCCTTTAATTTTTGATTACTTGTTTGCAATTTTCCCCTTTATAAACCAACTTTTTTCCTTTTACCTTAATGACTGATGTTATTTTTTTTCCTTTCACAATATGGATTATTTAATATCCAGAAGAAAGGAACAAACACCTCTCCTATTTTATCTTAACTTCAGAAGCTTTTGTCTTAATTCAGTCCCCTTGTGACCCTGGGAAGTCTCCTTCCAGGTGACCAGCAAAAGCACAAGGGTTCCAAAGCTCTAGGGGAGCTCCTTTTTCCTCTCATTCATCTCCACCAGCCTGAGTATGCTGAGTACGCTGGCTGCTGGCCAGGCCTTAGCAAGACCAGTATTGCCACATATTCAGATTCTTCTATCTGGGGGCTCAGTCTGACTTGCTTAGTTCTGGGGGTGCTTGCTCTGAGCAAGATACTTCCAGATTCTCTGTAACTCTTCCAATAAGTAGTTTTGTGAACCTTTCGCTTCATTCAAAACACTAGAGGTATCTTACCAGGTCGAATAGTCCAATTTGGTTCAAGGTGTGCTAGGGAAGCACTATGCACCATTAGTGTCCCAGATCATCAACACCCTTGGCACTTCTTCACTTTTCAACACCTTCCTTATGGATGAAGAAGTGGGAGTCACATAGAAGAAGACATCTAGACACCTCCCATTAAGTCATTCTTGCTGTTTTAGCAATATGCTTCTGCTTGAAGCCGCCCTCTGTACTGTGCTATGGCTATCTACCTCACACACTTTGCCCATATGACACCCCTCTGTTGGTAATGCCCTTCCCCCCTTAACATTTCACATAACTCCTACTCATTCTTTATTTAAAGACAGTTTTAATTTTTATCAAATATACGTATACTTAGTTCAGAAGGTCAGCTACTTCTACCAGATGGGTTAAGGTCAGTAACAGTCTCTGGTCTCTTTTTCCCCATTCTCCCTACCTAGAGGCAGTCACTTTCCTCTCTTTTGCCTTATTCTTTTGGTATTTATATTTTCGGCATTACTTGTTGACATCCCAGTAAGGAAGGTAAGAATTTGGTTTCCCCCTCTGCCCTTCTATCCTCTAATACTTATTGTATTGATATCAATGGTGCCAATACGGTAAAATTATAGTTTAGGTTGGTAAATTTAGTATTTACCTTATTATTATATAATTTGGACCTGAATCATATAGTAAACAATGATCATTTTTCTTACCTATGCAACCTGGTTTTTTTTTCCTCCTGGATATAATAATTTCCCTTTTTTATTTGCTTATTTTTCTATATATTTAAAAGAGGCCAATCCTGAGCACTGCCAGTTGCCTAATTAGCCTCTCAATACTTTCATTCACATCTGCTATCCTAACAATTTCATCTTCGGCAGTGATCTCTCTCAGAACATTCTGACCTGCTTTTAGTCTGCACAGGTTGCCTCCATACCTGGTGCACAGCTGTTACTTTCAGATTCCCATTTGCCACCATCTTGGGGATTCTCTTTGCCACTGATCTGTATTGGATCCCCTGCTCTTGTTTCAAGGTTGCATTATCCTCTCCTATTACTCTGAGGATATTCAAGATAACTTTTTGAGACTTTCCTCTTTTTGCATAGTCTCTGTTTCCTCCATGTTGCTTTTTTCTGTTTATTTCCCTAGAGTATTTAATAGTTCTGGATGTCTACACATATTTAAGAGTAGGAAAATAAAACTTATTGGAAGTTCTGAGCTTGTGAGTGGGATGAATTGACAGCAGTATCATTGTGGGATGATATGGCTCAGTTGACATGGGAGAACTCCTGATTTTCAGTATCTTTTTGTCTTTTCTCATTGGCTAAATAGTTTCTCCAGAAGAGACTCTTGCAATCTCCTGCCTGGAGGGCAAAGACCCAACAACCAACATTTGGAAGCTAAGTAGAGGAAGCAAACTAGAGTATGTAAGTATTATTTCCATTTTTAGTAAAGCATACCTTGGTTCCCCCTGTCCAGAGACTCTCTGTTTTATACTTTCCAGAAAGTAAATCCCAGTTTTCTCCAAGGTAGGGTGGTACAGAATGGAGATGGGATGGGGCTGGAGAGACAACTTTCTTCAATGACTTTAAGCCAATTTTCCTTTTACTAGCCCATCCATAGTCCTTGCCCCACTTCAGATGATGTTGCCAGTTACTGGACCTATTGAGGATCTTGGCTGTCTCCATTGATGGTGTAGGAATGCCCTTTCTCATTCTGGTAACTAAAAGTGGTCTTTTTAGTTACCACTCAGCTAACAGTTTTCTAGCTTCCAAATTTTGTTATTCTCTTCCCTCCTTTTTCCAATTTTTAATAAGTGAGGTATAATGTACATACAGAAAAGTACGTAAATTATAAGTGTGTAGCCTGATGAATTCTGACAAAGTGAACACACTCATGTAACTACTACCTAGATCAGATTATAAAACATTACGACACCTCGGAAGCCTTCTCTGTCACTCCCTTCATCTATCCAAAGGTAACCACTATTCTGAATTCTATGACTTTTATCAGTTCTATTAGTTTGAGCTGTTTTTGAATTTTATATAGATTGCATCATTCAATACGTACTCTTTTGCATCTGGCTTTCTTTGTTCCACATAATGTTTGTAAGATTCAACAGTATGTTGAATAATTATAGTCCTTTGTGTGAAATAGTACAATTTCTTTATCTCTTCTACTGCTAATGGATTTTGGGGTTGTTTCCAGTTTTGGGCTACTATAAATAATGCTGCTGTGAACATTGCTATATATCTTTTTTGGTGAACATATATATGAATTTCTTTGAATATATACCCAGAAGTGGAATTGTTGGACATTGAGTGTACAATTGTTCTACTTTGGTAGGTACAGCTCAAAAATTTTCTAAACATTTTGTAACAATTTACGTTCCTACGAGCAATGTTAAGACAGTCCAGTTGCTCCATGTGCTTACTAGCTGAAGAGCTGGTGATATTAAATATCAGTCCTTTTAGTTTTTGCCACTCTAGGGGTGTTGTGATAGCTCATTGTGGTTTTAATTTACATATCCCTGATGACTAATTATGTCAAGACCTTTTTATATGTTTATTTGCTACCATTATTTGTAAAGTGCCTGTTCATGGTCTTTAGAAGAAAATTTTTAAAAAATGGATCTGTCTTTTCATATATATTAAACAACCTTGAATTCATTGTAATATATTATCCATCTTTGTATAACTGGACTTAATCTGCTAATATTTTGATTAGGATTTTGTATCTATACTACAGAAAAAGATTGGACAGCAATTTTAAAATCTTGCTGTTTCTTGTTAGATTTTGATAATCAACTTTATCCTGGGCTGGGAAGTGTTTCCTCTTTTTCTTATTTCCTGAAGAATTTCTATAAAATAGGTGTTATTTACTTACAAGTATTAGAAAGAATTTTTGTTACAGATTCAATTTCTTTCATAAATATGGAATTATTCATATTTTCTCTTTTTATTTGTCAGTTATAAGAGCTGTGTTTTTGTAGGAATTTATTGATTTCATCTAAATTTTCAAATTTATTGGCATAAAGTTTTTCATTGTATCTCCTTATTATTTTTTTGATTCCATAGGGACTATAATGATGCCCCATTTTTCATTTCTGTTATTGGTTCTTTTCTACCTTTCTTCTTTCTTATCTTCACTCTTGATGTTTATAAATTTTATTATTCTTTTCAAAGAACCAAACTTTTGGTTTCCTGACCTTTTCTATTGTGTTTTTATTTTCTTCTTCATTGATTTTTTCTTTTATCCTTATTATTGTCTTTCTTTTACTTTTGGGGGGTATTTAATTTGCTGTTCTTTTTATTGCTTCTGAGGGAGGTAATTTAGGTAATAGACTTTAAGATTTTAACTCCTAACACAGGCTTTCGCTGCATTCTATGGGCTTTCAATATATATTTTTATAAATTTTCATTTAGTTCAAAGTATTTTCTTTTCAATTGATTTCTTTAACATATGGGCTATTTTTAAGCATACTAGATAAGTTCTAAACATTGGTGATTTTCTACTTTTTGCAATTAATTGATAATTTAATTGCATTATGATCAGAAAACATAATATGGCTATAGTAAGTCTTCGTAAAATTAGTTATTATACAAGTGTGTGACAGTGGTTATCATTTAACTGTGATCTGCCCCTACTTTGCTCATTACTCCTTCATCTTAACAGCTCTGAGGCCTTGGGTAAGTCACTTTACTTCTCGTAGCCTTAGTTTCATGAAATAGAAAGATGGAAATATGAGCTCTAAAATTCCCTTCATAGCTCAAATATTCTATTATTCTAGGTTGTCTTTTATCCTCTTAACTAGAATTCAGCAACATGATAGTAAAAAGGAATCCACAGAACAAACCTCATTATTTGTTCACACACCAAGTAGTGGTAATTGGCAAAATAATTGCCATTTCACCAAACATGGATTTAATTTTGTTTAGTTAAGAATAAGGCATAGGGCTTCCCTGGTGGCACAGTGGTTGAGAATTTGCCTGCCAATGCAGGGGACATGGGTTTGAGCCCTGGTCTGGGAAGATCCCACATGCCGCGGTGCACCTAGGCCCGTGAGCCACAACTACTGAGCCTGCGCGTCTGGAGCCTGTGCTCCGCAACAAGAGAGGCCGCAATAGTGAGAGGCCCGCGCATCGCGATGAAGAGTGGCCCCCGCTTGCTGCAACTAGAGAAAGCCCTCACACAGAAGCGAAGACCCAACACAGCCAAAAATAAATAATAAAAAAAAAAAGAATAAGGCATATACTTAAGTTTTTTAAAAGGGTATTTAATAGTTAATAATGTTTGCAGCCCCTGCTTCTTAAGGCATGCCTCATTTCATGAAAGATCGTGAATGAAAACATTGAAATACCGCAAGAAATCTATAACCTTATCATGGAGAGCCTGAGTAAATCCAGGAAATCTTGGAAAATTGCAGGAGAAAAATGATTCTATCACAAATTTTAGCCTCCAGTCACAGAGTGCTCTCTTCCAGATGCAACTTGTTCTTGACATATTTCATTAATGAGCACTGTGCTTTACTATGAACAAGACAAGGTTATTTCAGGCTCACATTGCAAATGTTTCCTTCTTGCACTATGCATTGGAAATACTTGCTGATTTTTCTTCTGATAATGATGTTTTGTTTTTCGTTTTTTTTAGAATGTTGATTCTTAAAGAAGAGTTGAGATTGACATTATGAAGTAGGTTTTGAGATTTTGTTTTGTTCACAGATTTTGAGCTTTTTTTTTAAGATTAAAAATAAATAGTAGCAAGCCCTTCTAGTTTGTTAAGCATTATACTAAAGCACACTGATTCTTTTAGACCATGGGGTGCTTTCTCATACATTGAAAGTTGTGGTCACTTTTCTTTTTATTTGATATACATATCCATTTTGAAAGGATTTTCCTCCCATCTACTTAACTAGCATATCTGTTACCTCCAACATATATGTATGTATGTATTTTGGTGAAAACATTTAAGTTTTAATGTTTTAACAAATTTCAGTTATACAACAGTGTCACCAGTTACAGTCACCATGTTTTACATTAGATCCTCAGACCTTATTCATCTTGTAGCTGAAAGTTTGTACCCTTTTACCAACCTCTCCCACTTTCCCCGCCCCACCTCCTCAACCCCTGACAACCACTTTTCTACTCTGTGATCACTTCTAATTTCTATTCTAAAGTCCTGGTTGACTTATGTACCTTCTAAAATGGTTTAACCTGGGAGAATCTTGGACACAGAAAGGTTTGGGTTCCATATCAATAAATAAAGTACTAGAACTTTCTGAGATTGGCCCAATGATTGGTCCTACATGCAAAAACATATTTTCTTAAGAGATAACATATTTTTTCCCTTTATGGAAGAAAAAGAAGTTTTAAGCTTGCAATTTTCTGATATTTCTTATCACCAACCTCAGAACAAGATAATGAATCATTTCTAACAGTTTCCTCACCAAGGGGTATAGTTATCCTTAAAACCTATCCTTCCATTATTATGGCTTCAGGCTTCATTTCCTAAACTTCTTCTATCGTGCCTGTCCACAGTGGCATACAAGCTCTCTTTACCTTTGGTATCTACTGTGTTTCTAGTCTCCTGTCTTCCTTCCTGGACTTAACATTGTGAACTGCCCCTTTCTTGCCTGGTATACCTTTGCCTGGGACTTAAATTCTGCCTTCCCCCTTTTCTATGCTCTGTGGCTATGGTAAGTAAAACCACCTCCATCCTTAACCTTGGATGTTGGAGCACATCTTTCCAACTGTCTATTTCAAAGTCCATGAACCTAAGTCCCAGGAAAGTAAAGAATCTCACCTTTTAGGACCTCTTCTCTCCCAGGATAAGAACTTAGACACGATTATAGCTGACTTTCTACTGGCATTTCTCATAGTTTAAATGGAAGAAAGTTTAAAAGGAAGAGCCTAGAGGAAAATGAGACTGGTTTGCTTTACTTTATGGTCCAAAACTAGCTGCCACCATGCACCATTAATTTAAATTCGGAAGTTTAAGAATCTGTGCCTCCTTGCCAAATTCTTTTAACTTATTTTAAGAATTCTTATCCTCAGTATTAGGAATATTTTTCTGCCTAGGTAATTTTAAAATACAAATAATAATAGCAACAACAACAGTAAAAACATTAAAAGATTTATTGAAAACTAGGTCTGGTCCTAATTACTTTTCTGTATATTCTCTCATTTGACACAACAACATAATAAGCTGGGTCATATCATAATCCTCATTTGAAAGAAGAGGAAACTAGGGTTTAGAGAGGTAAATAAATTGCTTAAGGTCACATAACTAGTATATATTGAAACTTATAATAACATCCAGTTCTGCCTGATTCCAAAGCCTAGATCTTAATTACTAGGAATGTCGCCTTCTTCTTTGCTCCATGGTTTAACATTCCAAAATGATTCCTGAGATGTGTGGTTTGGCTTACTATTAATGCCAAATTAGATGTTCGGCATTAAAAGGCTTTTCTTTTTGGTAGGATATGACCAAAAATGTCCAAGTAGTAATAACCTTTTGCACTTGGTATTGTGCTTTACTATATAGGGCGTATTTTCAGTATTTGGCCCTCATATTGATCCTGTATGGATGCTTCCTATAAAGATGAAAAGATTGATTTTTATAGAAATCATGGAATTTGCCCAAGGTCACATGTGAATGGCAGAATTAAAACATGGGGCACAGTCTTTTGACAACTATGTCATTCTTCCTAACACAGGATGCTATATTACTGCTTACCAGAATGACTCCAAAGCGTCTCTGAGATGGAATTTCATCTGTGTGGTATCATTACTGCTTTCTGGAGATGGTAAGAGGAATCAATCATAAAAATATTTCCAACATTTTATACACAGTAGAATTCCAGCTGCCATTCATGATCTTATGGGTCAGGAGGGATACTGATGTCCTATTGGGTTTCATGAAGAACTCTCCCTTAGTCACCAGGAGAAGGAGAACCTCTGATGCCTTTATACCCACTGTTCCTACCACATCCCCTGCACGTTATTAGAAAGTCAGCCTTCTACAGGCTTCCAATTACAGCACCTTCTGGTGTAGCATTTGGTTCCACTTCACCAAGTCTATGGTAAATTCTATGTCACAGATTTCACTTTTTGTCTAGTGTGACATGTTGAATTGAACTGTCAAATAATTTTAGTAGCATTTTATATGTCTGCTGGGAATACATCAGTTTTCCCAACTGTTGCAGCAGGGTGGTGTGATTTCTTGAGCGAGTCCCTTGATTAAAGGGAAGACTTTTTGGGGGGATGCCCCTTGAGGCTGAACAGAAAGTGCCAGCTCCTCAGTAGAACCCAGGCAATTAAAAAACTCAAATGTGGCATATATTAGCCCTGCTTAAGCAAAGTATCAGAGATCAAAATACTAGAGCAGAGTTTCACTTGGCATTTAAATTCTAATCAAGGTCATCCTAACAAATAGCTTCGTATTATTGTCAGAAGCTACAGCAAGGGCAAATCCTTAACAAATGACTGATTATAAAGTGAAATCGTTACTATAGTATTCTAGATATAGAAGTAAAACTATCTTTGCAAACCCTTCAAAACAGGAAGGGAAAGGGGGAAGAGCTGGATGCTCTGTTAAACATTTTGCACATTATATAATTTTTAGTAATGAGCTAGTAAACCAGGCCTCTGGGGCGAGGCAGAGGGAAGCCCTAATTTGTAGCTTTTGTCAATTTCTATGGCAGATATTCATACCATGGCTGATTTCATGCTACAGCATGATGTTACTGCATTCAGAATTTAAGTGATGCGCACATTTGTTTCTCACCAGTTGTAAGAGCTGACTATAGCATACCGTTGAATCCTCACAGTAATTTTATGAGGTAGGTGTTATTATCAGAGATGTTAAGTGACAATGGCTGGGAAATTGTAGCTGTTGAACTGAAGTTGGAACACCAGGAGTTCTATACTTTTTCTGCTGTATTCTACCGTGCCTAAAAAAGAAGTATATATTGAGAGCCTTCCCTGTGCCAAGAATGGGAAGACACATTGCCCTGGTAATACCTAAAAATAATGAATAAGAAATGCAAGGAGCCTCTAAACTTGGCATTATGCTGATTCTCTCCCCACGCACATGGGAAATGTGAAAGAAGTTTTCAGTATTTCTAAGAAATTTATAATAGAAAGAGATTTACTGAATTCGAAAATGCAGTGTGGTAGAAAGAAAACATCTGATGTATCTTCCAGGGTTTTTTTTTAATTTAATTTTTTGGATGTATATACTTATGTTACTGCTTAAAATAGTTGGGAACATAATCATGTCCATAACATTCTTGAAACAGGGAAGAATTAAATGTAATCTTGACCCCCCTTCACTGCTATTCTGCTAAAGAAATATGAGCCCATTCTGCTTTGCTAGTTTGTCTCAGGAAAAATTTGATAATGCCACAGGATAATATAAGACAACAAAGTAGTGGGCCCATTCTCAGATCCCACCCAAGGTGATCAAAGGTGTTTCATTTTATTCTGATTGATTTCTCATCCGTTTCTATTCTCTGTTTAATTGGAAAGAATTGGCAGGGAGTGCTTAGTGTCTAAACCTATTAGAATCAATTCCAAATTTTGTTACCAAACTCAGATGGGTATTCAGGCTCATAGTCTTAAAGAAGCCTGCTACTATGCCTTGCTACTTTTCTAATTAGGTTACCTAGAATAAGTGATTTTCCTAAAATTGTGCTAACGTAGAGTTTCACAAGAATTTACAACACTGCCTGGTAGATACTCATAGAGTTTTTAATGCCTCAGTGGCCTGAAGGAACGAAAGAACCTCTCCAGGTAGCTAATTTACCACCTGCCTAATGCTGTGTCTGTGGCAGTTACACAGTCAGTTGAAATAGAGCTAAATTGCGTCTTTGCTCTCAGTCCCTGGTCAAACTGATTCCATCCCTAGGCTACTACAGCATTGTGGAGAGACAGGCTTAAAGGCTCATAGAATTGAAACTGTTAGTGAAAATTATGGTGTCTCAAAATGACTGCTGGACTATCTGGATTCTGAAGAGAAATTCTAGGAAATCTAGAGGCTTATGTGTGGACAGCGTGTGGGAGGCAGATGGTAGGGAAATGACTCTCCTGCAGGTCTTCATTTCCTGATTCTGACTGTGTGTCTTGGCTGACCTTCGGTAACAAGGGCAACAGACAACGGAGGCTACTTTCTTTGGAGTCAGTGAGGGTTAATGAGGAAGGAGACACCACACCTTCTCTCAGAGCCTTAATAGGAAGCTCTCCCCAAACTCCTTGACTGTTCTTCATGTGGGCCGACCAGCCTCGGCCACAGTCGAGGTGATATATCAAGATGGGTAAGAATATGGACTCTGGAATCAGAGTGCTTAAGTTCAAAATCAATAGTTCTTGAGTTCAATTCCAGCTTGGACAAGTCATTTAACCTCTTTGTGCCTAAGTTTTATCATCTGAAGAATGGGGATAGTAATAAAACCTAAGTCATAGAAGTGTATGCAAAATGCTTAGATATAAATGCTATATACGTGTTCACCCAGATAAAGCTGCCCAAACTGGTCGCTGCAGCACGAGATTTTGATGTTCTGGCCATATCTTCCAGAATGCTCTGCATGCTGAAGACTGTTATGGCAAGCACCAGCCAGAGGTCTTTTTTCTGGTCACAGGTTTGGCTTGCATGAAGGCAAAGTCAGAAGTTCTGTATGCTCCTGGAACAAGCCCCAAGCCAAAGACAGAAAGGATGTTGGTGGATAAATACTCAGCTTCCTTGTCCTTAAGTTGAGATCATTCTGGAGCGTGTTCTACACTGTCTCCTAAACGTCCCCAGTGTGATTAAGCTCTAGTTGCCCGCAGGGGTAACCGGTTTGATAACACGTCCTTTACTGACTTTCTTCTCTCTGTCTCTCTCTCTCTCCCTCCTCCCATCTCTTTCCCTCCCTCCCTCCCTCCTTTCCTTCCTTCCTTTCTTGCCTCACTACTCTACTTCCCTACTGTTGTTTCCTGAGATCACCTCCCAAATAAACTACTTGCATTTGAATCCTTTTCTCAGGGTCTGCTTCTGGGGGAACCTAAATCAAGACAGATTTCTTGGCTTTTTAGGAGTATTATAAATGGCTATTGGATTGAGGACATTGCTTTTAAGAATTTCATTGAGATAACATACTTTATTTAGAATCTCTAATAGGCATGTAGGTTTTCATGCTCTGTATTTTGTGCATATGGATTTCTTTTTTAAGTGGGAAAAAGTTCTGGAGTTAGAGACAGAGGACCCAAGTTTCTCTTGACTAACTAGGTGAATGCCTTTTTAAAAACTATCAGTTTTAGGGGCTTCCCTGGTGGCACAGTGGTTAAGAATCTGCCTGCCAATGCAGGGGACATGGGTTCGAGCCCTGGTCTGGGAAGATCCCACATGCTGTGGAGCAGCTGGGCCCGTGAGCCACAGTTACAGAGCCTGCGCGTCTGGAGCCTGTGCTCCGCAACAAGAGAGGCCGCGATAGTGATAGGCCCGCGCACTGCGATGAAGAGTGGCCCCCGCTTGCCACAACTAGAGAAAGCCCTTGCACAGAAACGAAGACCCAACACTGCCATATATAAATAAATAAATTAAATTTAAAAAAAAAAACAAACAAAAAAACTATCAGTTTTATCATGTGATACTAATATATATCCCACATTGTAATAAATAAGATAATGTACATAAGAGGGTTCTGCAGAGACTACATTTATTGTATCATTAGCAGTCTTCTCAGTGGGGTTTTGGTTTGTTCTTAGGATTTTCACCACTTGACATAGATTCTTTCTGTGACATAGATTCTTTCTGTGAAATTCTGCAAGGTAAAAATATATTCATTAACACTAAAAAGAAATATTTTGGCCATATTGTTATGGCCTACCTTCTGTTACTCAATTTTGATTAACATTTTAATTTCAACTTTTCAACAACCTTATCTTCCTTCCATTTTGGCAACTGCCTGATGATCTAGCCATAGTTTGGGTGTCTTGTAGTTAGCAGAGTAATGGATTTTTCAGCTGTGTGTCCCAGATCCTGCCCTCTAGCTTTAAGTTGCAAACTGCATGAGACATTTTGATTAATAATGTTAAGAATATTTATTTTTCCATTATGCAAACAATTCATTTGCTGTTTGACTAATGCTTATGCCAAGTATGAGTTTACCAAACTACTAAGCCACAGGCAAATTCAAACTGTATAGCTTTTTTTCCTGTGACTTAAAAATTATGAAAAAGAAACACATAGCCATAAAAATAAGGAACATTACATTACTTATTATATTAGCTAGTTCAGAAAGAATTGATCATTAAGTAATTAAACTGCTTATTTAAAAATTAATTAAAAAGTTAAAAAGCAAATCATAATTATTTTAAAAATTTTGCAAAATAGCAATAAAAGTGTAAATAACAGGGGGGAGTGGTCTGTATTCCCACCACTGAGAGAGAATAACAATTGCTGCTTTGATATATTTCCTTCCTATTTTACATATATTGTTTCTTCGTACAATGTCGATTGTATCATGTAATATGTCTTTCGCCATAACACATCTACGTGGGCATGTGTCTAAGGATATTCAGTGGGCAAGTCTCATGGCCAAACACTTTCTCCCAGCTTCTTACTTGCTTTTTGGCTGCCATGACACTGCTGGGCTGCCTCTCTTCTTCCACTCTGGTTTCTTGCTCCCAGCCCCACTCCTAACTCCAAACCTCTTAGGATGCTACCCCTCAAGCAACCATGTGTCTGAGTTTTGTCACTTTGGTACCAAGGCCAGAGTCTGGGAACTCAGCTTCTTCGGGCACACTGATTTCCTCGTATTCCTCGTAACTGTGATCACACCTGTGCCACACCATTGCTTGAGGTGAGCAGGAAGTATTTCTCTCTTCTTTCCTTTCCTTTCCCCTGGACAGCTTTCTGTGAAGTAGGGTTATGAGGAAAGGGCATGTTCCCTGTAGGCTCCTGCTAGGTTCCACTTTCCTCTTTTAATTGGATATCCAGGATTTTTATTAACCCATTTACAATATAATATATATATATTTAAAATCATCAGTATAACAAAGTGACTGGTAGGATGGAATTTTAAAATAGCATGCAACCTCCTTTTTTAGAGGCTGAGCCAGCAAGTCTCCTTAAGAGAAATTTTTCTTATTATGAGAAAAAAAAAAAAAGTTGACTGGCTTACCTTAGTTACGTAAAAGCTTGTGCAGCCTTTTCTGGTGTTTTTGTGTCTCTCCTTAAAATGCAGACCAGAACATTCTGGTTTTAGCAAAGTTTCCCCTCCTTGCCCTCAACCTTTTGTGAAGGTTGTGAATCAGTTTTTCATCAGAGGCTTGGCAGCCTTGTGAGTGTGAAGGGACTAAGATTCCAGCCCCTTCTCCATAAGATTCAACATTAGACAAATTTGGAGGAAACCACAGTGTCCTTGGCTGAGGCTCCCTGACAGGAAAGAACCACAATAGTGACAGATGAGCAATTATGAAGAGAGAAAGAAAGTTTGGGCTACAACAAGTTTCAGACAAGGTTCTAAGACAGGTCTGGCCTTGGCAGATCTTGTACTGAGCCTTCATACGTCCCCAGGCCTGGCCAGCCTGGTACGGGAGTCATGACTAGGCGACAGTGGAGCGACCCTAGTGATGTAAATGTACACAGGCGTTGCTGTCGCTGTGGGGTCCCCATCCAGTCTCAGTTGTCCCTGTTAGGACAGTGCCAACAGCGCTGCTCTACTGGTGGTATTCCCCCTCATTGAGAAGAATGGTGGCCGTCCTCTGGCCTAATAATTTGGATCCTGGGTGACATGGGATAAAAAGCTGCCCGCCAGTATAGGCATGCGGGTTTGTAAGTGATTAATTAGAATAATAAAAAGGATGTGGCTGTATTTATCCAGGCTGGTGAAGCAAGTTACTATTACTCAAGCATTTTTCATGTTATTACAAACTTTGATGCCTGCCTAGTGGTGTACTGAGAGAACATATCTTATTTTCTCATTTCTCTATTATTGAACATAAAGGTCTTTTGAATGAGGCATTTCTGACAGAATCTAGTATTGTTGTAGCACTAAAAGTGTAACAGTAGTAGGAATATATTTTCTGGGTGTTAAAAGTATGCAGTTATAATGTAAAATGAGTCATTTAGAACACAAACATTATTCTTTGGAACATGATGAATTTAGCCTCCTTGTCTTCTTGTATTCAAGGGGCACTAGGAATCTTTGCCAAGAGTGGGGCATGATAGGGAGAGGGGGCTCAGAGAACCAAGAGTGCAGTCTGTGCTTGAGTTCCATCTTTTCCAGGATACCTTTGATCCGAAGGAGGGTCAAAGGTAGTATTGTATGCAGGATGGAAGGTCCACATCCATTAGATATAAGAGGCCATGACTCTCCCCAGTGAGTCCCCAGAAACAAGCAGGGCCCAATACATAGTAAGTGCTTGGTATGTATTTTGTGAGTATTTGAATGAATGAATATTTCCACTAAGCACTCAGGGAACAAGACTATGTAAGCATTCCAGAATTAAAGGATCAGATTTGTACAAACTTGCCATATAATTTTGAAAGTGCTGTTTAACCTCTAGAAGTCCATCTTCTTATATGACAAATTGGTAATGATATCTGTATTTACCTATATAAAAAGCATAATATTATAATACAACTAGATCTGTGTGGCTTCTTTTCATATGCTGTTATGTTATTTCAAGACATTAGTTTTCCTGATAGTGGTTATGTGATCTTCTACACCTGGATGTAAACAATAGCGACAACAACAACAAGAAAATGAAATAAAGCACCACTGACTCCAGAGGAAATAATAATTATAGTTCATGGCCATAAATGATACCTGCGGTAGATACGAGACTACTTTAGGCCTGTATTTCCGAGTATACATTGTTACTTTTACTTGATTGCGCTCCAATTTCCATTAATTTGAGAACTGTGGGAAAATGAGACTATAGGTGCCACGTTCAAATTGGAGAGTTTCAGGAACTATAGAATGGGTTTTATTTTGTTTCCAGAAGACAATTTCTGTCATGCTCTGGGAACATGGTGGCCTGTGGAGTAATTGGTTGAGT
The DNA here is from genome assembly GCF_009873245.2 of Balaenoptera musculus. NCBI lineage: Eukaryota > Metazoa > Chordata > Mammalia > Artiodactyla > Balaenopteridae > Balaenoptera > Balaenoptera musculus. The sequence goes on from NC_045790.1 coordinate 78,007,444, forward strand.
CAGGCCCCAGCTACCTTGTCTTGAAAGAGGGGCCCAGTAGGAGCAGCTGCCCTGAGAATCTTGAGTCTGAGTCTGTCTTTTTTATTTTTTAAATTTTTTGTAGACACTAAGAAATAAAATTTCTGCTACAACATAGACAGTAAATTTAAAAGTTCTGTTTTTGTGGGCATTAAAAGGAAACTGATTGAGCAATGAGATAAAATTCAGGACACAGGATAAGTGGTGATGAAATCAGTATGTTAAAAGGGATTAGATCTCTACAATCAACAAAATGAAATTAACATATATTATCACATTCAAATCTCAGTACAGCCCCTGGAGGGAAGTTGGAGAAGCACTATTATCCTTCTTTAAAAATTTCAGGAACTGAGACTCAAAAAGTTTAGGGGCCATGTCCACAGCAATAGAACTTGTAACTGACGATTAGAGTTTGGGTTTTCACTCTCCTTCTACCACCTCTCCATGCTACTGTTGAAGGTGCCAGAGCCTTGGCACCTTTATGTCTTTCTCTCCTGAGTCATTCAATCATAGTTCCAGAGTATCTCTGCAAAAGAAGTGAATGTCCCTTCTGAAACTCAGCACTTTTAACATATATGTTATCAGTATATCTCCACCTACAAACTTTCAAATAACATGAAAGCTTGAGGCATTTCTTTCCTTTCTTTTTTTTCTCCCCTTTTCCTTTATGCATGTCCAGAGGTTATTTTTATACTGCCATTTCCTAGAGGAAAGGAAAATAGAAATTCTTGTTCTTTATCAAGGCTAATAATCTGGCTGCTTTTTATTTAAATTAAAAAAAAAAACACGAAAATCCTTTCTGTAGACTTGACAGGTTATCCCAACTCTCTCATTTGTGCTCAGAGATTTTAACGTTTTCTCTTCTATTTTCTGGCCACAAGTCTTCTTGATAGAAAATTGCAACAAGAGAAAGGTCTGTTCCCTTTTGGAATGCTCTCCACACAGAAGCCTGGGAGAAAAGTTGTAGCATATGTTAGAGACCCCAGCTTCTAGGAGCTGGGCCAGAATAGGCAGCATGAAATAGGATAAGGTGATTCTCTTTGCTTTCAAGCTTTGGTTCCCTTCTTAAAGAACTCCATTCTTGTGGCCAGGAAAAGCAAATAGAGTTGGTTCTGAAGCAGATGCTGCTCACACTTCCTGGTTGTCAGAGCAGAAGTGAGAAGGCAGAATTAAAGGAGACAAAATTAGAGTGAGAGTGTGTGTGTGTGTGTTTACATGTGCACGCACACGTGCATGGGCACACAAGTATAAAGCATCAACATTTGCAAACCCGATATAATCTGCAAAACAAAGCACATCTTCAATGTCAAGTAAGAATGAAGAAAAGTGAGTATATCTCTGGAGCAGGAATCAACAAACTTTTTCTGTAAAGAGCCAGATAAAAAAATATTTTAGACTTAGTGGGTCACATGGTCTCTGTCCCAAATATTCAACTCTGCTATTGTAGTACAAAACAGCCTTGGACAACATATAAACAAATAAGCATGGCTATGTCCCAATAAAACTTCATTTATGGACACTGAAATTTGAATTTTATATAACTTCCACATCATGAAATATTATTTTTCTTTTGATTTTTTCCCCACCATTTAAAAATGCAAAAGCCATTTTTAGCTTGTGGGTGGTACAAAAGCAGGCAGTGAACCAGATTTGGCCAATGGGGCTCTAGAGGAAGGGTAATGCTAGTATAGGGGTGGTATGAAAATGTGGAAGACATTTCTTTTTATTCTTCTGTGAAGTGGTGACCAGATGAGCACATTTCCTCATCCTCCTTATGAAAAAAAAAAAAAAAAATTTACAAAACTTATATCGATTAAAATATCATCTCTTTGAAATTCACTTAATTCTGAAATTTCAACAGGGCCATGCCGAAATTTATCAATGGGCATTTTTTGAAAGTTTAGTTGCATTGCCTTGCCAGCTTTATATTTAAGGCATATAGACTTCAAATATTTTAGAGAAATCTGGTGATCAAAGGAAGAATATCTTATTTCAAGATAATACTTATTTGAAAGAACCTGCCTCTCAGATGGGATTGTCCCAAAAATCCATACCAATACACTATCAGGTTAATTTTCTGCTTTATAATACAATAAAACAGTCACATAATACTGAAAACATTAACAGTATTGTCAAATTTTGAACAATACTGAAAATTTTAACAGTATTGTTAAAATTTTATTTGACTTGTGAGTCAAATAAAATCATGATAAATGTGTCATAGTGTCCTGCATACGTGTGGGGAAAGAATCTGTGTTTCTAACTGAATTCAAAAAAGAAATAACTCATTATGAAAGCAAACCATTTCTGATGAGGGGAACATGAATATAAGTGCAAATCTACAAATCTTTATTGTTAAGGTACTCTCCCCCCCACTTCCTGTCCTTTAATCATGCCCATAACTATGGGCGCTCAGATTCAGTTGGGGTATAATTTGAAAAGAATGTTTGACTATGACCATAAACATTCCATTTAGTCATCACCATGAATCCCAGATGCTGGCAACAACATAGACATTTTTTTGTGGGCGTGAGACTAATCCAGATCCCTGCTATTCAAGTGTCGTCTGTAGATCAGGAGTATCAGCATCACCTAGAAGCTTGTTGGAAATGCAGAGTCTCAGGCTCCACCCCAACCTCACTGAATCAAAATCTGGATTTTAACAAAACCTTCAAATGGTTTGTATGAACACGAATGGTAAAGAGGCACTCAGCTTTAGGAATGGTTTTCGACCTTGGCTGTAAGTTAGAATTCCCTGTGGAACTTCTAGAAATCCCAGTGCCCAATCTCCATAGCAGACCAATCAAATCAGAATATCTGGAGGTGAGTTATGGGGGACGCGCCGGTGCCCAGCATGGCGGCCGCTTGGCCCTCCGGGCTGGTTGCTTCTGAGACTGCTGCCGCTGGGCTCCTGGGTGTTCTGTGGTTTGCGTCAGTAATCACGGGACCTTGGGGAGCTGCCACGGCCGCGGCGAGGAGACACTTACGTGCGAGGACCTCAAAGTGGGACAATATATTTGTAAGGATCCAAAAATAAATGATGCTACACAAGAACCAGTTAACTGTACAAACTGCACAGCTCATGTTCCATGTTTTCCAGCACCTAACATGACTTGTAAGGATTTTAGTGGCAATGAAACACATTTTACTGGAAACGAAATTGGTTTTCTCAAGCCCATATCTTGCCGAAATGTAAATGGCTATTCATACAAGGTGGCGGTTGCACTGTCTCTTTTTTGTTGGATGGTTGGGAGCAGATAGATTTTACCTTGGATACCCTGCCTTGGGTTTGTTAAAGTTTTGCACTGTAGGACTTTGTGGAATTGGGAGCCTAATTGATTTCATTCTTATTTCAATTAAGATTGTTGGACCTTCAGATAGAAGTAGTTACATTATAGATTATTATGGAACCAGACTTACAAGACTGAGTATTACCAATGAGAAATTTAGAAAAACTCAGTTATATCCATGAATATTGTTTAAAAGAAACAGATTTGGGCCTCCTTGATTTTAATAGAGAACTCTCAGTATGTAGATTTTCCAGATTTTCCTTTTTCCTTCTTCACATACCACTTTATGGATTCTATTTAATTTTTTGTTGTTGCTGATGTTTTTGTTTTCTTGTTTTAGTTAAAAACATATTATTCTGAGACGTATTTAATAGAACTTTTTTGAGATTTATATGATAATAGTCTTTCTTCGGCTACTGTCTCTATGAGATAGATAGCTTATTACTCTGATATTAATGTCTTTTCCAAAGGGAAGTTGCCACTTGTCCTTTTCGCTTCTGAAAAATAAAAGTATGACTTATTCAAAAAAAAAAAAATCTGGAGGTGGGATCTACACATCAGTATATTTTAAAGCTCCCTGGATTATTCCAAAGTGCAGGGAAGTCTGAGAACCACTGGGCTAGGTGGTGGACCGAACGTATTATTGCTCTGAGGGTAAGAAGAGAACACTCTCATTATCAAGTGGAAACAAGGTCCCCAGAACTAGAGGCTTTATTAGAAGTGTTAAAAAGGTCAGCATGTTATGTATTAAAAGAGTAGCTTTCAAGAACAATTTCATTATTTGAGGGATGAAATGGCAGCATACCCCAAGACAGGCAACAGAGTCGCCTATTCAGTTTAGCCTTTTAGTCTTATTTTCAGTCTTTGCCCCACAATTTTAACTGATTCTGTACTGTTACCAAGACACCATCTGATCTTAACAAAGCTTTATAAAAAGGCTCTCATGGGATAGTGGTTTGTGAATCATCTTTTCCTGTTGAGGATGAGGGTAAATTAGTGGTATGTGAGTTTTGGTAGAGTTAGCAAAGTTTTCCACTGTTTAATTAGATTAACTGATCATGGAGGTGTTCTATCTGTAACTTAGAACTGGAACCTGAGGAAAAGGGTGCCAGTCAAAAATCCTCTTCTGTCCTTGGATCAGTGAGGAACCCATCAGATTAATTCTCTGGGCACAAGTGTAAGGGCTGGTATATGTAAGAGGAAAAGGCATTATACAGTAGCTAATGTGATACCACACTGTCAAGGTCCCAGAAGACATCAGTTCAGTTTACTGATTTGGTGCCTCCTCTCCATTACTAATATCAGTCATTATGCCTTTAAATAATAATTGTTAAATTATGCCTCTAAAGAAATGGAGCCCTCACAATGAGATAAAATGTTCAGGTTACTAAGCAGTTAACTAAAACGAACAAAATTAAAGATTAAGTTCAAGTAAAACTCTATTGGGTGCTGGCACTTATTAATTCTCCCTAACTAGGGAGAATTCTGTCTAGAATCAGACCGATTTTGAGTTGGGTCCTCTTCTTCCTACCTGTTGCTAATTATGTATCATCTTTGGACCTTCCTACATCTCGCCCCACCCCATCCCCCATCTCATCCTGGTGTTTTAGGTTCCTGGTGCTAGAGTTTATCTCCTAATTGTAGAGTTCTAAGTTTTAGCTTGCCATTGCTCCACACAACCCATCTACTCTATTTCTATTGTTCTAGCTATTTCTAAGCTTGATGGCTAATTTCACAGACCTGTGGAACACTGGAAGTGCAATTATCCTCCAGCGTAATTGCCTTCTGTAAAAACTGCCTCCCACAAAACTCCTGCAAAAACTGGGTCCTGTTTGTTACTGCCTGTGAATGTATGGATGCCTTTTCAGCTACATAGAGAGGTCTTTTCTAGATCTCCCTGGCGTTAGAAAAGATCAAGTTATCTCTACAGCTGGAACACCCCTTTTAATTAGGAGCTTTTTATGATGGTTATTTCAGGTGTCCCATTAATCTGACATCACTCCTGGGTATAGCAGTTGATGTGAAAATTGGTCTGTTTGGTATCACTTGGGAGTTTTGACTGTTTAAATATTTCATGTTCACTTATAAAAAGTTACACACATTAAATAGCTCCTACATTCTTTAGTATCACTTGAATACAGATACTACAATACACAAACACCCTCTTCAGCATTCAGTTATGCAATAATTTTTAACTGATTTAACAATTTATTTTAATATTTATTTTTAAGGTGCTATTGATTTATCCCAACTATAAAGTCATAATTATGAATGATATGTGAATGACTTTATTTTTTTTAACATCTTTATTGGAGTATAATTGCTTTACAATGGTGTTAGTTTCTGCTTTATAACAAAGTGATTCAGCTATATGTACACATATATCCCCATATCCCCTCCCTCTTGCGTCTCCCTCCCACTCTCCCTATCCCACCCCTCTAGGGGGACACAAAGCACCGAGCTGATCTCCCTGTGCTATGCAGCTGCTTCCCACTAGCTATCTATTTTACATTGGGTAGTGTATATATGTCAATGCTACTCTCTCACTTCATCCCAGCTTACCCTTCCCCCTCCCTGTGTCCTCAAGTCCATTCTCTATGTCTGCATCTTTATTGCTGTCCTGCCCCTAGGTTCCTCAGAACCACTGTTTTTTTTTTTAGATTCCATATATATGTGTTAGCATACGGTATTGTTTTTCTCTTTCTGACTTACTTCACTCTGTATGACAGTCTCTAGGTCCATCCACCTTGCTGCAGATAACTCGATTTCGTTTCCTTTTATGTCTGTGTAATATTCCATTGTATGTGTGTGCTACATCTTCTTAATCCATTCATCTGTCAATGGACACATGTTGCTTCCATGTCCTGGCTACTGTAAATAGTGCTGCAATGAACATTGTGGTGCAAAACTCTTTTTGACTTATGGTTTTTCTCAGTGTATATGCCCAGTAGTAGGACTGCTGGGTCGTATGGTAGTTTTATTTTTAGTTTTTTAAGGAACCTCCATACTGTTCTCCATAGTGGCTGTATCCATTTACATTCCCATCAACAGTACAAGAAGGTTCCCTTTTCTCCACACCCTCTCCAGCATTTAGTGTTTGTAGATTTTCTGATGATGCCCATTCTGACTGGTGTGAGGTGATATCTCACTGTAGTTTTGATTTGCATTTCTCTAATGACTAGTGATGTTGAGCATCCTTTCAGGTGTTTGTTGGCAATCTGTATGTCTTCTTTGGAGAAATGTCTATTTAGGTCTTCTGCCCATTTTTGGATTGGGTTGTTTGTTTTTTTGATATTGAGCTGCATGAGCTGCTTGTGTATTTTGGAGATTAATCCTTTGTCAGTTGCTTCGTTTGCAAATATTTTCTCCCAATCTGAGGGTTGTATTTTCATCTTGTTTATAGTTAGTTTCCTTTGCAAAAGCTTTTAAGTTTCATTAGGTCCCATTTGTTTATTTTTGTTTTTATTTCCATTTCTCTAGGAGGTGGGTCAAAAAGGGTCTTGCTGTGATTTATGTCATAGAGTGTTCTGCCTATGTTTTCCTCTAAGAGTTTTCTAGTGTCTGGCCTTATTTAGGTCTTTAATCCATTTTGAGTTTATTTTTGTGTATGGTGTTAGGGAGTGTTCTAATTTCATTCTTTTACATGTAGCTGTCCAGTTTTCCCAGCACCACTTATTGAAGAGGCTGTCTTTTCTCCATTGTATATTCTTGCCTCCTTTATCAAAGATAAGGTGACCATATGTGTGTGGGTGTATCTCTGGGCTTTTTATCGTGTTCCATTGATGATTTTGGATCATCTTTACTATCATTACTCTGAATTCTTTTTCAGGTAGACTGCTTATTTCCTCTTCATTTGTTCGGTCTGGTGGGTTTTTACCTTGCTCCTTCATCTGCTGTGTATTTCTCTGTCTTCTCATTTTGCTTAACTTAACTGTGTTTGGGGTCTCCTTTTCGCAGGCTGCAGGTTTGTATTTCCCATTGTTTTTGTTGTCTGCCCCCAGTGGCTAAGGTTGGTTCAGTGGGTTGTGTAGGCTTCCTGGTGGAGGGGACTGGTGCCTGTGTTCTGGTGGATGAGGCTGGATCTTGTCTTTCTGGTTGGCAGGACCATGTCTGGTGGTGTGTTTTGGGGTGTCTGTGAACTTATTATGATTTTAGGCAGCTTCTTTGCTAATGGGTGGGATTTTGTTCCGGTCTTGCTAGTTGTTTGGCATAGGGTGTCTAGCACTGTAGCTTGCTGGTTGTTGAGTGGAGCTGGGTCTTAGCATTGAGATGGATATCTCTGTGAGAGCTTTTGCCATTTGATATTACATGGGGCTGGAAGGTCTCTGGTGGACCAATGTCCTGAACTTGGCTCTCCCACCTCAGAAGCTCAGGCCTGACACCCGGCCTAAGCACAAAGACCCTGTCAGCCACTTGGCTCAGAAGAAAAGGGAGAAAAAAAAAGAAGGAGAGAAAGAAAAAATAAATAAATAAAATAAAGCTATTAAAGTATAAATTTTTTTTAAAATTATTAAAAATAAAAAAATAATAATAATAAAGAAAGAAAGAGAACAACCAAACCAAAAAACAAATCCACCACTGATAATAGGCGCTAAAAACTACACACACACACAAAAAAAACCAGACAGACAGAATCCTAGGACAAATGGTAAGCAAATCTATACAGAAAAATCACACAAAGAAGCAGACACATACATACTTACAAAAAGAGAAAAAGGAAAATATATATATATTAAAAAAAAAAGGAAGAGAGCAACCAAATCAATAAACAAGTCTACCAATGGCAATAAGCTCTAAATACTAAACTAAGATAAAGATAAAACCAGAAACAAATTTGATGCAGAAAGCAAACCCCAAGTCTACAGTTGCTCCCAAAGTCCACTGCCTCAGTTTTGGGATGATTCGTTGTGTATTCAGGTATTCCAGTGATGCAGGGTACATCAAGTTGGTTGTGGAGATTTAATCCGCTGCTCGTGAGGCTACTGGGAGCGATTTCCCTTTCTCTTCTTTGTTCGCACAGCTCCCGGGGTTCAGCTTTGGATTTGGCCCTGCCTCTGTGTGTAGGTCGCCTGAGGGCGTCTGTTCTTCGCTCAGACAGGACGGGGTTAAAGGAGCAGCTGCTTCGGGGGCTCTGGCTCACTCAGGCCGGGGGGAGGGAGGGGTACAGAAAGTAGAGCGAGCCTGCAGCAGCAGAGGCCGGCGTGACATTGCACCAGCCTGAGGCGCGCCGTGCGTTCTCCCGGGGAAGTTGTCCCTGGATCACGGGACCATGGCAGTGGTGGGGGGTGCACAGGCTCCCGGGAGGGGAGGTGTGGATAGTGACCTGTGCTTGCACACAGGCTTCTTGGTGGCTGCAGCAGCAGCCTTAGCGTCTCATGCCCGTCTCTGGGGTCCGCGCTGATAGCAGCAGCTCGCACCCGTCTCTGGAGCTCGTTTAGGTGGTGCTCTGAATCCCTTCTCCTCGCGCACCCCAAAACAATGGTCTCTTGCCTCTTAGGCAGGTCCAGACTTTTTCCCGGACTCCCTCCCGGCTAGCTGTGGTGCACTAGCCCCCTTCAGGCTGTGTTCGCGCAGCCAACCCCAGTCCTCTCCCTGGGATCCGATCTCTGAAGCCCAAGCCTCAGCTCCCCGCCCCCACCTGCCCCAGTGAGCAGACAAGCCTCTCGGGCTGGTGAGTGCTGGCTGGCACTGATACTCTGTGTGGGAATCTCTCCACTTTGCCCTCCACACCCCTGTGGCTGCGCTGTCCTCCGTGGCTCCGAAGCTTCCCCCCACCGCCCCCTGCAGTCTCCGCCCACGAAGGGGCTTCCTAGTGTGTGGAAACCTTTCCTCCTTCACAGCTCCCTCCCACTGGTGCAGGTCCTGTCCCTATTCTTTTGTCTGTTTTTTCTTTTTTCTTTTGCCCTACCCAGGTACTTGGGGAGTTTCTTGCCTTTTGGGAGGTCTGAGGTCTTCTGCCAGCATTCAGTAGGTGTTCTGTAGGAGTTGTTCCACATGTAGATGTATTTTTGATGTATTTGTTGGAAGGAAGGTGATCTCCACGTCTTACTCCTCCGCCGTCTTGAAAGTCCCCTGTTATGCAATAATTGATAACTTCATAAATATGAACAAAAGGGCCTACTGTGTGTGAGATAGTATCCTAGATTCTGTGAGGAATTAAAAGATTCAGCAAAAGTGTTTCCTGCTCTCTTTGGAGCCCATGGGTAAGAAAAGCACACAAATAATCATTTCCCAAATCAAATACAGTTGGTGACTAAAACAAGTAAACAAGCAGTAAGTGCTATGGAAGTTCCAAGAAAAGGAAGGGCAAGAGCACATGGGGACAAAATTTCGTCTAAGGCTTCGTGAAAGAGATGGCATTGGAGGTGGATCTTGAAGATGGGTAGTTTTCAACAGGGAGTTCTCAGGGTGAATGGAAATGAAGTTAACAAAGGTGCTGTCTATAAATACATGAACATTCATGCATGAACACTTATCACCTGGAATGGGCTATCACTTCCTTCATCCAAAACCCCTGTGTGATCTAGTAGCTAAGTGCTATATGCTTGGTAATAATATAAGGCAACAAATGTTTTTGTCTCCTCTGACTGAGATAGAAAGTGAAAGTGAAAGGAATCATCAAAGGCTCACATGCCTGTCTCACAGAAAACCAACCAGAGCAATTGAATTAAAGCCTAGTTGTTGATTTGAAATCTATTTAAGCATGCTCCCAGATTTTTTAGCATCTTTTTCTAACTCTTTGCTAAAAACTTCTGGTAACTTCTCGCTCTGTGCATCCATTCTTTTCCTGAGTTCTTGGATTATCGTTATGATCATTACTTTGAACTCTTTCTCAGGTAGATTGGCTATCTCCACTTAATTTAGTTGTTTTTCTGGGGTTTTATCTTGTTCCTTTGTCTGTAACATTCCTTTGCCGTCTCATTTTGTTTAAATTTCTATTTGTATTTTTATGTATGTAATAGCTTAGTTAGACGTTTCTCGACCTTTTAGAAGTGGCCCTCTGTAGGGGATGTCCTATGTGTCCCAGCAGTACACTCCCCTCTCACCACCCAAGGCCCAGGGACCAGCTGGTCCCAGGGTAGGTTCTGACCTGTGTCAGTTCTGCAGGCTGCAGGATCATAGTTTCATTCGTTCTGGTATTTGCCCCCTGGTGGGTGAGGCTGGTCTGGAGGTCTGTGTAAGCTTCCTGGTGGGAGGCGCTGATGCCTGCTCATTGGTGGGTGGAGCCGGGTCTTGGCCCTCTGATGGGCAGGGCCAAGTCAAGGGGCGTATCTAAAGATGGCTGTGGACTGAGGAAGTCTTTAGGCTGCCTGTCTGCTGATGTGTGGGGCTGTGTTCGTGTTCCGTTGGCTTTTTGGCCTGAGGCGTCCCAGTTACAGGCTGTTGAGTGGGGCAGGTCTCGGTGCCAGAGACTCAAAATATGTGTCTCTGCCTCCAGCCAGAATTGATGCAGGTCCCTGCTTCCGCCACCAGCTTTTATGACCCCAGAGAGAGCCACAGTTGCCCCCGCTCCCTCGCCTCTCCAGGAGACCCTCCAAGACCAGCAGGTAGGTCTGGCCCAGGCTCCTATGGAGTCACTGCTTTTGCCCTGGGACCCGGTGCACATGGACCTTGTGTGTGCCCTCCTCTTTGTTCCCCCCAGTCCTGTGCAGCTCCTGCAATCAAGCCCTGCTGGCCTTCAAAGCTAAACGCTCTGGGCGCTCCTCCTCCCAGTGCTGAACCCTGGGCTGGGGAGCCTGCTATGGGGCTCGGAGGTCTCTCTCACTCCTGTGGGAGAACATCTGCGATATAATTGTTCTCCAGTTTGTGGGTTGCCCACCTGGGCGGTATGGGAATTGACTGTATCATGACCTCCTACCATCTCGTGATTTCTTCTTTATGCCATTGGATGTAGAATACCTTTTTCAGTAGATTCCCGTCTTTTTTACCCGTGGTTGTTCAGCAGGTAGTTGTGATTTGGGTGTGCTTGTAGGAGGAGATGAGCTCAGGTCCTCCTAATCTGCAATCTGGTCTCCAGTTTATTTGCAGAGAAGTCAGTTCTTTATAAATCCATGAACAGCAAGGTCTCCCTGGGATGGATACGCCAAGGGGACTTTCACTCCCGAAATCCCCAGCATCTTTTCATTGTTTGAATTTCAAAGAATTTACTTTTCCCACATGAAGAAATCAGGGACAAATCAAAAGGAGTTTTGGTCATCGTTGATAAATATTCTAATTAAATCCTTCATTGACTGATGACTGCCAAGAGTCAGCAGCAGGTGGTAACAGTTCCTTTGTAATCATTATAATTGTTTGAAATAATTCAGTGTTCTGTTCCAGGGCTGTTTTTGAAGAGGCCTAAGAGAGACAGTGCAGATGGGCCTGATTTAAACAGTATCCTTGTTAAAAGTGCATATTATATTCGCCGGTTAAGTTATTGGCAAATTTAAATATATTATCAGTAGATCAAACTAATCATTTATTGAAAAATAATAATAGCCACAGCTGTTCTCCCTTTAATTTTTAAGAGAGAAAATATCATGTTCACTTAGTTATGCATATCCAACATATTTTCTTTCTTTTGCACTCAGCATGTCTGATGTCACAGTGTTTCTTTTACATTATGAATAGACATCTCCGTGAGCTTTTTTTCTTTTAAATTTATGGAACATATGCAGTATCCACTTCACCCAAAGCTATAGAATAACGACGCTATTATTGTAGCCATCTGTCTCTTCACATCAGTGTCTTCTATGGTTTTATAGTCCAGTCTTAGGGCTCTGTAAGAAACAATATTGGTTAACATTAATAACTGCCTTCATCTGACAATTTACATCTCTGTTTGGAGACAGCTCCTGAAAGCATCTTTCCCAGTTAAGGGTGCAGGGCTTTGGAGGGAGGGAGGGAGGAGGGACGACTGTCTTGAGGGAGATGGAGGCAGAGCCGCCTATTTTGCTCCACTTGACTGACGCCCAAAGGAAAGGGTGAGTCAGTCTCCCACTTCCTATTATCACTCTGCATTTGCAGTTTCCCACCTTGACAGGCAGTAACAGTTCCAGCCAATGCTAATTTGGGTAACATCTAAAAGGCTTGCCTGACAAGGCAGATTCAAATTATGAAGCAAACCCCTCACATACTGAGACCTTGTTAGCTAGATTAGTGGCGGATTGGCTCCTTGTGACAGCTTGTCTGCTAGAGGTGAGCTATCTGCATTTTCAATGCAGGCAGGTTATATCATCATTTAAAGAAAAAAAATAAAGATGTCGTTTTTCTTGTTTGTCACAGAGTTCATGTAATATTCCCTCTCGATTTTCTCATTGTTGACTTCTGAAAGAAATATCAGCAAGTGTGTACCTTTGAGTGCGACAGCTGATTTTGTTATGGATGAACAGAGTATTGTGACAAAACAGTGGCACAGCTGTCATAACAGCTGTCACACATTAATCATGACAGTGACAAATAGCATAATTACCTTATCTGGAATTCCTAGCATGTACACTCAGTATGCCCCACTGCCGAGAGAGCATATCACGCATGGTTTAATTAAAAAGACATCAATACAGGTTAGTTAGACAAGGGCTAGAAGACATTGATCCAAAATGAAAATAAAATTATTTGTAGGTTGGTGTTTAGGGACACCCAAAGACCAATTACTTAGCCGACGTGATAATTTGAATATATTTCCCTACTGGCCCTTCTCAATGTGTGTATCACGTGGTAAATTGGCTGCTCTGCCCCAAACCATTAGCCCTTCCTCCATGAAATAGTTGATCCCCTTTTTTTTTCCAGCCTCAGCATGGGTTCTCGGGAGCCATCTTGATGTGCTGTCAATTGACTGAAGGGGCTCTATTGATAAATATGTGATTACCAGTGAACAAGTTGCGGCTAACATTTTTGTTAACTTGCTTTCCAGTCAAGTACTGAGCAGGAGAATGATATTAAATAGAGTGATTTTTGTTTTATTTGTAAATTCTTCTTAAGTAAAGAATATAAGCAGGTGAGACAGAGTGTAAGCCTAAAAATGACAGTCTCTTACATGTGCTGTGTTTTAATATGTATTCCTGTATTCATGTGCATATACGTGTCACATCAGTATGTATAAATATGCACACATGCCAAATATATGTATATCTTTGCCCCCCAGCCCAGCTATTTTAAGCTCAACAATTCATTGAATTTACTGATTGAATTCCTGGTAGCTGGTTCTTGAATTGCTCTGAAGCTGCCTCAATGAAATATTAATGAATCAATTTCCATAGACATGGACTCATTATCTTCCTGGATGCCATTGGAAAACACAGTCCTGCCTGCGGTGTCCTTCCACCTGTCTGTGACATGATTCGATTTTTTCTCTCTCTCTCTTTTCAATTAAATAAAAATATTGCTATCAGGAAGTTTTTGATAACGGTAGAACAGACATTTCCATTTCTTTTGATAGGCACCTAAATGGAGGTAAGCCATTTAAAATAAATTTATGTATCACTTAAGTGATATGTTTAAAAGTGGGTCCTGGAAATAAAAAAAGAGGTGGCCAGTTTAGTTCTATGGTCTCTGTAATGCCCTTTGGAAATGAGGAAACTGCTGTTCTCAGGACAGTCTACTTGGGAAATGTCTGTATTTTAGGAAGCGAGGGCGAACCATCTAATTGTTTACACAGTTATCAACTTTAGAAAATGTTACTAAACACAAACACTTGTCACGTTAATTTAGGACTGATGGAATATAGATGGAATTATTCAGACTGTGTCTACAAAATGCCAAAACAGCTGGTTAGAACATGAAAATTTCAGGCAAGCAGTGATTAACTACACACAATGTAAATAGCTGGTTTTAGGTATTTGGTTGTTTGTTCACTGAAATTGACTGGTTTCTTATGCCTTATGCACGTCAATCCGGGGATGTAATAAAGCACGTTAAACTGCAATTATATCAAACAGAAAGTTTTTAGCTTCCTTCCTTCCCATTCATTCTGTTCCAGTGAAGATTATTAATGCCTGCTTTGGGTACCATCAACACCCACTTTATAGAACTCTAAAAAAAATCCACTGGTAAATGGTTGCCAACACTGTTAGATAAAAACTAGGATTATGTTCTCAAATTCAATGGCTTTCACCATTTTGATTTAGAACCAGTAGTATATCTGAATGTCATGTCATCTGAAGACAATATTACCATTTCAGCACATACATATTATATGACCTGAGAACGGTATTACTGTTTCAACACATACGTTCTTTCAGAGAAAACGGGAAAGCACAAGCCTGACCAAGGACATCTTCTCAGTACTAAGGCAAGAAAAAAGTATTTTATCTTTGTTGAGAGAAACCGTGTCTCCCCAGGACCTGGTCCCATTTTGATCTAGGTCTTGCGGAGCTCACTTGGCTCCCATTCTTCCTGGGGCTGATCTGATTCTGCACTCCAGGTCTGAGGAATGCCTCAAAGTAGCTCCTGGCTTGAAACAGTTTGATGAAAGCTATGAAAAAACACAAAGGCATCTACACACAGCATTTTTGCATATCATGTCAAGGTACCCATTAAAGTGGGTAGCCCTTGTGTGGACCCTTGATAATAAATCCCTATTTAAGTATAAACAAGGTCAGAAATGACCTGGAACTGCTCTCAGAGGTTGGACACCATTCTAGATCTTTCGCCTCTAGATCTTTAGATCTTGGGCTCCTGTTGAAACTAGAGGCAAAAACAAGTCTCTTAAGAATGAACCTAAGGTTTATTTATTCCACTGAGAGATATTCAAGGAGATTTTAAGGAGAATCAATTTTACGTTGTCATAAAAGTGACAAGAAAATAAAAGCAATTTTAGCCTTCCTTGATCAAGCTTTTTAGACGGAATCTCACTCTCTTCACTGTCTATGGTCCTTTTTATTTTAGGGCATGTATTTTCTACTGTACATTGCTGCTTTTTATGTGGTATCATCTCTCTTAGTACATTGTAAGCTCTTTGAAGGTTGATTCTGTATCTGATTCTCCTTTTTCTTCCTCACTGAACCTAGGATTGTGCCTACATGTCGTAATTGCTGAATAAATATGCACATAATGAATAACAACATGTTGGCTTTAATAATTAAAACAAAGGCATGGGTTTGCTCTGAAACGTTCAGGTTGTTTCTTGAATTTAGCATATTGCTTGACTGAAAACTCTGAGAAGGCCGAAGTGATTATTTTTAAAACGAGTTTTCTTCCACATTCTCTTCATAAGATGGTTTTATTTCCTCCCTCCCTCCTGCCTGCTAGTGTCAATCCAGGGATGTGATAAAGCACATTAAAAGAACTGGCCTTTTACACAAAGGTTGGATTGATTTCCATTGGTTCAAGTGGAGTGGGATATTGATCCACTGGTTGAGATACCAACTCTTTATTTTTATTTTATTTTTTTTTAATTTTTATTCTTGGCTGTGTTGGGTCTTCGTTTCTGTGCAAGGGCCTTCTCCAGTTGCGGCAAGCGGGGGCCACTCTTCATCGTGGTGCGCGGGCCTCTTCACTATCGCGGCCTCTCTTGTTGCAGAGCACAGGCTGCAGATGCGCAGGCTCAGTAATTGTGGCTCACGGGCCTAGTCGCTCCGCGGCATGTGGGATCCTCCCAGACCAGGACCCGAACCTGTGTCCCCCTGCATTAGCAGGCAGATTCTCAACCACTGCACCACCAGGGAAGCCCCCAACCCATTTTTTTCTCTCTCAAACTTTCGTATCTCTGATCTTCCCTGACCTTGAAGGGTAGCTTTTATATATTACACATAACAATGTTTTACATGTTATATAATACAAAGGTCCCAATTATTCTTTGCCTTCTAAACTTGCTCCATGCACTACCTAACGAAATTCAGTGGGATGGCCTTATCCAACTTGAGTAGATTGATACAAGCAAAACTTTATGTCTCTCTGCATCCCATCACCTCTTGGATTTGTGACCGGGTCTTTTACTCTCTATGTCTCAGAATATTTCAGTAGCACTTCCTTTGTCCAATGGTGATGATCAGCAGGTTTTCCATGTAAGAACTAGCAGGAGCAATTGCGTTTCTCTCTCTAAGAGGTTTCCTATTTATCTTCCCTGAGGTGGTGCCCATGTGGCTGTCCTGATATTGAGCAGCTGAACAGATTACACCCTGGAGCCACATCTGTGGACACATAGATCAACACCATTTTCATTGCCTTGGTGCCCAAGAAGTTTATCTTCTGTCAGTAAGATTTACTACTTTCTTCATGAACTGTTAAGGCTTTCTCTCATCCCCATGTTTCCTTTCCTCCTCCACTTTATTTGGTTTCAAACTACATTAGCATCATCTGATCTGGATTGTTAACAGCTGATTTGTTAGTTTTTGTTTCCTGCCATCATTAATAAGGCTTTCCAGTAGGGCTTCTGTAGAGGAATCTGGACTAGTAAAATATGGAAGTATCTTGCATAGAAAGAAAATGACTTTAATTGGTAAGTATACATCTAATAGGGTTGGTTTTACTTGCCATGTCTAAATGCATAGTAAAGACATTTTTCATAGGACTAAATATTTTTACTGATGTTGCTTCAGCTGTTAGGACATAATCCCTCAAATTTGGTTTTTTAGTTGACAGTACACCTTCATGATGCTTTTCTACCTCGATTCTCAATAGAGACCTAAGGGGAGAGGAAGAGATTTTATATTTTATTTTTCAGTTTTAAGTTTGGAAAATCAAAGTTCAAATAGATAAGAAAATCACAAAGTCAGCTGTGAAGCCAAGACTCAAATCTAGGAAATCATATTTGCATCTCAACTTCTCCCCACTTAACTTCAATGCCACCTCCAAATAATTCTCCTTATGACTGTCAGTTTGACTTTCTCAGGCTTTCTCTCACCTGTCCTAAAATCTGATACCTTTTCCATCTCCAAATGCTGTGACTTGCTGACTGGATGATAATAAAAGATTTAGGGGGTTATGCAAGTTATCTATCCACTTACCTGAACTGTAAAGTAAACCAAAAAAAAGAAAAAGTGAGACAGCCCTTCAGAGTATTGATTACTTCAATGGTTTCTCATCTGCCTGCATATTTGAATTACCTGAGAAACTTTAAAAATAACTAATGATGTCTGGATCCAACCTCCAGAGAGTCTGGTTTAATTGCTCTGGAGTTGGTGCCCAGACATGGGATATTTTTTAAAGCTCCCCAGATGATTCTAATATGCATCAAGTGTTGAAAACCACTGGGGAAATTCTTTCTCTTCGCCCCCTTTTGGACCCATTCCCTTATTTTTTACCCACCAAATCTTCAGAAACACCATGTTTCCTCAAAATCAGAATTCTGCATCTTGGACAACATTAATGGTGATACTTCAAAATTTAGAGTTTAAATGAATGTGTGTGTCTGTGTATGTGTGTTTACTTTGACTAGGCTAGGAGAAGAATAGTCACGGAGGAGGCTGTTGTGGAAATTGACTATGGGCTAGAGACATTTTGTGGCATAAATTTATAGCCACTAGAACGTCAACCCCCTCAGGGCAGTGTTTTGGTCTCTCTTGGTCACTGCTCTTTTCCTAGCATGTTGAACAGTGCTTGGCATATAGCAAACGCTCAATAACTATTACAAATGAATACTTCCCCAACATTTCCCTCACTCATCCTGAGTAAGAACTTAATGGAACCCCTTGCAGTTTCCCTATGTTAGGGGAATCCCAGTTTTGGTGGCTATTCTCATATTGTTTCTCCACTTAGAAGACTTACCTCCCCACCTCTTCCTCAAGTCTAAATCCTATCATTTTTTAAGGCCTAACTTTAATGAACTGTCTTCCACAAGCCTTTCTGATTCTTCTTTGAGCTGTTATAGGCAATTATCTGTGTTTCACTCATCACTACTACTTACCACTACCTATCTTATATATATTGCAGTTATTTATATGTGTCTTCACTGTTCTTCTAGTCATGACCAATTTTATATTTGCATCCCTCTCAGTACACATAGAACGCTCTCAATAAATATTTGCTTGGATGAATCACCGTTGCTTCTGGTATGTTAGATTCCTATGTTACACAGTGACGAGAGGTTAAATAGCATTTTGTAATGTTTGATTTTGTTTTATGCTTTGTATTTTAAAAAACATTTCCACATACAATATCTTATTTGCTCCTCAGCACAACTCTGAGGGATGATAGAGATGGATATTATAAATTTAAATGAAAAGAAACTGAGGCATGACTAGTTTAAATGATATTTCAAGGGCACACTCTTCAAAGGCATAGTGTGGATGCAGTGGCTAAGTTTCCAACTCCTAGTCCACAGAGCTTCACTAAACAACAGTGTGTTTTCCCCCAAATTGTCTGTGCTAACTGGCATATTTTGCTTTTGTTAACTTCCGTAAGTCCACGCCTCCAGCTCAGTTATAAAACCTAGGTTCACATCCCAAGTTAGAAGTGGAGAGTGTTTGTATTATTTGTGATAGAAATCTCTATGTTTTTAGGCAGAATACAATTCAAAAAGGCAGTTCTTTTTGTCCTTGTTGATATCTTGTGCATCACGTTGTTCTTGTTCCAGTGTGTCATGGCCTGTTTATTTTACTTTTCATGTAAACTTCACTTTGTTCATTAGATCAAAATCATACTAGAAAGGGGAATGCATGTTTGTAACATTCTAAGTAGGTGAATAGCTAGGCTGTGAGAAGTACCATATTGAAAAGAACCAGTAGAAAAACAATGAGAACCCAATAGTATGTGGCTTCCCGGTTGGTTTTCTGTGTGTATTTTTTTTTTTAACCATTTAAACTCTTGCCTTTACTTATTCAGTAGTTTCTAAACACCAAGCAACAGCATGAGCATAGGGTGCAGGGCTTCCCTTTATTCATATATTTTAGTTCAAAGGAATGATTAAGAATCCATATTAAATGACTGAGGTTTTATTTTTTCATTAGTATAAAACACATGCATCAATGAAAACGTCAATCTAATCATGTGAGCAAGACTCACCATTGATTTATCCAAGATGGAACTAAGCAGTAGTTTTTGACAGCACAAGGGGTGTAAATAGCTCTTCTTAATATGATTTAAATTTGATCATTACATGTTCTTAATGATAATTCGTGAGCATTTTATTCAGTTGTAAGTGCATTTATTTTCCAATGGTGGAAATAAAACGTTGTCAGATACTCTGGAATGAAATAAAATTGTATTTTGGTTTGTGTAAGATGTAGTTAGTTACGCTGAGAGTTGTGCTTGACTGTAAGGGATAAAGTAGCCTTATGATACTTTTTTCTCCCATTTACATAAATACAGTTCAGGGAATATTACTAATGAAGTGGATATGGGGTCACCTAGCCAACTTAAGAAAAGGTTACTACTTTATTTTAAGTAGCCCATCAATCATTGTGAATTAATGTCGTATTCTAGGTGAAAGCACTAATCATAATAAATTCATTTTGTATTCATGAGGGTGTCAAATGCACACCCATAGGAGTCCCATGTCATTTGTCAGTATGGAAAGAAAAATTTAAATATGACCTATCTGCAATCTCTTTGCTATGGCTTATACCCAGATGCATGTTGTAGTGCTGATGGACATGTGATGCACATGGGGTAAAGCTGGAAACTTCACTAAGATGATTGGAAATAGAATGAAATCTGTGTCAGGAATAATGACCTCAGGCTGCTGGCTGACATTTCCATGTCCTCCAAGGAATGCCAAAGGGTCAAGAGGGTGCCTGAGGGCAGGCCTGTAAATGGGAATTCGTGAGCCCACAACAGAGCTGCCTTGTTTAATTCACTGCTTCCAAATTCTATGCCCACCTCTCATTTGAGACCATAACTTGGTGTCATTATTACCATCACTTTACCCATTACAACAGCAACATAAGAATCTTTTCTGAGTGGTTCTAGACACTGATAATTCAACAGGGCATTGGGCATGGTGCAGGAAAGGCTTTTTCTCTTTCTACCTTTCCCCCCTGTTGGAAGTATTGCAGAGAAACCCTCCTTTTCCCTTCTCATTGAATCCACCTCCATGGGAAAAGGAGTAATATAAGTGGCAGATGGGTAGAAGAGTGAGTGTCGAACATACGTTTAGAAATGTGTCTCCATTGGGTAGAATTAATGTGTTAAATGGCTTGCTGGTATTATTTTTTATCATTGTTATTGCTGATATTATTACCTCCATTTTAAAGAAGAAAATTAAGCATAGATTGGCTAAGTAACTTATGGTTATGTAGCCCAAAGTGGTGGAGTTGCCATTTGAACTGCTATTCTACCTCTCTGTAATTATACTACCTACTACGTATGATTGTTTTGAAAGTTAAGTGAGGCTAGGGATCTAAATTTCTCAGGAGAGTATTTAATTAATATTAGCTAATATAAGTAATTGTATGGTTTGGAGTAATCCACTGCCCCCCCCTACCTCCCAGCCTCCCAGCCCCCCAACCCTACCTCGCTGGGCCTGAGTTTTTCCTCTGGAAAGAAGGAAAGACATTAGACTTGTGGCTCCCTTTTTAGTTTGCTCTGATTGGCTCTGGTACCAAGATAGCAATTTGTCATAGGCAGGGATCCAGCTCTCTTCAAGAGGTTCTTACTGCCACCATTGCTCAGATATTTCTGGGTCCTCTGATGTTCAAGTCCTGTCTCTAGAACTAAATAGTTCTCTGCACTTTCTGTAACTCCTTAGAGGTGGCAAATGGAGGCTGCTGGTGCTGCGCTGAGGCCTCTGAACCCCAGAGGACTTCACTTCTCACAAAGTTTCTCCATTTTTGGTACCAGGAAAGAATCCTCTTGCACAGTGTTTTTACCTTCAGGCCCAAAATGGCTGATGTGGGCACGGTGGAATTCATTTCTCTTGTCTCATCACACATTCTCTTCCTTTCTGCCAACAACTCTCTTTGATGAAATAGAGACAGACTTGTATCGGAAGACTAAGACTCAAAAACAATGGAGCTTAAGAACTTCACACTGCCAATCCTAGAAACCCTTTTATGCTCACTCCCCTTCCAAAGATTTAATAGCAAAGAACTAACCTGAGGCAGTCTATGTGTAAGAGTTCATTTTTCTAGCAAAAATGTCCTATGAAGTATTACTTCAAATGAGAGGAAGTACAGCTCAAAGGACTTGTCGAATGACTGGATATATGACTATTAGTTCTTTTTAAACTCTAGCTTTGCCACGGAAATTTCTAAGTGGCTTTGGTTAAGATATGTATTCATGCTGTTTCCCAACAAGGTAGAAATTACTCCCACTCACATTTATGGGTATTCAAATCCCATTTCATACTCAGTTGACCTTCCATGGACTCTTGTCTTGGTTTAGCCAATACCTAATAATTTAAATCTTAATCATATTATGATTTTTCTAAGTTATTATTGTCTAGTATCCTAGATTACAAGTTCTTATAAAGTATGGCATATGTCTTAATTAATTTATTAATTTATTTATTTTTAATTTTTTTTAACATCTTTATTGGAGTATAATTGCTTTAAAATGGTGTGTTAGGTTCTGCTTTATAGCAAAGTGAATCAGCTATACATAAACATCCTCCCTCTTGTGTGTCCCTCCCACCCTCCTTATCCCACCCTACTAGGTGGACGCAATGCACCGAGCTGATCTCCCTGTGCTATCTGGCTACTTCCCACTAGCTATCTATTTTACATTTGGTAGTGTATATATGTCCATGCCACTCTCTCACTTCGTCTCAGCTTACCCTTCCCCCTCCCCACGTCCCCAAGTCCATTCTCTACATCTGCGTCTTTATTCCTGTCCTACCCCTAGGTTCCTCAGAACCACTGTTTTTTTTTTTTTAGATTCCATATATATGTGTTAGCATACGGTATTTGTTTTTCTCTTTCTGACTTACTTCACTCTGTATGATAGTCTCTAGGTCCATCCACCTCACTACAAATAACTCAGTTTTGTTTATTCTTATGGCTGAGTAATATTGCATTGTATATATGTGCCATAACTTCTTTATCCATTCATCTGTTGATGGACACTTAGATTGCTTCCATGTCCTGCCTATTGTAAAAAGAGCTGCAATGAACATTGTGGTACGTGACTCTTTTTGAATTATGGTTTTCTCAGTGTATATGCCCAGTAGTGGGATTGCTGGGTCATATGGTTGATCTATTTTTAGTTTTTTAAGGAACCTCCATACTGTTCTCCATAGTGGCTGTAGCAATTTACACTCCCACCAACAGTGCAAGAGGGTTCCCTTGTCTCCACACCCTCTCCAGCATTTATTGTTTGTAGATTTTTTGATGATGGCCATTCTGACTGGTGTGAGATGATATCTCATTGTAGTTTTGATTTGCATTTCTCTAATGATTAATGATGTTGAGCATTCTTTCATGTGTTTGTTGGCAATCTGTATATCTTCTTTGGAGAAATGTCTATTTAGGTCTTCCACCCATTTTTGGATTGAGTTGTTTGTTTTTTTTGATATTGAGCTGCATGAGCTGCTTGTAAATTTTGGAGACTAATCCTTTGTCAGTTGCTTCATTTGCAAATATTTTTTCCCATTCTGAGGGTTGTCTTTTCATCTTGTTTATGGTTTCCTTTGCTGTGCAAAACCTTTGAAGTTTCATTAGGTCCCATTTGTTTATTTGTGTTTTTATTTCCATTTCTTTAGGAGGTGGGTCAAAAGGGATCTTGCTGTGATTTATGTCATGGAGTGTTCTGCCTATGTTTTCCTCTAAGAGTTTAATAGTGTCTGGCCTTACATTTAGCTCTTTAATCCATTTTGAGTTTATTTTTGTATACGGTGTTAGGGAGTGTTCTAATTTCATTCTTTTACATGTAGCTGTCCAGTGTTCCCAGCACCACTTATTGAAGAGGCTGTCTTTTCTCCACTGTGTATTCTTGCCTCCTTTATCAAAGATAATGTGACCATATGTGCATGGGTTTATCTCTGGGCTTTGTATCCTGTTCCATTGATCTATATTACTGTTTTTGTGCCAGTACCATACTGTCTTGATTACTGTAGCTTTGTAGTATAGTCTGAAGTCAGGGAGCCTGATTCTTCCAGCTCCGTTTTTCTTTCTCAAGATTGCTTTGGCTATTCGGGGTCTTTTCTGTTTCCCTACAAATTGTGAAATCTTTTGTTCTAGTTCTGTGAAAAATGCCATTGGCAGTTAGATAGGGATTGCATTGAATCTGTAGATTGCATTGGGTAGTATAGTCATTTTCACAGTGTTGGTTCTTCCAATCCAAGAACATGGTATATCTCTCCATCTGTTGGTATCATCTTTAATTTCTTTCATCAGTGTCTTATAGTCATCTGCATATAGGTCTTTTGTCTCCTTAGGTAGGTTTATTCCTAGGTATTTTATTCTTTTTGTAGCAGTGGTAAAGGGGAGTGTTTCCTTAATTTCTCTTTCAGAGTTTTCATCATTAGTGTATAGGAATGCAAGAGATTTATGTGCATTAATTTTATATCCTGCTACTTTACCAAATTCATTGATTAGCTCTAGCAGTTTTCTAGTGGCATCTTCAGGATTCTCTATGTATAGTATTATGTCATCTGCAAACAGTGACAGTGCTACTTCTTGTTTTCCGATTTGTATTCCTTTTATTTCTTTTTCTTCTCTGATTGCCATGGCTAAAACTTCCAAAACTATGTTGAGTAATAGTAGTGAGAGTGGGCAACCTTGTCTTGTTCCTGATCTTAGTGGAAATGTTTTCAGTTTTTCTCCATTGAGAACGATGCTGTCTGTGGGTTTGTCATATATGGCCTTTATTATGTTGAGGTAAGTTCCCTCTTTGCCTACTTTCTGGAGATTTTTTATCATAAATGAGTGTTGAATTTTTTCAGAAGCTTTTTCTGCATCTATTGAGATTATCATACGGTTTTTCTTCTTTAATTTGTTAATATGGTTTATCACATTGACTGATTGGCATATATTGAAGAATCCTTGCATTCCTGTGATAAACCCCACTTGATCATGGTGTATGATCCTTTTAATGTGCTGTTGGATTCTGTCTCCTAGGATTTTTTGAAGATTTTTGCATCTGTGTTCATCAGTGATATTGGCCTGTAGTTTTCTTTTTTTGGGACATCTTCATCTGGTTTTGGTATCAGGGTGATGGTGGCCTCATAGAATGAGTTTGGGAGTGTTCCTCCCTCTGCTGTATTTTGGAAGAGTTTGAGAAGGATAGGTGTTAGCTCTTCTCTAAATGTTTGATAGAATTCACCTGTGAATCCATCTGGTTCTGGGCTTTTGTTTGTTGGAAGGTATTTAATCTCAGTTTCAATTTCAGTGCTTGTGATTGGTCTGTTTATATTTTCTATTTCTTCCTGGTTCAGTCTTGGAAGGTTGTGCTTTTCTAAGAATTTGTCCATTTCTTCCGGGTTGTCCATTTAATAGGCATACAGTTGCTTGTAGTAATCTCTCATGATCCTTTGTATTTCTGCAGTGTCAGTTACTTCTCCTTTTTCATTTCTAATTCTGTCGATTTGAGTCTTCTCCCTTTATTTCTTGATGAGTCCGGCTAGTGGTTTATCAATTTTGTTTATCTTTGCAAAGAACCAGCTTTTAGATTTATTGACTTTTGCTATTGTTTCCTTCATTTCTTTTTCATTTGTTTCTGATCTGATCTGTATGATTTCTTTCCTTCTGCTAACTTTGGGGGTTTTTCCTTCTTTCTCTAATTGCTTTAGGTGTAAGTTTAGGTTGTTTGAGATGTTTCTTGAGGTAAGATTGTATTGCTATAAACTTCCCTCTTAGAACTGCTTCTGCTGCATCTCATAGGTTTCGGTCGTCGTGTTTTCATTGACATTTGTTTCTAGGTATTTTTCGATTTCCTCTTTGATTTCTTCAGTGATCTCTTGGTTATTAAGTAGTGTATTGTTTACCTCCCTGTGTTTGTATTTTTTACACATTTTTTCCTGTAATTGATAACTAGTCTCATAGTGTTGTGGTTGGAAAAGATACTTGATACGATTTCAATTTTCTTAAATTTACCAGGGCTTGATTTGTGACCCAAGATATGATCTATCCTGCAGAATGTTCCATGAGCACTTGGGAAGAAAGTGTATTTTGTTTTTTTGGATGGAATGTCCTATAAATATCAATTAAGTCCATCTTGTTTAATGTATCATTTAAAGCTTGTGTTTCCTTATTTATTTTCATTTTGGATGATCTGTCCATTGGTGAAAGTGGGGTGTTACAATCCCCTACTATGCTTATGTTACTGTTGATTTCCCTTTTATGGCTGTTAGCATTTGCCTTATGTATTGAGGTGCTCCTATGTTGGGTGCATAAATATTTACAGTTGTTATATCTTCTTCTTGGATTGATCCCTTGATCATTATGTAGTGTCCTTCTTTGTCTGTTGTAATAGTCTTTAAAGTCTATTTTGTCTGATGTGAGAATTGCTATTCTAGCTTTCTTTCGATTTCCAGTTCCATGGACTGTGTTTTTCCATCCTCTCACTTTGAGTCTGTATGTGTCCCTAGGTCTGAAGTGGGTCTCTTGTAGACAGCATATATACAGATCTTTTTTTGTATCTATTCAGCCAGTCTGTGTCTTTTGGTTGGAGCATTCATTTACATTTAAGGTAGTTATCAATATGTGTGTTCCTATTACCATTTTCTTAATTATTTTGGGTTTGTTATTGTAGGTCTTTTCCTTCTCTTGTGTTTCCTGCCTAGAGAAGTTCCTTTAGCATTTGTTGTAAAGCTGGTTTGGTTGTGCTGAATTTTCTTAGCTTTTGCTTGTCTGTAACGTTTTTAATTTCTCTGTTGAATCTGAGTGAGAGCCTTCCTGGGTAGAGTAATCTTGGTTGTTGGTTTTTTCTTTCATCACTTTAAATATGTTCTGCCACTCCCTTATGGCTTGCAAGGTTACTGCTGCAAGATCAGCTGTTAACCTTATGGGGATTCCTTTGAATGTTATTTGTTGCTTTTCCCTTGCTGCTTTTAATATTTTTTCTTTGTATTTAATTTTTGATAGTTTGATTAATATATGTCTTGGCATGTTACTCCTTGGATTTATCCTGTATGGGACTCTCTGTGCTTCCTGGACTTGATTGACTATTACCTTGCCCATGTTAGGGAAGTTTTCAACTCTAATCTCTTCAAATATTTTCTCAGTCCCTTTCTTTTTCTCCTCTTCTTCAGGGACCCCTATAATTCGAATGTTGGTGCGTTTAATGTTGTCCCAGAGGTCTCTGAGACTGTCCTCAGTTCTTTTCATTCTTTTTTCTTTATTCTGCTCTGCAGTAGTTATTTCCACTATTTTACCTTCCAGGTCACTTATCCGTTCTTCTGCCTCAGTTATTCTGCTATTGATTCCTTCTAGAGAATTTTTAATTTCATTTATTTTGTGATTCATCATTGTTTGTTTGGTCTTTAGTTCTTCTAGGTCCTTGTTAGACGTTTCTTGTATTTTCTCCGTTCTATTTCCAAGATTTTGGATATCTTTACTATCATTACTCTGAATTCTTTTTCAGGTAGACTGCCTATTTCCTCTTCATTTGGTCTGGTAGGTTTTTACCTTGCTCCTTCATCTGCTGTGTATTTCTCTGTCTTCTCTTTTTGCTTAACTTACTGTGTTTGGGGTCTCCTTTTCACAGGCTGCAGGTTCGTATTTCCTATTGTTTTTGGTGTCTGCCCCCAGTGGCTAAGGTTGTTTCAGTGGGTTGTGTAGGCTTCCTGGTCGTGGGGACTGGTGCCTGTGTTCTGGTGGATGAGGCTGGATCTTGTCTTTCTGGTGGGCAGGACCACGTCCGGTGGTGTGTTTTGGGGTGTCTGTGAACTTATTATGATTTTAGGCAGCCTCTCTGCTAATGGGTGGGATTTTGTTCCTGTCTTGCTGATTGATTGGCATAGGGTGTCCAGCACTGTAGCTTGCTGGTTGTTGAGTGGAGCTGGGTCTTAACATTGAGATGGAGATCTCTGAGAGAGCTTTCGCTGTTTTATATCATGTGGGGCTGGGAGGTCTCTGGTAGACCAGTGTCCTGAACTCAGCTCTCCTGCTTCAGAGGCTCAGGCCTCACTCCCTGCCAGAGCACCAGGATCCTGTCAGCCACACGGCTCAGAAGAAAAGCGAGAAAAAAAAAAGAAAGAAAAATAAATAAAATAAAATAAAGTTATTAAGATAAAAAAATTTTAAAGTTATTAAAAATAAAGAAGTAATAAAAGAAAAGAAAGGAAGAAGAGAGCAACCAAACCAAATCCACCAATGAAAACAAGTGCTAAGAACTGTAGTTAAAAAAAAAAAAAGAGAGCAAGCAAATCAACAAACAAATCTACCCATGATAATAAGCTCTAAATACTAAACTAAGATAAACATAAAACTAGAAAGAAATTAGATGCGGAAAGCATACCCCAAGTCTATAGTTGCTTCCAAAGTCCACCGCCTCAATTTTGGATGATTCATTGTCTATTCAGGTATTCCACAGATGCAGGGTACATCACGTTGATTGTGGAGATTTATTCTGCTGCTCCTGAGGCTGCCTGGAGAGATTTCCCTTTCTCTTCTTTGTTTGCACAGCTCCTGGGATTCAGCTTTGGATCTGACCCCGCCTTTGCTTGTAGGTCACATGAGGGCATTTGTCCCCCACCTAGACAGACGGGGTTAAACTATCAGCTGATTAGGGGGCTCTGGCTCACTCAGGCCAGGAAGAGGGAGGGGTACAGAATGCACACGAGCCTGCGGCAGCAGAGGCCAGTGTGATATTGCAACAGCCTGAGGCACAATGTGTGTTCTCCCAGGGAAGTTTTCCCTAGATCACAGGACCCTGGCAGTGGTGGGCTTCACAGGCTCCCAGGAGGGGAGTTGTGGATAGTGACCTGTGCTTGCATACAGGTTTCTTGGTGGCTGCAGCAGCAGCCTTAGCATCTCATGCCCATCTCTGTTGTCCATGCTGATAGCCACAGCTCGCACCTGTCTCTGGAGCTCATTTAGGCATTGCTCTGAATCCCCTCTCCTCATGAAACAATGGTCTCTTGCCTCTTAGGCAGTTCCAGACTTTTTCACCGGACTCCCCCCTGGCTAGCTGTGGCACACTAGCCCACTTCAGGCTGTGTTCACACAGCCAACCCGATTCCTCTCCATGGGATCTGACCTCCAAAGCCTGAGCCTCAGCTCCCAGCCCCTACCCACCCCGGTGGGTGAGCAGACTAGCCTCTCAGGCTAGTGAGTGCTGGTCAGCACTGATCCTCTGTGCAGGAATCTCTCTGCTTTGCCCTCTGCACCTCTGTTGCTGTGCTATCCTCCATGGCTCCGAAGCTTCCCCCCCACCCACACCCCATCTCCACCAGTTAAGGGGCTTCCTAGTGTGTGGAATCTTTTCCTACTTCACAGCTCCCTCCCAGAGGTGCAGGTCCCATCCCTATTCTTTTGTCTCTGTTTTTTCTTTTTTCTTTTGCCCTACCCAGGTACTTGGGGAGTTTCTTGCCTTTTGGGAAGTCTGAGGTCTTCTGCCAGCGTTCAGTAGGTGTTTTGTAGGAGCTGTTCCACATGTAGGTGTATTTTTGATGTATTTGTGAGGAGGAAGGTGATCTCCATGTCTTACTCCTCCACCATCTTGAACCTTTCCCATATGTCTTAATTTAAAAAGCAATCTGGTGCGATGGAGAGGGCACTGAAATTTCTCTCAAGGGTACTGTAAAAGTTTTCAAATGGGCAAGTAACTTCATCAGTAGGTAATAAATTGAAGGGATTTTTGATTGACACCAAGATTTCATTCTGGGGAGATTGCAGTGTGACATTTATGCAACATGTTTTGAATAACTTTGTTTGAGGGATGCAGGCATCTCCTTAGATGACACAATATATTCAACACATTGTTCATTCTCTTTATGATATGTAAAGGTCTAATGGTCAAAGAGGCTGCTGGTGAAAAGGGCTCTTTAAACAGTTTCATATATTTATCAAAAGAAGATGAAGCAGAGAGGAATTAGCTATCTTATTCAAGCCAATGCTTAAACTCCATGGACTAACTCAAGCAAACAACAATTTGTATAAAATTTATCTTTTATTCATTTCATATAAACAGCCCTTTTATTGGTAAATTCTAAGAACCAGATTTATTGATAACAAAAACCTTCAGTATATCTTAAAGCATCCAGTTAAAGCACAAATTTTATATAAGAATACTGATTTTTTTTTCTTAAAAAGTAATACCTAGAGTGTCAGTTCTTACCTTTTGGGGAGTTACATATACTTCATGCTTCTGAATTCTTAAGTAACATAGGGAAAGAGTTTAAGAACCTAAATACAAACCTACTGAAACCCAGAGTGGAATATTTAACAGTTTCATGGTCCTGAGGAAATAAAAATTTAACTTCAGCCTCCATCAGGCACAGTTGGCCCCCTAGAGAAATATATCCTAAGAATGAGTGTGAACCAGAGGTAGACCATGGTTTTAAAAACTGCTTCCTAGCCTGGACTCCTGACTAGATTAAGGTAATTATCCAGAGGATAGAGTAAAAGCTCTCTGGAGTAAGATAAAATCATCTAGAACCTATACAATTATTAAAACAATTATTGAATGTTTAGCATTCAATAAAATTACCAAACATACCAAAAAGGAAATCAAGGGAAAAGGCATGTGAGCCATTTATGAGTGTTATCAAACACACATTTAACTTATGTTTAAAGTACTGGAAAAAAATAAATGACAAAATGGAAAATGGAAAATGCACCCAAGAAATGGAACTTACTTAAAAACCAAGTGGAAAATGCAATAATAAAATTTAGGAACCAAATGATGACTTTAATAGCAGATTGGAAGAATTAGAAAAAGAAAGCATTAGTTAGTGAGACTAGGTCATTAGAAAATACCCAGGGTGAAGCACGGAGAGGAAAAGAATGAAAACTACAGAAAAAATAATGAGACATATGAGACATGAAAAAAATGTCTAACATAGATGTAATTGGAGTCCCCAAAGAGGAGGTGAAGGAGAATAGGCAGAAGCAGTATATAAGGGGAATAACTGAGAATTTTCCAAATCTGATGTAAGACATCCAAGCCATAGATTTAAGAAATACTATGAATCCAAACCAAAGTAAATACAAATAATTTAACTACACCTACCACATCTTACTGAAATTGTTGAAGACCAAATGCAAAGAGAAGATATCAGTGATAGCCAGAGGGGAAAAGGGTGCATTACCTTCAAAGAAGCAACAGTAAGACTGTTGGCTGACTTTTCAACACAGACAATGGAAGGTGAAAAATAATGTGATGGTTATCTTTAACGGGCTAGGGAAAAATATTCTTCCAACCTAGAACTTTATACTCACTGAAAATATCCATTAAAATGATAGCAACATAAAGACATTTACAGACACACAAAACTGAAAGATCTCATCTCCATCAGATCTGCATTGATTGAAATACAAAAGAAGGTCTTCAAGAAGAAAATTTCAAGTTGAAACAGAATTGTAGGAAGGAATGAAGAGGAAGGAAGGTGAAAATATGTGGACAAGTGTATATTAATGTCATCTTAACAGAATAACACTACTGTCAATTGTGGATCTAAGTCTATTGCAGAATTAAAATTCATAACAACATTAAAGAAAGGGGCAAGGGGACAAATGGAGTTGAAATGATCCTAATATTGTCTGGGAACTGGTAAAATTAATAATTTATATTAGACTGACATAAATGAAAGGTCTGTGTCATAATCTTTAGGGAAACCATGAAAATAATAGTGGAAGATTATATTATTAATTAGCTAATTAATAGGTGGGGAAAAGGGAGTAATAACAAAAATATGGATTAATCCAGGAAAGGAGAAGCAAGGAGAGAATATAAAAGAATGTAAAATACGTGGAACAAATAAAAGACAAATAATAAGATGGTAGATAATAATCCAAATATATCTGTAATTATGTTAAATGTAATACAAATATTTTCAAAACTGAGTTAAAACATGTTGCTTATAAGAGCCATAGCTTAAATATAATGGCACTGTGTGATGGAAAGTAAAAGAATGGAAGGATATATACCATGCAAACAGTAACCAAAAGGAAATAAAGTGTAACTATATAAGAATCCAACAAGGATTGGACTCCTTGTTGGATAAGAAGTATAAGAATCATTACTACAGGTAATGAGAGACATTTAATGTTGATAAAAATTTAATATACCAGGAAGATAGAATTTTAAATTTATATGCACCTAATAACATGGTGTCAAAATATATAAAGCAGGAAATGACAGAACCATAAAGAGACAAAACCACAGTTAAAGGGAGAGACTTTAACACACCTCTCTCATAAATTAATAAAATAAATAAATAATGAGTAATCACATATAATTTTTGAAATTTGAATAGATGTTTTTCTGCTTTCTACTTAACCAATATAAAAAAATCATCATAGTATTTTGACCTGAATAACATGACTAAAATATTAATCTGGGGGATGTCTTTATAGAAGAAATCCTCTTGCCACAAATTTCGGTGTTTCCCATGTAAACAAACCAAACTGTTGAAAGGTTTCATATTGAACTTTTCCTTAATATGACCTTTTAGTGAGCCTGTGTTTTAAGAAATAGCAGTGAAAAATCTTGTCTCTCTTTTTTGCTGCTGTTAAATATAAATACTTCATCATCATGGGAAAATAGGAGAAATTTTAGAATAAATGATGACTACCCTCAGGTATTACTTCTTGTCTATGTATACTATCACTATATTGTGTGGCACATATACATAATGATTATCTCACTTATCATTTATGTTTACCTGTGTTTTGATGATTCATGTAATATGGTAATTGTTTAGCACTGTGAAAGTTACACCATGAAATGTTTCTGGGTTTGAATTTTGTTTGCTATTGGGTTGTTATTGTTTTTAATCATAATTTTAATTATTATTATCATTATTATGCTTCCTACATAACAGATGAAGTGTTAGGAAAGCACATATATGGGCTTAATGGCAGAGAATATATTCTTTATTCAAAAATATATTTAAATTAGTGGCAGTTAGAGTGAGTGGCATATATTATAGGTTCAACTCCGAAATAACTCCTAACCCTGATTTTGTGATGCCCTAGCACACCTTCAATTAGCTTAAGGGATATGAAGACCTGTTAAAAAATTCTCAAAGATAATTTGTTAAACTTATTTTAATTAAATAAATACCATTCAGCATGTTTATGGTAGCTGACACAAGAGAGGAGGGTTGTGAATTTTAGGAAACAGTGACAGGGTTTAGTAGAATGGTAAAAGGTACATTATTACAAAACCAAGGAAAATAATGAACTTATCCTCTTTATCCTTCTAGAACCCTCCCCGCCATTTCTGGATGTAATACAAAGATATGCTTAATACAGTATCATTCAACATAATTAAGCCCCATGAAGGCTAATGAGGTATATACATTTTCTGAGTAAGGCTATGATTGAGGGATACATTTAGTTGGCAATAATAAAACGAAGATTGTGATTCAAAGGAAATTAGAAATTTATCAAAGTATAAAATATTACTCTTACTAAAAAAAA
Source organism: Balaenoptera musculus (assembly GCF_009873245.2). Taxonomy (NCBI): domain Eukaryota; kingdom Metazoa; phylum Chordata; class Mammalia; order Artiodactyla; family Balaenopteridae; genus Balaenoptera; species Balaenoptera musculus. The sequence goes on from NC_045790.1 coordinate 78,040,133, forward strand.
GAAGAGAACATCACTTTACAAAAGTATTAGTCATTTTGCAAAAAAAAATTTGGTCTCCATATTAAAAATTAAATTCATTATTTAGTAAGCTAACTTTAAACTACAAGAATGTATTCTCTCTGATGTGACTGGAATTTATCTAAATGTGTGTTTAAGGGTTTTTATACATACCTTTATATTTCTTGAAAACTCAAATATCCATTATCCCTTAAATATTTCTGAGTAAAGAATGTATTCTGTAATGTTCATTATTAAACATTTATCCATATTTATCTGGCAGTTTAGTTCTTTGCTATCTGAACTACACACCATTAAGATGACACATTTAAACTGCAGCAAAAAAATTAAACACCATTAATGTAAAATTTCTGATACTTTAGTGAGTAAAATGCAATAAATTCTAAATATATTTCTTTTTATGTGATTACAAAAAAACCCATAATATTAAAAGCTACATAATCAAGGCAATACTCTCATATCCTTAGAGATTTTATCTTAGCCAGGGGTCAGCAAACTTTTTCTATATAGGGTCAGATAGTAAATATTTTTGGCTTTGCAGGCCACGCCATCTCTGTTTCAGCTACTGAATTCTGTCATTGTAGCACAAAAGCAATGGTAGACATTACATAAATGAATGGGCAGGGCTGTGTTCTAATAAAATGGTATTTTTGAGAACAGGTAGTGGGCTGTATTTGGTCTGTGGGTCATATTTTGCCACCTCTGAAATTCAACAACTTTGGTCAGTTATTCCTTAATTACTTACTATATGCCATGCCCTGTGCTAGGCATGGAGGTATAGAAATGTATCTGACTTGGTTCCTGCCCTCAAAGAGCTTTTAGACTAGTAAGAGTATATATACATGTACGTAAACAAGTATAATATATTGTGTTGGGTAGGATGACAAATATATACAGCACAGGGGGAGGTGGGGGAGGGAGGGAGAGGTAGAGAGAGAGAGGGAGGGAGAGAGAGAGAGGGAGGGAGGGAGGAGGGAGGGAGGAAGGGAGAGAAAATCCTTTATTTAGAAGTATAGTGAAAAGTTTTTCAGGTACACAAAAAAAGGAATCAGTCTTTGGGGAGAGGAAATTGTATACAAGTTACAGAGGCATGAAAGAGTTTGGCAATTTGAATACTGAATAATGATTTAGTATGGCTGAGGCATAGTGTGGGATGTGGCACATAGTGAGAAATGAGAGTAGAAAGATTGGTGGTTATATAGGCTCCTTAGAACATGCCTGCTAAGGACACTGGGTTTCTTGCTAGAGCAGGGGGAAAGTGAAAGCGTTTTAACTTGGAAGAAGTGTGATCTTATTTGCATTTTTGAAAGATACTCCTGGCAGTGTTGGGAATGATGCAGCAGAAAAAGCAAGACCCAGGCTAGGAAACCAAGTCCTGGAGTGTGTATATAGTGGTCAAAACCCTAATTATAAGGGTTTGAATCAAGATGAGATCATTGTGCACATAGCATTTTGTTCAGTATATTTTCCTGCCAGGTCTTATATTTGTCACAGAAGGAAGGATTAATACACAAAGTGACTGAAATCTTTCTAGGATTATTTAAAGGAAATATTTTATTGTCAGATGTAATAAAATGTTAATGAAAAATGTGTCCAGGATTACATGGTTGTGTCTTATGGTATTTCTAGCACTTAGGAAATCATAAAATGTGGTTTCTAATCTCAGTTTTACCACTTTAAGTCAGGTGTTGAGGCACAATTCTTAATCTGAGCCTCAGTTTCTTTTTTGGATAAAATTAACTGTTCTATCTTCTTTTCAAGCTTTTTTGGGAAGAATACCTTTCCTTCCAAGATTGTAGGGAAAAATACACTAATGATTGTGAAATCATTTTCAAACTATCATTTTATCATTCAATGGTAAGTTATTATTACAATATGAAGAAAGCATTGGAGAAAATAGATTACTCTTGATTCCTTCATCTACAACAGGTAGGACAGCGATCAGAGACTATTAATGTGTTGGCAGAAATCCACACCTCCCACAATTTTAGCCAGCTCAGAAAACCAGACCCATGGAAAAGGCAGCCCAGAGCAACCCATGAGATTAATGATCCTTGTAAAATGGCCCACCCCATACTTTCAGGCTCCTAGCATTTTACATGTGTGAGTGCATGCATGCACTCCCACACATCACACAGATGCCCAGTGCATTCAAAATATTATCCTTCATGCTCAATCTCATTATTAATGCTATTTGCAGTCTCCATGGATGTACATGCAACTTAAATGTTTGATATGTAGCTAGAGTGTCAGTAGCTTCTTTTCCTTTTTTTTTTTGCTCTGCCGTCACTATTTGACCCAGCTCCCCTAGTACACACACAGATACAAACACACAACTACAACATACACAATATAGCACAGACACAAAATACAAATAAAACTCATGCAGAACACTCAGTGTACACAACACGTAAATACATGTAACACACAAATGTGTGTAACACACAAACATAGTCAACACATATAGAACAGTGATCATACCATATATGCAAAATACATGGCTACTATATAGACAAATGCGTAACACAAAACACACACATACAAATAATATGTGCCACATAGAAAATACATATACACAAAACCACAGGCATAGCATGCACACATTAATGGTACGTTTCCCAAATACCAGTTGTTCATTTACCACATTCATAATATTTGCTTTATTTACATATCACCCAAACATTTATTTACCTAATATTTTATATAACTTATATAGGTTGTACTTCAGAGCATTTTATATATTTTTTTCCTGCTCTCCATTTTCATCATGCTTGACAAACTTGTCATTTTCTGATTTTTACATATTTTGCTTATTGGAAGTATATGACAGACTGATAAATTTTATCCATCATGTGTGAAAATCTTGATTGTTATAACCTCAGTGGGCTGATCTACCCACACAGCAGTTTCTTTATAATTTATGGAGAAATATTTATAAAGATAAGAATTATTTTAAAATTAGAAGGCACATCAGAAGTTAGCCAGCCCAGTTCTCTCTCTTACAGCCATGCTATTTCTGCCGTAAAGTGCTAATGCCAAGAATAGCAAGTTTATCAGTAACATTAATGACACTGTTTTGGAAATCATCTATGATAGCTTGTCAATATATTGAAGGCAAATGGTCAGGTTGATATGGGTGCTCTCATTATGTAATATGTCTCTCTATCTGCTCAAGGGCAGATTCTATGAATGAATGTAAAATTTATTAAAATATAATTTGTGGTAATCACAGAAAAATTGGAAAAATATACAAAGGTGTAAATTAAAAATAAAAAGCATAATTAGTCTTACTACTTAGAAACAAAATCATTGTTCTGGAAGCAAGTTTATTGAATCAAAGGACATGCACAGTTTCAATGCTTTCAGAACATATAACACAATTGTTTTCCAGATTATATGTGCCAACATATACTCCTCACAGAATTGAGCATAGTCTAGGCCATCCTCTCATTAGGATTGAATATTGCCATTAAAAATAATCTTTTTAAAATTAGATTTTCTACTTGAATATTTCCTAGGTCTACCTATTCATCAGATTTATTTCCATAGAGGTTCAGTTCACATTCCAAAGAAATACCTGTTATAATTTAGAACAATCCTTAAAATGAATTGGCACATTGAGCAAGAAAGTCTTAATGTTGTAATTTTCTTCTGTGGCGAAATCTTTCCTGTGGCACCTGATATCCAAAGTCATGTTGGTTAAAAGGTTTTTCCCTTAATAGCTAACTTTTCTCTTAATAGCTAATTTCATGTCCCAAACTCTTCCGTTCTTGAAGTAAAGCGCCGACAAGATATTTGAAAAGACAATGGCATTCTTATATTTCAGTTAAAACACATATATTTTAATTTTTTTTTAGTGCTTGATTTTCAGACTGTCTTTGAGAAGTTTTTGATGCAAAGTGACTTCTAATAAAGTTAGAAGGTTTAGAAGGTTGTTACAAATCCTTTTGAACAAGGCAAAAGAGTGTCCTTTATGGTCCATCTGTTCGTACTACTTTCTATGAAACATGAAGGACTGCCTTTGAGTTTGATGTATAATAAATTCAAATATATATATATATATACACAGAAACCAGTTCTCAAATGAAATACTGTGCTAACTGGTTAATATGCCTTAATGACATATCAATGGAAATTAATTGTGGATATTGCTTTTTACATGTATTTTATTCCAAAGACTGTACCTTCTAAGCAAGTAGAAACCATTGATTATAAGTTTAAGATAATTGTAACTTTTATATTTCCCCGCTATTTTTTCCCATAGGTTAGATTCATTTAAAAGATGCATCCTTTTATAAAAGATGTATTTCATTTCAGTTGAAATCAAAGTAGTATCCTTTTACGAATATGGGATAGAGAGTTTCTGGCTCACAATTAATATTTAACTCTATATAAATCCATTAAAGGAAGAACTAATTCTAGGCAAATGACACTGAGATGAGTAATGCTTACATGAAATTGTTTTCTATGAAAAATGTCCAAATTACTAAACATTCAAGATACTTTTTAAAGTTTAGCATTGAACATTTAGTCCTTTATTTTTACTGCACAATGAATATTTTTTGGTAATGCTAGTTCATCTTGGTGATACTTTCATAAATTTGTGGTCAAACAGGTTATATCAGAATATAAGAGACTAAAACATTAGGGGGATTGGAAAAATTACTTCTAAGTTCCTTTTCAGTTTCATCAGCCTATGATTATATACTTATATAACTTATTAAGAAATAGCTTCCAGATAATAAGAAATATACTGTCCCCACTTAAAGCATAATGCAAAAAGCATTCTTCTGAAGGCTCCCTCAGAACGTCTGGTGGTACATATCTCAAGTCCCCTTCTATTATAATACAGTCAAGTCCTGGATTAAAACAGATGCCATAATGTATTTTAGGCTTTCAGGAACTAAAAAAAAAGTCCAAGGACTAATAACCCTCAAAATATACAAAGGAAAAATTATGAGCTAAAAGGCCATAGGGAGCATAGGTTAATACAAATGCTTATCTCCTACTCTAACATAAAACCAAAATCCTTGAATGGGGCTAAAGAAATCTCAGATTGATGTTACTCTTGGATCCTGGAGGAAGAAAAAGCAAAAAGTATCCTTTTTGGAAGAAAACATCTCCAAGTGAAGTCCTCAGCACAATCTCACTAAGATCAACCAAATATAAACTCACAATGAAAGATCATCAAACACACAAGATAAGAGGC